>NC_135118.1:7936964-8242232 GCF_050908995.1 Andrena cerasifolii
TTAACAAATTTGAGGGGCTGTTTCAGCCCTTAAAATTGAAATTGAGCAACAAAAAAAAAATAGAAGATACGTGTCTCTTTTTCTACGCACAACATATGTCAAGGAGACGAATAATGTCAAAGCTTGAATTTTTTAGTAATCTGTTGTATATCGAGGTATCTGTTCGCAGTGTGGCAGCGATAGGCGACAGGTTTACCTATCGTTGCAGCAAGGTCGAGAAACAGTGAGCCCGACAATCGATCGTGGGGCCATGAAGAAAGGAGAATGGACCGCCGCGAAACCACGAAAGGATATTCGTTTGGCGGTCGCCGTGATTTTAGGGGTCGCGCCGTAACGTTGGCAAACGGATTGACGAACCACGGACAACCGCTGTTTGCCTTTGTCGACCACGCGTAACGTTGAATCCGTCGTTGATCGACGATTATCGTCGGCGACGTGCGTCGATCCACAATCGCGGCCGACGAACCCTAGCATTAGCGAACCATTCAGCGCCACGCGTGCTCCTGCTCGAACAATATACGATTCCCCCGCTAAACGCTCGCAATGAATATAAATAAAAAACGAAATATCATCTTCAGTAAAATTCCGCTGAAAATCCTCCATACTCGCAATTTCGACGGCAAACGAGCCGCGGGAAGGAAACAGGAGTCTAGAGAATCCCCTCTTCCTGAGATTTATAGAAACAGAACGAACACCGACCTCCGATTCGTAGGCCACCACTTTAATGACTTGTTCGCGAGGTCTTGCAAGATTTTATAATGAATCTCGGTTTTCAAAGCTACTCGGCGAGCTAATGAGTCGAATTCATGTTAAGAGGGTTATAGTTATGGCAAAGTATATTCAATTCGTAGATATTACAGAATTAATAGCGGTGTACGATTTTCCGGGGATGAAATTCGCCCCCGTCGCGATCGTGTTTCATGGTGGGAACAGAATATGAACCGTTCGTAAAAGGGTGACGCGAAGAGATAGAATTTGAACGCCCGTAAGAGTTGTATCGTCCCGTTAGTACCCCTTTAATTAAATGCATATTGTAGCCAGTAAGCTGAAAAGCTGAGAGAAATCGCAGAATCGTTTCTACGCTTCCCTGGTCCCGCTCGCTGCGTACCTTACGGTCTAGACTTTCCGGTCCAGCACGCACCGCCGTGGCTCCTGGGATTTCAGCCCCCCCTCCTACGATTCGAGAATCGTCAATAAAGGAGGGTTGGGCCCTGGGAGGTACAGCGGAGAGAGGAGGGGTTGTTTTCGGTAATTACAGCAATTAGAAAGCAAGAGCGATGGAGGATATTTCCTACAATTTTTCTAGCGCGGAGATAGGATGGATAAGGCACGTGTTTGTCCTAATGATATTTAGCTCGACGGTCGCTGTGCAGAATTCATTTGTTAACAAATTACAGCCGACACAAGCATTCTAACAGGCCTGTGCTGTGAATGTGTTTTGAATTGGTAATGACCGGTGTCTAACTATGTTCTTTGATGATTGAACGTGATGTTGCTGCTGATTCACTGTATTCTGTCTGTGGTATATGAATTTGCCCTTAACGATAACACTGGCTGCATCCACCTGATAATTCTCTGTGCGGCAGGGGTAGTATATTTCATAGGAAAGTGCATACCGCGCGGACGAAATTTCAGGGTTCGAAATTAGCGGCGTGAATTTAAAAAATCGACAAGGAAATCTGAATGAAAATGATCACCCGCAAAACTACCCTCCACTGGCCCTCGTAATTCAAGCATCCTCGTTGCCACGGCAGTAGGGAAAAACGGTGGACTAACGCAAACACCCTCGACAACAATCCCGAAATAATCGTCGGATGAATTGAGCAGGTGCGAAGCGGGCCTCGGATCGACGCTATCGCCGCTAGAACACCGTCGACCATCCACTGAACGAGGTTCGTCGAAAATCCGCAGCTAGCGATAATGCAATCACGGCGAAGCCAATATTGGCGGGAAAAGGAGCATCGGGAAGGACGGGGACGGCGGGGGAGGACGAGGACACGCGGACGGATTAAGGTCGAACAAGGCAAAAGGACAAGTCTGTTCGGTGAGAGCAGGCGGCCCGTCGCCGACGCTCGAATCGGCGTGCACCGCTGCGCACCCGAGCGTGGAGCTGGCCAGGCCGTCTACATCCGGCGGCAGTCGGTGCTCGGGAGTTTACTCTCGCGCCTACCAGTCGGGTCTCTCGCAGGCAGAGTAGCTCTCTCACGCGAGCAAAATAGGCTCTCGTACAGCGCGGCCGTTAGACACGCGTGTGTAGGCCGACTGCTCCTCTCGTCGCGCCTCATCCGCTCCTCGTCCCTTCCGCCCTCGTTGCCTCGCCCTCCCACCGCGCCCTCGGCACTCACCCCTCCACACCTGCCACACGGCCCGTAGTCCCTTCCCCCTCCATCGAAATCGATGCTACTCGCGGATCGCGAGTTCAGTCTGCGACTGGCCACCGCGTGTGCAACATCGCTCCCCTTCTGTCGTATTTGTTTTGCCAACCGATCGCTCCTAACCCCTCACGGCCCTCGCCGCGCGTCCTCTCGCTGTTCGAGCCAACGGGCGATTCGTGAGCTTTCGGCGTGATCCAGGGAACGCTTGCGGGTGTCTACGGATCGAGATCCGTGATCACGTGTGACATCGACGCGAAGGTAACCGAAGGGGAACATTGGTAAACCGAGGGAGGATAAGTCTGGAGGAAGATTCACGGAATGAGGACTGTCCTCGGGACGAAGGGGATGCTTCGCACGATGGTTCTTGGATGCAAGTTCGGGGAACGATCCTGAGGCGATCGGATGTGTAACGAGGCGCTACCGTCGAGGATAACAACCAGCCAGCCCCTGCTGTACCCGTGCGGGGGCAGGATCTTTCGATCGGGTGAGTAAAGAGCTTTTGAAAATTTGTTGGCAGAGTTTGGCGAGTTTGTTGAGCCGAGGAAATGTCCTCCTGGGAGGGAGGGGGGATATTGTGATTCTCGCAGCTTGTTTAGGGGTGTATAGTTTATAATAGATCTTCTCGATGAACTTCTTAAAACTGAACAGTATTAACTACAAAAGTAATTAATTCATCAACGTCGATTGTATGTTACCCGCGCTACGTACATATGGAAACAGACGCGTACGGTGTAGGAGAATGTGCCTGACGTGCTCGCAATTAAACCGTAACGAACGAAACAAAATGTTTGCCCGCGGTAATTAAATGATATCTGGTTTACTCGGACCTGGTTATCGTGAAATATTTCGAAGGGTGAGCCATTGATGTAAAACCGTAACACGACCTGGCAGCTGATACATACGCTCCGAACGAGTGGAGGAGTTTACCGTTGGTCAGCCCGGGCAACTTTATCATGGACGACACTCGCTCTTGTATTTATCCACCTGCATCGCGAAATTCGTACACTCGGACGTTCGCACGAGACATTAGAATTCTTGCACAGCCTATTTCTGTACCGCAGTATCTGAAGAACTACCATCTAGTGCGGATCATTATCGCTAGTTTCTGACATTGATGTATCACTGGAGCCTCTATTAGAAGGATAATTATCTGAATTTTACCGAAGTGAGGAGCTCAACTTGTGACTTAACCATTGCTAGTGTTGGTGTCAGTATACGCAGTAGTTTCTAAAGTGTTTGACTGAACTTTGCCAGCACAGTCTATTAAGCTTATTGGTGACAATGGATCCACAAGTGTTTTCATTGTGAAATATAATCTTTCAAAGTTGCGCATTACAGAGTGTGATTGAAATAATTTCGTTGAGTAAGAGCAATAGCTTTATGCGATTAACAAAATTATTGTTGCCATGATTCGGCATCTAGTTATTATTATATCCACTTACTTTCTCGGATTCATTAAATTGAAATCTCTCCACGAGCGTACAACTTTCAATGCTAATAGCTCGACCGGGTGGAGCTTGTTATCATTCTATCAATGTAATCGCCGAAATATACCAGTAAAGTTTGGGCATGCAATGTAGAAGCACCTCATATAAAGCAATTAAATTAGAAACAAGCCCGCATAGCATCCACGAAGAACAAAACCTGAAAACTATCAGTCGGAATAAACTTGCTGCGGTACCAGTTCCGCGCCACTACTTGTTACGTAAACGTTACATGTAAATTACATAAACATTGCATGCAAATTCCCCTAATTCACGCCGCGAGTCTGAACTTTACAGTAACTTCGTTGCTTCCGCCCCGGGAAGCTTAGCGAGGCGACGTTAACGACACAGAAACGCGGGAAAGCTTGACGCGTCTACTACCCCCACGCATTTTAATTCATCCTCAGACAAAGCAGTTTCTATTCATTCTCTTCGAAAGACCAGGATCAACGTTCCGAACTTCCTTCGCGCGGAAATAGATAATGAATACCGCGAGGTGGAGTCGGAGAGTTCGGCTCGATTTATGCGTGGATAGTTAGATACTCATTGGAAGTAGTGAAACGTGCGATTGGTCGGCCAGGTCGGCCTTATCGCGGACATTTCGGGCGACAGTTTCCATTAAGGTGCGCCCCGGTGTCTCCGCGACGTCCACAGTTGCGGCTTTCGTCGCAAGAAATTTCATTTTCCCTTTCGGCCCCAGCCTCCCGCACCCTCTGATCTCCACCCTCCGCGCGAAGCTACCAATCCCCCCCTCCCCCCTCGATACCGTGACACGATTCGCGACAGTCATACGTGACCCCGTGAAAACTTTGTTAATTAATCGCTTTGGAAATATAATCCGCGCGGAGCGTAACTAATCAGGTAGAAACTCGGTCGGACGTTGACGGGCATGTTTGCTGCACCTATCACGTAGGGGGATGGAAATGTAATTTGCTCGGATAGAGTTAGCCCCGTTGAATGCCGTGGCCAAGCTTCGCCGTCTGTTCTGCCCATCAGCCCCGATCTACTCGGGCGAGCCCCATTGATCGCCGCCACCGATTTCGCGTGTAAGGATCCTCTGCACGAGGGTGGCCGCCTCGGAGGCCTCGCGTGGGTAACCGTTTAGGATCGTGGAAGCTCGCGGCGTCGCGACGTTTCAGCCTTCACGGCTGGGATTGGTGGACGCCTCGCGTTGTTGCGCTTGATATTCAGGATGATGATTTGGCATCGTAGGAGGAACCAGCCGCCATTTCGGTGCTCCAAGCATCCTTCTTAGATAATCCTCGCGAGCTTCCGTCAGGCGGACGAATTAGGTCACTGCAAATTCATGAATTTCGTTAGTAAGTGGAGTGTTGTCTTTGAAGTTGGTTAGGGGAATGGTGTTTGCTTGTTTACTGGATGCATTTATTATCAATGTACAGTGTACAATATTATCATACGCTGTTAAGAATTCCTTATAAGATATAAGATCTGAGGCTCGCAAAGGTACCCTGGAAGAATATACCATCCGTTCTCCATACACATTGTTTCGACCCAACAATAACTTTTCCTTCCGTTTGAATAAAATATCGCCCCGCAACAAGAAGTTCGCCGATATTCTTCTCGACATTCCGCGATACGTTTACTCCGCCAAACTCCCTGCGAAAACATTTACACCGGGCAAGCTGGTCTGCGCGCGGAATATTCCGAATCGTTGAATTTGAATGGAGTTAAAAACCTTTCGTTTCGGCCTATCAAAAACGAAGTATGCACCGGGCACGTTGACGCGCGCGCTTGAAACTCTCGTTGCTATTTCCAATGAGCGAGGTCGCACAAATACGGGGTAAAAGAAAAAAAAATAAGGGAAACCGAAGCATGCGACACGACCAATGTCTGCGTTTTGGTGGAGAAAGCCGAGCACAATAGTTTTAATTAAACCAAGCGTTAATTAAATCCGAAAATCTGCCCCGCGAGTCCCGTCATCGAATTAAAGCGATCGAACAATTGGGGCGGGGCTTTCAATTCGACGAGAATTCACACTCGGGATCTCTCGTTGAAAGAAAGGTGAAAAACGAGCGGCGGAAGAAGAATATGAGGGACGGAACGGAGGGAAGAAGCGGTCGCGTTACGATTCGCAAATGGTCGCGAACGCGCGAACAGGATCAGAACGCGAGGACGACGATTTTCCAGCATTACATGGAAACGGTTTCAATGTCGGATGCGCCGACGAATTCGCCGGTTGGTTAAGCTGGCAGTTACGATTAAAAGCTCGAAGCTTCGGACGTTCGGCCGTCCATTTGCATATAGGAAGCTCCGTATAAATTCTGTGGTTACACTGCGTCAGAAGCAATAACACAGGACGGACGCAGCGCAACGTTAACATGCGTGCGATTGCGAAATGGTTACGGTACGATTGGACGTGCAGCGTGAACGATCGATCATCGGCGAGGATACTTCAGGCCGCGCCGATATCGCAGAGGATTTCCTAGCAATGCTTTCCAATATCTGTGCATCGGAATAACGCTCGATTCTTTTCATCCCTGAAAGTACACTTGACTTCGGTGCTCTGAAGGATTTCGGGCGAAATCTAGTTGAAGCGAGTTCCTCGAAAATGTCGCTGCTGCTACGGTCATTCGCAGCGGCTGCCACGTAAAATTGCAAATACGAAACGATTCTTTATTTACTGTACACACGGCTGGTTATTAATGCACACAGTGATATTGCCACTGCAATCGCAAAGTTTCCAGAAGAACCAACGATACAAATACGCCGTGCACTCGCACACCTGGCATTTCCAACTAAATTCGGCCTCTACGCACCCCATTGTTCTCATTCCTCCTATATTTATGAACATGACTGAGGTCATAAAACACAAGTGGCTCCATATGGTCGCATATGGCTGCGTTAAAAGAAGAAAACAATTGCAATTGGGGACCTCGCAGCAAGAGGGGTGCAGCTCCATCTTTACCAACTTCGAGTATTTACTAAAGTGGGGGTGGTCAGATTTCAAATTATTCTGAAAATCTAAAAGCCTGTTTTCTGGAGAGTAAACAGGCTCCTAGATTTATTTAAATTTCGTTGATTTCTCTAAAGTGAGGGTGGTCAAATTTCAATTTTTTTTTAATGCCATTATCTATAAAATCTTTCTAATTTATTAATATATGAATTATTCATGGGTTCATCGAATTAATAATTAATTTAGTTTAATATATTTCGTAAATCTATCAATAATAATTTAAATGTGATCAATATATATTTTTTCATATTGTTTAATATTGTAAATAGTCTCATTTATATAAATTACACTAGTTTACAAAATCCAAACACTTATTTTTTATCCAGACTCCACTATGAAATTCTTATGTAAGGTGGTCCCCTAAATTCAAAAATCGACATGAAGAAAAATCCTATGGATACGTTTTTGAGATATCGCGCGATAAATAATTTGGTAATTTTTTAAGAAGACGACCCGACGTTTCTGGCCGTATCTTGCGTTAGAGTTGACCGATTTGATCGCGATAATTCTGAAATTAAAGGCAATTAAATTGCATTCAATTCGTTCCTACAGTGTTTTCCAATCGGACCAATAGTTTAGGCGGAACCACCTTACATAAGAATTTCATAGTGGAGTCTGAATGAAAAATAAGTACTTGAATTTTGTAAATTAGTGTTATTTAATATGAAGTTACTTTATATTAGTGACATAATTCTATTTATTATTGTAATAAAAAAAGCTCCGTCTATAGAAATATAATATGGGTTATAAATACAATGCTATGCAAATTCATAATTTTGTGGGTGTTCAACACAGTATAAAATACACTGTAATTTGTTGCATGATTTAAAGATTAATAATAAAATTAAACATTTGAAAATCTAAAAACCTGTTTCCTGGAGGGTAAGCAGGTTCCTAGATTTACTTAAATTTAATTGATTCCTCCAAAGTGGGGGTGGTCAAATTTCAAGCTTTCTGAAGATCTAAAAACCTGTTACAAAAGCTAACACTAGAAAAAACTGTCTATAAAATTATTGCTTCGACTCAACATTGAAAAGAGAACACTAATCGAAAAATATATATTTTCACGCAATAAGTAGTGGCTACTGAATTGATAAGTGGTGATTTTTATTTTCAAATCTGGAGCATTCGTGTTGCGCAAAACAGTAACGGGTGGAAATTCAAGATTTCCAATAAATCGCTCATTTATTATCGGATTTGCACCATACGTGCACCAAACGTATTACGCATCATAACTGAAAAACTGGCAAAAATGTAGTTGCACCCGCCTCGCTGCAAGTTCCTGAATCGCACTTTGCGAGTGAGTTGCCGCGTTCGCGACAGAGGAGCGAGTTTTTTCTCCACCGGCTTCTGCCGGGCTCGCCCACCCGCGGATATATCACTGATCCGGGCTGTCGAAATTCCCCTGCAAATGGTTTTGAAAGGTTGAAAATACAACGAAGGCCGTCGAGTCCCGTTGAAAAATGGGAACCACGGACCGCGCGTCGGCCGCGCCAATAAAATCACGGCGAGGAGCCCGCGTAGGCCTAACATTAGCGTGCGGTATGCGCTATCGTTGCGGTGCGGCAATACAAATAGGGGCTGCTTCCGGTGGCGACGCTCGCACGGCGCCGGTTCCACGCATCGCTTACTCATTGCCGAACATCCGGTCGGAGTTGCTGCCGCTTTTGGAAGCCACGAAATTTACTTTAGCCCCCACGGTCGCGACTTTAAAGTGGCGTTTCGGGGGAGCACCGGTGGCAAACAACGTTTGATTTCGTGCGGGATGGCAAGTAACGCGGCCCCTCCCCCGCACCCCACCGCCGCCCCCTGTGTCGGTACACGCGTGCAAATTCGTCGTAATGACATTGTCGCGTGATGGAATGCGCGGGGTTTCGGCAACGATTCGCGTGGAGCGTGTTGCGCTTTGCTCGAGCAGCCTGCGAACACGGATTACGGAGGCAGGCCGCGTCAAAAGTCTAATCAAGTTTCGGGATCGTGAGTAGTCGATGGAACGGGTTGACTTTATTCTCTGATTTTCGGGTACTCCGTCACTGGCATACTGCTCCGTTACTGGGGTTTCCTATTACCGCTCTAGCTTCGCCTCAGCTGTTTGTAGTATACTAGGTACAACGAGGCATTATTCCTCTAGTACTTGTACGCTTTGTACGCAACTCCTCTTAGTTGCCCATGGCAATGGATCTCGAAGATTTCAGAGAACTCCGTCAGCGGAGCGCGGAGACACGGAGGACCAAAGTTTAGTGATTCTTCAAGAAATGTGTACGTAAATGTTTAAAATTTCTCCAAACACAGCTAACGGATAACAATAAATCTGGGTAATTGTTTCGGCTTCACCCAGCTAGGTGTCTCGTCTCAGAGAGAATTGCTCACCCGTTTCTTCAACTTTGAATCCCATTTCCCGCTGATAACCCGGGCCGATCCAACGCGGTCTTTCTGAGCTTTCGAGCCAGTGAAACGACTAGGGAATTATCGGCAGCAACGTGACGACTTTGGTGAAATCGGTGGATGTTCTTCGCCGGGTCCCACGTTCCGTCGGCGTCGCTCCCCCCGCGAATGATACTCGCGTTTTCAATAGAGAGCGCGGAACAATCGATAGATAAATCAGCGCGGTCACGGGGATGATTTATTGGGGCGCGCTGTTTCGCGAGGCCAAAACGACCCGGCACCGTCGAAAAAGTCCCTCGCGATGTTACAATTAATCATATTTATTTACGCGCGACTATCCGAGGTCAATATTACGCGGCGGGACGCAAAAGTTTCCCAGGCAATTTCGAGCGGAATATGTCACGGCGAAGAACACCGTAAAAACGAAACGCGAAATAATTTCTCCCCTCTCCCTCGTTTCCTTCCTTTTTCTATTTATTTCTCCGCCTCCCTCCGCCTGAATCGCATAGGTATACACACGATTAATCATAGTTCTTTCGCCGGTATGCAACGCGCGCTCACAATGAACCACGCGGAAACTTTTCCGACATTGTTCGACGGGAATGCGTGTTTTCGTTCACGGCTGTTTGCACGAGCGCGCCGGGAAATGGCTTAGTAATTAATACCTCGTCCGTAATTAGTCATTGAAAAACAACGTTCAAGGGGACAATGACAGCGAAACGGGCTCCTCCGTTGCCCGTAGTCCGGTTTAATTAAAATTTATTATTTGGCCCGCATTAAAAGGCCACGCGGCTAAATAACGCCGCGTATTCCCGCGACAACGGCATCCTTTATTAAAGAGCATTCGGCGTATCTTTTAGAGCGCCCGTTACCATTTCGACGATCGAATCGCTGGTAAAAGAGACACGAATTAAGAGAGCAATTGGAAGAACGCGTGATTAAACTTGCAACGAGTTACACATGCAGTATGCACTCCCGTGCGTTCGTAACGAGCTGCACGAGGAGCATGAATAAAGCAGCGCAAAATTTATATATGAAACAATGATGGCGCAAACGAATCGGTCATGGAACAACGCGGAGTTCAATTCTCACGATGGTGCATGCGCCTCGTTATATTCCGCAATAAAAAAATCTCGCCACATTTCTGGATCTATAGTGCTCGACGCTATCTTTTGCCGAATATGCGACTATGTATTAATTGAAGCACAAATGCTCAAGGAATGGCGTATACAGTGTTCTTAAAAATCGTGTGAAATATAAACAAGACAGAGAAAATAATTTCTATGCACGAAATTTACGTACAACTTTAGAAAACTTATAACTTGTTCACTGATTCTGAAATTCGAAACAGTACGTCAGCTTCTTCTAACTAACAATTGGTGATTTAAACGATACCATTTATGTATCAGATACACCTCATCTTCGGATGATTGCTTTACAGTAGGGATTGCAATACCGGTAAATTGCCAGAAGTAACCTCAAATTTTTACCGGTAATTCGCCAAATTTTTACCAGTGATTCGATAAATTACGTATAGCAATATAGCCCATATACGCGCTTATTAATTCCGTCGACATCTACTATGTTATCAGTGAAAAAAAACTGCAATTACTAATAAAGACGAAAATCGGAGTATCTCATGGAGAACTAACTCTGATGCAAAAGAAAACTAAGAATCGAAATCAAGTCATCAAAAAATGGACGCATTTTTAAGTAGAAAAAGTAAGGACAAAGTATATACAAATGGCATATGATTTCTTAATAACTACCCGACCAAAACGTGTAGAATATGAGAGCGCTTTATCCGTGGCTGGATTATTTTGTACAAAAATTAGGTCGAGATCAGGAAGCCAAAGTTTAGACTAATTATATTTTTTCCGTGCATATTTATTAAAAAGGATTGTTAAATAAAAATATTTAATTATGTATGTAAGATAAGATTCTTTTCATTGTTTTCCTGGTGAATATCCATTTTAATAAGTATTGTCAATAGTTATACAAATATATCTATTTTGTGTTATATATATATATATATATATATATTAAATGACGTAAAATATATAATTACAAAAAACTTTTTTTGAACTCTAATCGATCATTATAAAACTATATGCAAGTCAAACAATTCTGAACATAAAATATTAATGATATATATATATATATATATCATTAATATTTCATATATATGTATATATCATTAATATTTTATGTTCAGAATTGTTTGACTTGTACATAGTTTTAAAATGCTCGATTAGAGTTAAAAAAATGTTTTTTGTAATTATATATTTTACATCATTTAATACCTTAAAAAATACCGGTTTTGATTGAATATTTTACCGAATTACTGGTAATTGTAGAAGCCGGTAAATTTGCAATCCCTACTTTACAGGAATCTCCTTTAACTTTTCGCTTGATCGAAAAGAAAAAATATATCCAGCACTATGCCGCAAGGGGGGAGCGCCATCCGTGTTGCTTTTACGTGCCAATTACAGTCCGTCGCTCGCCTTTCGACTAATTAAACCACTCTTCGTGAATGCCGATGAAGGAGTGTTGCGCCGGGAAGCGGGGAAACAACGCGAGTAAACAATAGCGCGGGATTACGGTTTTACCCGTTGGATGTGTGGAAACACACTCGAAACACGTCGAAGGGAAATGAATGGTTAAACCGTCGCGTTACAGGCCCGTTCAGCCCTCGGGGCGATCCGAACGGAAGCGTAAACCAAGAGAGCAGCCCGTTGCGCGTCGTACGTTCTATCTCCATCGCAGCAAGCGATACCGCAAAGTAATTTGGGTCGATTGAACGTAGGGTTTACGAGGCGAGGCGATAGTTCATCGTCGAAGCGTTATTCGATTACTTCGTGCACGGGCCTACGTGCGTGCGTGTCGCGCGTAGGCGCGCGAGCCTGGTGCGCTCGGCTGTTATCCGCGCATGGATCCGCAGACGCGTTCCCGGCCGAGACGCGGCATCTGTTGCGTCCATCGGTTCGCAACGGGCCGCGATCGTTATTGACGGCGAATTTATCGCCCACCCCCGCTCTGCAAATAAAATCCACCGTCGATAAGAAGCGCGGAACGGCCCCCGCTGTGCGTCAGCTGCGATCGACACACTCTAAACAATCCTCGACGAATTTGCGGTATCGGTCAGACCGAAGTGGCCCCTTCGACTTCGCCGTTTACTCCCGCTGAAGGAAGGGAAGGAACGGGAAGCCAGCCTTGCAAGATGCATTTGCGCGAACGAATTACTAGGGTCTGAGAATTCTCCCGAGCTTCTTATGGGTGTATTGTACCTAGGTATCCCTGATATGCTCTTTGAATTTGCTTTCTGGATCATTCTGTGCACGACCACTTTGACCAGTAAAGGGAATAATAAAGAAGGAGTTTATAAAACTATCCTCTCAAAATTTGTTTCGTATGGAAAACCTCTGTTTCCGCGATACAGTTGCGCATCCCGAGGTACGTACGTTTCTCCTTTGTCTGATCATGTCTAGCCTTAACTACTGCGTCTCTCCTCGCGCATTGCAGCGCCAGGAATAATGTATTATTCCACATTCCGCTGTTATCGTCCGCAATATAAACGTCACGGAGGAACAAACTGTCTTAATATTATTCATTCGTTATCGCTGAACCGTCTAGTACCTACGTTTCCCTCCGACGTTTTTAAACGTCCCGTCACGATCCACCGCGGAATGGTGGAAGCCTCGGCCCGTGACGCAGGTCGAAGAAATACGGCGACCACGGGGGGAGGGCGTGAGCGGCGGAGGGGTGGCGCTAATTAGCCACGTTCGTTCTAAATTTGTTTCCCCGGCCCTTCGCGAACGGACCATCGATCAATGAGGCGGCGATGATTAGCTCGACGCCCTGGGTCATTAGAACGCCCCGAGGCAATAAGTCCGCCTAGTTTTTCCTTTTTTTTCCCCCCGTTATTCGCGACACGTAGCGGCGTGGCCGCTCGAGTTTTCATTTGCCGCGTTAGAGTCCTCCTCTGTCTCTCGAGGGAGACTAGGAGTGACAATTAAGCGGATGGAAGTTGACTGGTTGCATTTATTATCGTTCCCTCGCTATCACGGTATTCTTGAAACGGATGTTAACCTTTTCGTACGTAATAAAGGTTGCGATTAAACGAGGCGGTGTGTTCTGGAATTACTAATAACTCTGACTTTAATTGCACAGCGGTGTGAGCTTGCAGACATTTAGATTTCGAATTAATCATATTCCCTCGGTCGTACTGCTCCCCGCGCAGAAATGAATTCATGCAAACGTTTTGCGCGAGCGTTACGCGGGATATTATAAAAGCTGGTCTCACCTTCGAATGCAATAACCGGGGGGAGTAAAATAGAGGGCGAGTCACCTACCACTTAAAGCTGAAATATGTCCGTTGTTTTTAATGACACGAGAAAACACCTAAGGTAAAAGATGCTTGCCTCGGAGAGGCAATTATTGTGATTCGCAAGATTTTTTTCTCGTGGTCATACTTTCGGAAATTTCAAGGTCCTCGGCGTTTCTTCAAATGGGATGACATAATTTTCATTAGTAAAACTTAAAAGTAAATGTTATCGGTGCACCGGGTCGGTCTACTTTTAAGAGATCAAATAAAAGCTACTCTGCAAACCAGAATGCTTTTGTGTAAAATATACATATACTTTAAGAAAATTACATCAATTTTAATATTTTGTTGGATTGCCCTTTTGTTTAAGTACATGGTTTAAACGTTTGGGCATACTAGAAATAATTATATTTAAGTATTCTAACGGAATACGTGACCATTCTGCGGTGAATCGTAATTTTAATTCGTCTTTCGACTTTATGGGTGTTATTCTGATTCGACGATCTAAGTATTCCCTTAAATTTTCGATCGGATTTAAGTGTGGTGACTGTGGAGATGAGTGCAATACCTTTGGATAATTATACAGTAAATATTCTTGAACTATACGTGATTTGTGTTTGGGGTCATTATCCTGATAAAATTTAAAACTGTTACGAATGTTCATATTAATAGCACTTTTATGTAAGTTTTGTTTTAGAATGTTTAAATATTTATTTTTATCTACAATTCCATCAATGAAAACTAATTCGTCCATTCCAGCAGCTGAAATACAACCCCAAACCATCGTACTTCCTCCACCGTGTTTCAGTGTTGGTCTGGGATTTTTAGGGTGAAGCTCTTCATTGGTTTTACGCCATACCAGTTTTCGAATATCGGACCCAAAAATATTGAATTTACTCTCATCTGCCAAAATTACAGTTTTCCACCACGTTTCTTCTTTAGAAATGTATTCTTTGGCGAAGAGTAATCTTTTTTTTCGATTCGCATCGTTAATGTATGGCTTCTTTCGGGGAACTCTACCGTTGTATCCACTTTCATTGAGCATTCGACGAACTGTGTCAGAATAAACTTTCTTTCCAGTCTCTACAAACAATTCTGCCGCCAACCTTGGTGCACTTAATTTAGGATCTTTATTCAGTTTTCTAATAATTTTACTATCGAATAACTTTGGACGACCTGTTTGAGCAACAGAATCAATCCTATCCTCACGATTATATCTCCGTATAATGTCTGCTACAGTACTCTTACTCAGATTTATTAATGTACCGATTTCCCGATACGATTATCCTTTTTCGCGGTTATAAATAACGAGTTGGCGTGTATCGAACGACGTATTTTTACCTTTACGTATCATTTTCACAAAAAATACGTGCGGTATAAATGAATGTTGAAATGAAACTATGTCTACAAGGTAGTGCTTACATCTTGTGTTTACAAACATTGCCACCGTGCAACCTAACTGGCTTAACAGGACGATCAAACTGCACAGCATACGTGATGTCCGAATATTTTTGCGACGTCAAAATTGGACATTATATCGTTTACCATCGATTAACAAGAAGCTGTAATAATTAAATAAAAAAAATCCCACGTTATTAGCAACTAGAATAAGTCTACTAACTCATAAAAACACAACGAATCCCTTACTTCCAAAATTACTACAGATACACAGCAATATATTTCTAAGTACCACTGTGTCCGAACATTAATGCGGCTCACTGTACCTTTTACCCGCCACCCTTCACACTCCCTTTCGCCCATCGCTTGTCCCTCATAGTATCGAAATCCCAACCACCAAGTCACATTGGAATTACCGTGAAAAACACCCAAACCATTCACACTGATTCGTCGAGTATCTCGTTAAATTCCCCGTCCCGCGGCGCAGTGAAACCCGCGACAAACACTCGACCGCAGGCATCAGATTTTTCCCGTGACGGAAATAGCAAGTCCACCTGATTAAGGGAATTTAACCTGACCCAGGACGGTGTCACAGGCGGAACCATTTAGGGGAAGGGGTCGGAGGGCGGGGCAGGGATCGAGCGAGGGGTAGCTGGAAATCGAGCGCCGATACACTGGGAACGCTTGCGGAATTACTGGTATTCCTCAGACCCGGAGTTTCACGCATGGCGTACGGAGAATGATCCCGCGTCTCGTCCGCAGCTTGGCGACCCGATTTTCCAGGGACGTTGACGCCGCTATTCGGCGCGTTGCACGGAATTGATTATGAAAGGATTATCGGACTGCAGAGGAACACTTGGCCCCCCCGATTACGTCTGCCTCGTTCAATTACATTCTCACTGGAAGCGGCGTCTGCCTAGCAGGCACGCCGAGCGCCGCGAGGAACTCCTGGGCCACTTTAATGGCGCGAACTTTATTCGAAATCCGGCACAGCCTCCGCGAAGACGCCACGGGTGTGTAGACGGCGGCGCGGCTCCTTCAGCCCGCTCCGATTCTACGGCGACGTGCTTGATGGAATTTCAGAAAATTCAATTGCACGCGGCGGCTGCGTCGTGCCGTATTAATGCGTTAGTTTAGCGCTGAGCTTTGAATGGGGAGGTAGACTAAGTGATTAATGCTTCAGTTCGAAATTGTGATGTCTGACGAATGTGGACTTTCGATTGGGTAATGTATGGACGTGTTGAACTGCCATCGTTGGTCGAGCTTATCCGCCACTTGGTGTGTCTCTGTGGGCAATGAGGAGCGAGTAGGATGCAACGGAAATATTTTTGAATTTTAAAGTAGATTTATTGAATTTTAATTATTACGGAGTGTAGATTGAAATTTCAAATATAATCGCAAGGGTCCTGTGAAATTATTTATAAGAGACGGATGAGGGGAGTTATTGTGTAAAATATTCACGCGTACTTCTATTGCTTGAAAAGCTCCCAAGTCTTTCATTTGTCAATTCATTTACATCGAATAGAAGAGATTTCTAATCCGATGGTCGAATACTCTTGCGCACTACGGTAATACTTACCCAGCAGTATTGCACGCACACAAGTAATATCTGAATAGTCGATTGGTAGCTGTATATACATACCTATATATTAGCAGGGTGTAACGCAGGATATTACACGATGCTTACGCGCGAGGCAAAGGCCCAGGAACCAATACCCTTAATAATGCGCTAGTGCGCCGCGTTTGGGCGGTAAGTTAAAGTCGGATATCGCGAGGGTCGTGGAAATGAATTTTCGAAATCGGTCGCATTTCACGCGTTTACGATTCCGACTGCGGAGTGGCCTGTAAAGAGGGGAACGCTTTGTTCGAGTGCCATCGCGAGATCAAGGATTTTGTCGAAAGCCAACTTCCAAGGCTAGCCCTGAGGTAATAAGGCTTTCAGGATCCCCTTTGGGCTCGACCGAGAATGCTAAACTTCCTGCTAGCTGATGCCGCTTGATTGGCTCGTTAAAGCTGCTCCGCGAGCCTCCATTCGAAATCATAACTTCCAACGAAATGTTGAAGGAATATTTCGCGGTGGAACCTTACAGAAGGTCGCGTAGCCACGCCGACACCTTAAATACTTATCATTACCTTCTCCCGCCTGCAACCATTTTCTCTCAAGCTGTCCATTTCCCGTTTCTTTTAATTGTCGCTTGCAATTGTCGATACAATTTGCCTGAGTAGTGGGCATCAAAACGCACCAGCCTCGAAGAGTCTAAGAGCTAAACTGAAATTCAAAGGCAACAGAAGAGTGGTGGCAAAGCCGGACTGTCAGAGGATGAGAATCAGAGAGGCAAAGTCACAATGGGCGACGCACAGTGCCAAACGGCTAGACAGACAGTCAAAGATTAAGAGGATTAAAGAATGAAGGGGTACAAAGAACACAAAGAATCTCGACAAGGTATAAGTAGCGTGTCACAAAAGAAGCTGCAGTTAAAGCTTCGAGTCAGACATCCTCTCTTACTTCTGTTTATCTATACTCGTGTCAGCTTCCCCGTAAAATAGTCTACAACACCAGCAGTGGGGCGTCGTCGTTTTCTCGGAAAATGCGCGTCGTCGTTGATCGCGTAGGCGACAGCGCGCGCTAGACGAGCCATGATTGCTGGCTAATTGTTATTAGCCATTGTTGGGACGCGTATAGACATCATTCAACGGATCAAGCCCCTCTAAAGCACGTATCATTACGCGGCGCATCCGATAATGACTACTTAAGATGGACTTCGAGTGCACTCGAGGATACCGAAGTTTCCACCCTGCAGTGCAGCAACCGCTCGTCTGCCTCGTTAAGATCGTTCAATGATACGTTAAGATCCACTTACGCCCAGTCTAGTTGGAACATTATAACTACAATACGAGTCGCGATTGCTCCTGCATGCCGTCGCAATTGTTCGACGGGGCGTAATTAATTCTATGCATTAATAGCGCAGTGCAATATAGAATTACTCGAGAACGAAACTCGAAGGAGATTCGCCGTGGAATCAGGCCGTTCGCAATACTGTGCAAGTATAAAGAATTCGTGCAGACAAAAATCCTAGTTCTAAATGGACCCAATTTCTCTTTATCCATTAAGTACAGAGAGGAAAGGAATCGATCCTGAATTTTCTGAAATTTAAAAGCAAACGGTTTGCGCAGAATATTTATGGTATTCTTTATATATCCCGTCGTCTTTGGTATAAAAGCAATTTGATGTCCGCATATAAAATCGTTCCATTATAGACTTTATCTTCGGGTCAGCGGAGAATAAATATTCGGGACATTAATAGCAGCTAAAGACGCTTTAAAATTAGGAACGGTGTCCATGTATCGAGTCCTCTTGGAATGTGTATCTCGAGCTCGATACTTATTCAAAACGCGAATTGTCGCAGATAAGGGCGGGCACGTTCAATCAAAGCCGGAGAGACCGAGCATAAATCCGTCAAGCAGTACACTCAATCAACATTATCGTGTTGTAATTGAACGTTCAGAGGAGCAGACGTTCCAATTGTCTCGCGTAGGAGAACTACTCTCAGTTTACAAATCATCCGAGAATAGACAGACCTACTGGGTGTCCCACCTAAGACTGGACAGCGCGATATCTCCTAAAGTATTGGAGATAAAAAATTTAAAAAAATATGTAATTGAATGGTTCGAGAGGGCCAATTTATTAACCGAGACGATTTTTTTTATTATTATTATTTTAAAAGATACGATTTATAATATAATATTAAATCGATTATTCTACTCGTGATTTACCGATGAGATCGTTAGCACCGCGAAACGGGACAGTTTTTAATACCTTAATACATTAGCATGAAGAAATCTGTCAGGCTGCGAAGAAGCTGATTAAGATTAACACGATTCAATTGCGGAATTAGCTAATGGAGCGTGACGTGATCGATAACTAGTCGTTAAAGGGGGCAGAACGCTGAACGCACTCGCCGCAAATTCCATCAGAAGATTCACATCGCGCCAACAAATAACTATAATCTGAACGCCACAAGAGCTGTTATTCAGTAACTCATTCAGCCAACTTTTATCTAGCGTAACCACTAATGCAGCCATTTACATTCATTACTTGATCGGAACAAAAGGCACGTTCGGTACGTCTGAAAGCCGTACTGAAAACTCACCACCCCGGCAGAACCTCGCCAGGGCAAGCAGGGGGAGGCAGAGGAAGCTGGAGGTTTGGGTGGCCCTCGAGTGGTCAAGCTCTCGAAGTCCAGCCGCTGCCCGTTGATACGCATCCGTTAATAACGGCTTAAAACCGACTTTCGAGTCCACTCGAGAATGTCGAAGTTCTCTCCTCGCTGGCTCGTCTGCCTCGTTAGAGCCGCGGCGGGCTACGCTCGGGCGATAGCCAGCCAGCGGAGCAGGCTCTCGGCCAGTCGCCGCTACTTCGGGCGGTAGCTGGGCGGGGAGGCAGATTGAACGGCGCTGCAGCCAAATTGCTTTCGGGATTATTCGCATCCACCTGACTGTTTCCAGCCGCGATGCCGCTGAGAGGACATAAAGGATTGCTCCGGCGGAGACGTGCACGCGCGATATGCACAGCGACGTAGGCCGCTCGTCAGCTGGATCTGGCCGACGGCCAATGGCCCCCGCGGCACTTCTCACTCGTACGACGTCTGCCCGCCGGCGATTCCGTGCCGGGGACCGACGCGAGCTCGTGGCGTCGATACGAGTACCGGCCATTGTGATTAAACGTGGCCCCGGGAAAAGGACTTTCGTCATTTCCGGGCGCCCAGCCGACAACTGGGTGTCGTTTCGGTCTGGGACTAGAGGCGGGGTACAATCAGGTGCCTTTCGCTTGGGTGTTTGAGTAATTCTCTGTACTGCTGGCACGGACTGAGGTAGTTTCGCGGCGCGAGTAGGTTAATACTGTTGTAACGGTGCAACGGTGTGTTTACGGGTGGATTTAGGAGATGTTGAAGCGGTTCGTGTCGTTGAAGAAGGATTTGAGAATTAAGGGAGACACTCGCCTTGTAGATACTTAATATTATTTACAACACCCACGCACCTGTTTTAAATTGAAGAGCAGAGACATAAATGGGCACCCTCGGTCTGACCATATTCGGTGCATTCCACTTGCGGGAGTAAGAATGCGCACTAAGTGCGGTCAGACAGGAATCTTACTGATTTCAAAGTGCTAATCACTTGCGAATTCTTCACCCATGAAGTATCAACTTGAGTCTGAAGGGAGGTGCATGAGCAACTTAGAAATTTTCTTATGAACTTCGTCAGCTTCGCTCCGGCGACGCGACAATAGAGCCCAACGTACGCCAGCGGAGCAAACTTTCATTGCACGACAGGCACACGCTTGGAGGCTGGTAATTTTGCAAAGCGGTGGTAATTTGAAACATTCCGATCCTCGGTACACGATAGCGCGCGAGAATTCTCGAGGCGGGGTTGCGTAAGTGGACGCAGCGACGCTGAAATTGCGACGGACGTCCCCAGTTTTATTGGAAATAATGGAAAATAAGCAACGGCCGTGGTGCGGAGGAGGAGGAGGAAGAAGAGAGGAAGTGGTTATTACTACCTTACAACGGTGAACCGTGCGAGGACGAGGATTGCTGAGGACGTGTCGCGTGAAATTCAACGAAAGCACCGGGGCGATATCAACCGCCGAGATTTCTCGTTCTCGCGAGCAGGAACTCTTCTAAAACGGAGGGTGAAAGCCCGCGGGTAAAGGGGGAAGCTGTATTCAACTAGGGGACCATACGTCGCGGAATAAAAAGTAATTGTATTATCCAATTGCGTCGGAACAATCGCGACGATAATGGAGGACCAAGGCGAGCAATCTTCCAAAAATTCGCTCGCCGAGGGTGGAACGTAAGAGACAGCCGAGGGAGGCAAGAAATATTATTCCCTGCGCCGCTCTAAGGAGGAATGGCCCTGATTTCGCGTATTCCCGTTTCTTATTCTGATACATCGATAGACGGGGGCGATGGCGAGGTCAGAATTTACGATGAAGGATGCATTCTCGAGAAGCACGGCTTCTTCTTACGATCGAATAACGATACATCCAGCCAGGCTGCATAAAGCCCTGGAATGATATCGTTCTATCGCCTCTGTTCGTGCCTGGGAATGTGTCTGCATCGGGGGCTACCAGTGAATAAACAAAACGGAGGCCCGTAACGAGTGCGCGAAAAGACGCGATACAATTCCAATTCCGACTGAAGCTCCGATTTATTCGAGGGGTATCGGTATTCGATTAATAACTATCGGGCGCGAAATAATGCGATAACTGAGCCGCCCGTAGGAAACGGAAGCGGGACAGAAGATAAAAGCCCTTCCATAAGTCTAATGGGCAATGACGCGCGATAAGATTATCGGAATAATGTAACGTGAAATTGCATTAAATTTCACTCGATATCCATCGAGCGTTGAAAAATGCTGAAATCGTATCGGTAGAATCGCGCCCGGCGCTAATGCCTCGTCTTTCTCGTTTCTTTCCTTCTTGTTCATTCCATCCTCTCGACTGGTACTCCCGAGAGCAGAGAAATATATTTCACGGCTGACGGGGGACTTAATTTCGTTACCGATCTGAAATTCGTTGTGGTAGCAAGAAGCGAATTGCGAGCCACATGGAAATCGGTCCACGCTGGTAACCAAGGGTTTCTGTTAACCAGGCGCGAGTATTATTAATGTTCAAGCGGATAGTGGGATTACGGGAGTTTTTAATTATTAATAATTCGGTACTGATACTTAAAACAACCTTCTTATTCCTCAAGTCACCGAAACACACAATGCACTGGCTACGTTACAGACATCTGGAGGAGTGTTGAAGCGTGTCTCGTTGAAATAAGCCGGGTCAATCAAAAGTTGTAGTGGATTCAAATCTTTTCCCTCGAAAGCTACTTTTGTCTCCGGGATAGCTTTTAAGGGGTTGTACCTAGTCAGGCGGCCGAAAATAGGCGAATGTTTGTGATTTTTTTTTTTTAAAGCGGAAGTATATATTCGTACAGAACATTTTGCACTTAAAAGAGCAACATTTAAAGAACATTTGGTAGTTTTTTCGTGGAAAAATATTTACGTTTATAATAAAATAACAAGCGACATCCAAGAAGTATTTTTAACAATTTGGTTTTGCGGTGAGCACTGCCATTCCGAACTAGATTATCTAAAATCAAAAAACAAAAAAGATTTCGTTAGTATATTAATATATCCTCTGATTAACGGAGGGAATTTCCGAAGTATTAATCTAAAATAAAATGGCGGCTATTTAAAGCTGAAATCCTGATTTTTTCGTGCAAAAATCACGCGAAAAAAATCAGGATTTCAACTTTAAATAGTCACGATCTTGTTCTAAATTAATTTTTCGCAAAATTCTCTCCGTCAATCGGAAGATACGTTAATATACTAACGAAATCTTTTTTGTTTTTTGATTTTAGATAATCTGGTTCCAAATGGCAGTGCTCACCGCAAAATCAAATTTTTACAAATGCTTCTTGGATGTCGGTTGTTACTTTATTATAAACGTAAATATTTTTCTATGAAAAAATTACCAAATGTTCCGTAAATGTTGCTCTTTTAAGTGCAAAATGTTCTGTAGGAATATATGCTTCCGCTTTTTTAAAAAAAAATCACAAACATTCGCCTCTTTTCGGCCGCCTGACTAGGTATAACCCCTTAAACAAAAGTGAAGAGGAACTGAATAGAAACCGTGGCGTCCTGTCATATCAAGAACTGGGAAATAGAGACTTCAAGATTTTCTATTCCTCAAAGTTTGAGGGGATTGAATTGAATCGAAAGCAGTATTTAGAAGGCCGGATACGTAGATTGGTCCAGCTGGTCGTCCTCTTTGAATTTCCATCGAAAAGAGGGGCTGCTGCGAAGGAAAAGTGTTTTGCGAGTTAGCGTATTTAATAGAGTACGTCCCGGGCTGTACGTGGCGGTCTGTGGCTCTTGAAACGGTATCAGCCGTTAGTGGATTACTCCGCTCCGTGAAAAGAGCTTTCCGTCCTTTTTGACCGGGCCCCTTTGAAGGGACTGTTTGAAGAATTCAGATTTCTATGTATTTCCCGTGCTTCTATCGAGCGCCGCGTTTATCCACTCTCGGATGAAACATTTAAATGCAAATTTTAAAGGGTTGACGACGAGGTAAACGCATTAGGAATCATTCCCCATTAATCGCGACTACAAAGACGAATGGACTTCTCGTTCATGAACTCAATTAAAGATTGAATTATAATCATCGTCAAATGAGAGGGGGGGAGGGGTAGATCAAAGACGTGGTTCCATTTCTGAAAACCAAAATTTTTCCTTGTACAGATGCATGTTAAGTGAAACGAGCTTCTTGACAACTCCTCTCTCATCGAGATATTTTCCACGAAGTTACTTGAATAAACTGTTCCAGTTCTCCGAGAGTTCTACTTTTTTAATATACTCAATGATCACTGTACGGAATGTTGAAAGGCCGTGGAGTTTGGAAGGTTCGAAAGCATATAACACTTTCTGTAGGAAGTTGAGACATTTGATGGGAAAAGAGTACATACGCTAAAATGCCATTTCAAGAAAATCGATTTCAAAGTTTTCATTATAGCAGGTATAACTTAATAGAAAGTAAAGCAATTAAATCGAATTTTTAAGGATGTAGTTCCCGTGTCCTTCAAACGTTCTGAAAACAGAAGTCATGATTTGAAAATGATACGTGTCTTTATTTATAAGTTTCAAGCAAGTGGTTTATGTGCCCTTTTTCGTAAATGTGGTAAATTCGTAACAAAATTGCTTCTTCGTTTAGTTATTTAAATATAATTTTGTTTACTTCGTTACACATTTCTTTAAGTCGGTTAAAAAGTAGGTACTTATCGCACGACAGCGCGGTAGCGCGGCCGCTCAGCGACCATGTTGCTGCGCGTCGATCATGTTACGTAATAAAACAGCATCTAGCTAATCTGAAGGCGAGAGAACTGAGAGAAGTAAGGCCCTTGATATATTATATATATATATATAACATATACCTGAGTCGATTTAAAAGCTTTAAGGAAAAGGGCGCATAAGCCTATGTGTCCTTTCTCCAACAAATGCCTCAGTTAGAAATGCCCCGTGAACTCGAATCTGAATCTTAATCCTTGCGTAGTCAAAGTACCTATTTCGGTGCTCGCAGTGGCCCGTGTAATCCTTCTTAAATCCTCGGACACCTAGAACCACTGTATTCCTTTTAAAAAGGCGATAACAGCTTCTCCAAATATTTTCCATTCACACCCCGGGACACTGGCCCGCTCACCGTCGCGGGCGCCGCGTAAATGAAAGCTCGGACAAATAACACCGAAATGAACCGCGGACAGAGAGACACCGGAGGTGGAACGTCTTCATCGCCGAGAGCAAGGTGCTTGCTCTTTCCTGTTTTCCACGCTCCAGGGAGAAGGAGGATAAGATCCGATATCATCGCGGCGCAATCACGCCGCGGCACGAAGTCGCCAGCTGTTTTATCGGCGCTGATATCTAACTCGAGACCCCGAAAGAATCACAATCGTCCGGTCGGGATCGATTCGCACGCCACTGCTATCGGAAATAAACCGATAAGAGCGAGGTAAAAGCCGAGTCCAAGGCGTACTGGCATCGGCGCTGGACTTTGAATGGGCGTCGAGTGCTCGCGGGATATATATTTCGATGACCACGTCCATAAAGGAATCCTCCGTGCCTTTTTCCACCAACGTTCCATACAATGCCCGACGTCATTGATTCGCTCATCTTTTTTTTTCTTTTTTTTTTTTTTTTTTTTGATTAACAGTTCTTGCTCGTCGCATCGAGGGTCATTATTACTTCGTTGCCATTGTCGCGAATCGCTCTTCTTACGCTCCAGATGACGCTGCGAGCCCCAATCGAGTTGTGTCCTAATCTAGTGGTCGACGAACAAAGACCCGCGATTCAAACTATTACACGCTTTGCCCCGTTGCTTTGTGGTAGGAGGACAGAGGAGTCGCGAGATCGAAGGGCTGGATTTTTAGAGAAATCTTTCAACGAGGGAAATAGATTCGGGGTAAGGGTATTCTTCAGGGGGATTTTGAATGTAGCGGGTGGTTTGAAGGTTCCTTTAAATACACGATGGTATAATCTAATAGAAAATTGTTAAGTAGAAATATTATTGAGTATTCTTCGTTTACCAAATTCAGATGAAGTCTAATTTATTTAATATTTTACATGAATGTTTACGAATAACCTGGTTATCCGCACGAGTCTTGCACACTCGCGAGACAAGGACTATCCTCACCGGAGAAAATTGCATCGACAGCGGACCCAAATGGTGCCCGAAGGGTCCGGGTTCAGATACGTCGCAGTTAATCGGTTTTACGTTGTACATTTAAACGATTGCTCGTGAAATCAAGCTCCCCGCCTGAACCACTGGCGTTTAATTCGACTGTTTTGCGAATCGTAGCCTGTTAGCTTCATCGGATTAAAGAGAAGCTATCAGGGCGGAATGAATCGGGTGAAAAAAGGTTGACGTGAACGGGGTTGCTACGCGATGACAGGGAAAATATGTGGTTTCGCTCGGTGATCCGGGGATTTGGAAGACAAACAATCGTATTGGACGAGTCAGGTAAGATGGATCCGTTTCAATATACCTACGCGTTGTTCGCCAACGAAGCGCGAAGATCAACGTATATACGTGATCCTTGCGAGAGTCTCTCTCTACTAAATTAATGCTGAGAGGCATAAACCTAGGAACACTTATTATCTGCGAAAAGTGACGGTGAAACTAAAAGCAGACGGGTTGGCAAAACCACCCAGCAAAATATTCAAACGGACGATCATTCACTACTCGGAATAGCCGACGTTTACAATTTCAAACAGTTGAAAAATCACGAGTGTTGGAAAACATTTGTTCTGCCTAAAGTGTAGTAGGTTTCGCTTACAACATCGACACGTGTGCGCTGAAAGTATCCTGAAAAACTCACCCCGGATTCCCAATGTAACGTGAAATCGAAGTCGCCAGGTGATATCAATTCTTTTTTGAACCGCGCGAACCGCGGCGGGGCCGAGATTCGTCAAATTTCCCGGGGCGCGCTCTTTCGAGAGTGTCAAACTGTCCAGCGTTGCGCGGCGAAACATGTCTCTCGATCAAACAGATTTCGCGTGCGCGTGTATAAACAAAACGTTCGAGCAAACACGCCGTAATAGCAATTTTTGGGAGCAACCACGATCCGTTCCACGGCGCGTGGCTTTCGAGAAATTATTAAAGAAAAAAAAAAACAGCCGGTGGAGAAAAACGGGGGGAAATGCGGACCGGTGCGGAATGAGCGTTAGCAATTTCCCTCGCGAAAGATGCGAGGACTTAATTGACTGTGAACTGTCGGCACGAGGACACGTTACGCGATCATGACACCTGGTCGGGCAGTTCCTCTGATCCTGGCGTAGTGTTTGCGTGTGCTTGCGCACACCGTCTGAACGTATATTTGCGTCTCCGAGCGATCGACTAATGCGGAAAATGACGCGGAGCTAATTCGATGTTTCACGGGGTCTCTGGTCTGGCTTTAAACAGAGATCGAGGGAACGCGGCGTGCCTCTTGCAGAGAGCTCAAAGGCGCCAAAGGAATTCCTCGTTCCGTGAGCAGAAAGGAGTCCCTCGTTAATCCCGAACCTATCTTAATTGTACATCTGAAGCAATTCGGCGTGAAATAATTAGTACGCGCGTCGCTCGGCACCTGGAAGCCTTCCAAGGTGTCGGGGCGTAAAAGAGTCCTACGAAAATCGTACCAAGCCTCGTTCCGCGAATGTACAATTCCGCGGAGCCTTTGGCGAAGTTTATTGGAACGAAAAAAAAAAAAGAAAATGTTTAAAGGGAGAAGATTTTCCTGAAGATTGAACGATGTCGATGTAAATTGAATTTAGAAGCCCCGCGACGAGTTTAGCTACGGGAAATGTGCCTTAAAGAAAAAGCGAGCCCTCAAAGAAACGGGGTCACTGCATAAAGTCGATACAAGTTTGTTGTCTTAGAAATATATGTCTCCAGCGTCTTGGAAAGTGTCGTTGAATTGCTTTTGCGGGAATCTCGCTTCGTTAATAAAATATCAACCGTTTTCTATTCAACAGTTCTCCGCTAAATTATTCCCTCTCCCTGGTAGCTCTGTTCTTAAGTTTGAATCGCTAAGTATGTAAGTAACTGTGAGAAAGAGTTCCCCCCCCCCCCCCTCCGATAGAATTCAGAACGAGGAAGTAATTATTATTTTAAGAGCGCGAAATAAAAGTCGATAATTGGAGTTGATCCAATGCTCCGCGGTGCTGGAAAGCTGACTGGGCGACGATAGGCGCCGGGGCTACGAAACGACGTCAAATTAAGCGCTGTCTAGGCAAACTTAGACTCCCCCCTGGAGGCGGAAGGCGATCCGTCAAAACTTTCGACTCGATATTCGCAAATAGTGCTCGCCTCGTTAAAAATCTTCCCGATGGCTCGCCTTGTCCAGAAGTTGGGGTAATTTTTTCCAGCATTTAATTTCAAATATCACTACCCCCTGAAACGTTCGCTCAATATTTGCGCGTCCGGAGTAACATCCTTGACGCGCAAAGTTGTGAAATTACCAAGAAAATGGGAATAATGAATAGCAAACACCAGATTCCCACACACCCAATTTCAGTTGCTGGGTGGGTTAGTGCTTTCAATTACTCAACCTCTTACTTCGTCGCACTCTGCAATCACACTGCGCGCCACCCAAAACGATAAGCTGGCGAAGCTCCGAGAATTATTCGAAAATGGTGCGGGTGCCTAAGGTGCCGGCTCGCTCCGCAAGACGGCTACTTTCAATTACTCGATAACTAACACCCGTCGTTTCATTAAATTGCACAGTCGCGCTATCCAGGAGCGAGAAACTACTGTAACTCGACGCTTCAAGGCGAGTGGCGTGCGTAACAAGGGGAGTAAGGAGACGGGCGGGAGTTTACAGCGCTGTAACCAGAACTTTCAGGCGGCGTCGGGTCAATTAAAAGGCAGCCGACTCGTACATCATGAAATTTGTCGTCGCCGGCGGTAACTCGCGACAACGGGCCGCGGTCGGGGGATTATTTATCAGGGCCGCGGAACACGTGACGCGGAAACTGACGGGGCGCTAATTCGATGTTTCGCGGCGGCTCTAATCTGACGGAAGGAAGAGCCATCGCGCCTTCCGGGAGTTAAACGCCAGTTAGACGCACTTAACATCCGTGGGAGGACTCGTCGAAACTTTAAACTCGATTCGTCTCCCTGGTAGTCGTCGCGGCATTCCTCCCTGGTCGCTCTGGTTACTTGGCTACGCTTAGGCTGCGTACGAATTTCCGCGGCCTTTAAAACAGCCGTCGCGCGGCGCCGTGGCTAAATTAACTCGCGAAATGGAATAACAGAGTAGCCATCGCGAACTAAGTAGACGCCATCGTTTCAGAATTTCTCTTTGTCGAGAATAAACGCCGTTCGAACGCTCGCTGCTTTTCTTTCTCCCCCAAGGGAGGGTGTGTTATGGAACTATGAGAAACACTTGCGTGTTCCTCTGTCGCTGACGGACGAAAATTGCGGTTCCCCGTTCCATAGGGCTCCGTGAAATATTAATCGTTCCTGGGAATAACGTGTTAACGTGCGTACCTGGGGGTGAAGTAGAGAGTCATAGTCGAATACTTTTCATAAGTTCCCCGAGCTCTGACTCGAACTAATGACTCCGGTAGCCATCGAACCCCGAGGAACTATTGCAGCAGACTTTGCACCCCTAAAATACTGTTACTTAGTTTCTAATACTGTTCTTCTAGCGCCACGAACGCGGACGTTCGAGCAACCGTGACAGTATAAAAGTCTGTGAGACGTTAATCGTTGTCTCCGCTATTAAATGTGGAAACTCCCGGCAAGTAAGACCCCATGTAGCGCAGAAGTCGCTACGAAACTTTCATCCCGGAACAAATATTTTCCTTGATTGCGCCCGTGCAGCTGACACACGCGATTGCAGTTTATACCGTCGGATTAGACGACGTAATTCCCGAAATTAATTATACGAGGAAGGTTGGGGCGCGGCTGTGGGGCCGGGGGTTGATGCGGCAGGGTAGGTAGGAAAAATTAATGAGCTCGTAACGGCATAATCGGTGGTGTTCGCCGTTTAAACTTGTAGGTCAGTCCAGCGAGCGGGGCGAGGCCGGTGGAAGCGATTTGGCAAATCGTGCGTTAAAAATCCCAAGAAATACATTCCCGAGAGGGCGCCGCTGCGGAGGTTTTTAATGGCGAGCACAAGTTTCCGCGGTAACGACGGTGGAGGAAGATGGAAAGGGGCCGGGGGGGATGGGCGGAGAGGACAGCCAACGCGGTAATTCCGAAAAGCGCGGAAAAACGCGAAAATAATATTCAAAAAAATTATTCCCCAGCCCCTGGCCACGGCGGACCCTCTCGTTGTTTGTTTATCCCGTGGTCGTGCAAACACATATTCGTGTCACGCTCGCCGGGGTCCTCGTTGCAGAAGAAATTCGCCGTTCCGACCCGACCCGCATGGATTTTCGCTGATTGCGTTTGCGTAAGCCGAGCAAACAAACCCCGGCTCATACTTACCGATATTGCTCTCCTAATTAATTGCGCGGGAAAAACGCAGGGAGAGAAGAGGGGCGGCGAGAAAGGTGGCGGGTGGAAAAAGGGCGGTTAAACGCGCGGACGGAAAAACAAACGAGCTCGCGAGAGCGTAATCGGAGAGTAACTTCAGCTGGTCGGGTTCACGGTTCGGTGGCCGTATGTTCCGTCCATCGAAAGGCAGTTTTTAAATCTGGAAATCGCCCCTTTCTATTATTCTTTCAATTCCATGGTACTGATAGTCGCGAGAGGTTCTATCCGAAGGTTCCCTTACGTCACCAGAAGTGACATCTCTTCGAAACTAAACAACTTCTGGCTAAACAACAAGTGGTCCGTTTCGCGTGACCCATCCCACGTATGCCACGGAAAACTTCGCGGCAGCAGCAAACGTGCTAGCGTTTTCCATATACCCTCGACTCCTGGCATCCTGGCCAACGAAAACGCGCTCGATCGCCTGGTCCGGGAGGGTTAATGGCAGAGCAGGGTCCTCTTGGCTTTGGTATTACGCCACGAAATACCATGTCCACGGTGGGAGATAAACCGTGGCCGATCCGCGTACGTGCCCCACGACCAGAAATTGTATTTACGCTCGCTCAGGGTCTCGACGGCGCGCAAAACTGCTATAAATCCGCGGGCAAGAAACCGCGGGAAATCCAATAATGGCGGGCCGCCTGTTTAAATGCGAAACAAGTTATCCGCCACCCCCCCGACGAGTGGGGCTCGCTGGCGTGTAAGTGGCCGGCATAAATCGCCCGCGCGCGCGCGTATCATACGCACGCGTGTACCCGCCGCGAGCGAGTACAGGTGTACGCGCGGTATCTCCTCTGTCGTGCATGCAGATTTCGCGCTGCCGGAATTAATCACGTCCCCTTGCTGAAATACGTCTATCCGTATCCGAAATTTCGGGGCTAATTAGAAACGGGGTCGAAGGAGAATTCCAGCGCGCGGCGTCCGTTAATTAACAGTGTCGCAGGTGGGAGACAATGGGGATTAGTTGCTGGGGAATGGGACGCAGCCTTGGGAAAAACAGGAAATTATTCTGCAGTTATTTGTGCGAGGTCTATATTCAGGAATCATGGTGCGAGGAAAGATCACGTTACATTAGAGGACGGAACAGAGAATGTCACAAAACAGCTTTATCCAGAAAATTAAGTTTTAATTATTTATCCTGTAGGAAAGAAATCGATGAATTTAATTTTCTCATATAATTTTCTTGTTAAATAATTTATTGTTTGGTGAAACGACGGAAGCTTGTGCTTACGAGGGCAGACCACTGTAAAAAATCGGAAAAATCGATTTTTTCTGTTTCACATTCTCTTTGCGGATCAGTACAGTGGTCACCCACTTAAGGGGGCCTTCCGGTCTAGAGCCCCCAAAAATAGGTAATCTTTACGAATTAATTAAAGGAAAACTGCAGAATATAATTTAATGGGACTTATTGCGTTGTACTAAGGATGTCGTAAATTATAGAAATATATTTTTTGTTTTATAATTAATCATTGCAGACGGCACTGCGGAGTGGTTAAATTCAAGGCGTCAATAAATTCATCCAAATCGGTGGGACCTGTATCTCCAAAAGTTATTATCCGATTCGACTGAATCTTTTCTTATTTTGAAGAATATGTTTCTGGCTAGGGGGGAACCACAAAAAATTACAAAAATGACATTTATTTAGAAAACAACGATACTTGAAGTTTGAAATCAATTTTTCCCTATAGTTTTCATTCTTTCAACGCCTTAGAAAATTATAAATTTTCAATTTTTGTAATTCTTTCTGGTATTCCCCCTATCCAGAAGTATATTCTTCAAAGTGAAAAAAAGTTCCAGTCGAATCGGATAATAACTTTTGGAGATACAGGTCCCACCCTTTTGAGAACTCTGTTTCGAGAAAAACGCGTTTAAAGTTTTACGTGGGCGCCGAGTGGCCGGTTGTTGCCCATGCATTTGCCGCTACTCAAATGCCTATAACTTCGGGGATTTTACGAATTTCAACAAATCCTTTTAAACTCGTATTCCTAAAAGGTTGAACATTCGAAAAATAAAATAAAAGAATCGATTTTTATACCGGAACCTCCCCTTAAGCAAAGAGTAGAGACATTTCAATTTTTTGTTCCCGTGCAGAGCGGACATTTTCTGTTTTCAATCAGTATACCAAATCTTTAAAAAGAAAATTGGACATTCCCTGTTTTCCCCTTACCCTTCATTTGTTCTCCGAAAGGCTGTATTCATACCATGCAATGTCAACGTTCCATATAAAGTTCCAGTGTCATGTAGCTGTGCAGCATACTTTATATAACACTACATGGGAGATAGAAATTTCCCCTTCTGTTTCCCATTGAGCCCGAAATCGGGGACCATTTTCGCGCCGAGGTCCCCGGTAAATTCCCGCGAATACATTATTAACCGCGAACGTTCACCCGACATTTTGTAGTCGCGCGAGTTTCGAATATTTCCGAGCGAATCGCGCATTATTCCTGGCAGCGTGGCCCGTGTCGGTTTTATCTGCTCATACCGATCAAATTGGAGGGAAGGGTACACGAATTCCTGGTGCTCGGGCGCGAATTTCGGCCGCGATCGTAATCGCGCGCTGTTCACGCACGCGAAACGGTGGCTCGCGCGGGCAGCCGTCTCTAGGGCCAAGAAAAATCGTGGCTGCGCCGACTGAAGCCCCCGCTGTGCACAATAATCGTGCGTATAATTATTAGAGCACGCGGGGTTTGCTCGATGCTGCGTGTCCCTGCCGCGGCAGCGTTCCAAGAGCTCGGCCGCTCCTCCTTCTTCAGCGGAGCGCGGGTTCCATGGCGCATAAATATGTAATATCTTTATTGCACGTTGATCCTTTGAGATCAACGCGGAGGTGCTTTAAATATTCAAGCAGGAATTGTATTCCCGACGATGCACAGCGGCTCTTCGCGAGAGGTCGAATGATATTCTTCGAGGAATTCAACTCAGCTCGGTAGCTGCGGGGAAAGTTTCTTCGCGGCGAAGCTACCGGGGCAACAGGCATTTTATTCCACGAGACGTTCCGCGGCTCTCGGGACTATCGATTTCGTTTTATAATTTCATGGGAGTGGCGTTACGCTGTACCGATAAAATGAGACAACAGTATCTCTATTCATGGAGAACTGTACGAATTCGAGGAAACGTAGCTACCACGTTTCTGGCGCTAGGAGTTTCAGTTTATTCGAACCTCCTTTGGTTTTAATAACTTTTTGAGTGACGTTATAATACATGCTTGCAGAATAAGGATAAATATTTATACTAAACTTCAATGTGAGTGTGCGATGATATATAATCACAATAATGATAATAATAATAATAATAATAATACGTATTTATTACACCAACAAAATGCGTTAGATTAATTCATATTTTTTTTTTGTTTTTTATTCCTTTTAGGGCGCAATGGGTGAGATTCAGAGAAATGCTGTTTTAAAATCCTACCCTATTACTCTTATAACTAAATACCTTACAAGTACCTTACAAATTCGTATTCTTTATATACAACGAAACTGCTCACCTGAAATTTATTTTTCAGCTGATTGACCTAATACCCCCTGAAACATGTTCCCCAACCTTTTTTAGACGTGAACCCCTGTTATAATATTCAAATAATCTGCGACCCCTCCCCCATACAAGGTAAGGTAAACAGAACACGTGAAAAATAGGTATTTCAGAATATAATTCCAACTTAATAATGTTTTATTATCTTAATACATATATTAAATATACTTAAATATATTGAATATATTTAATTATCTTATTTAGTGTGACGGTTGTGCTTGCATCTGGGTAACTAGCTTTTTCTGTTTCCCTTAATGAAAAATCAGTGTTACGTCATTAACAGAATAATATGACGATGTAATCGTATCGAAATAAATAAGTGGCAAGAATTGCCCAATAAAAAGAACTGCGACGACCCAGAGCTTGGGAACCACTGCCCTAAGAGCGGAAAATGTCTGCAAATTCTGAAGATCCCAAAGGAAACGCATAGCCACGTGCTTCACCACCAGCGTCAAATTACAAAGCCTAAAAGCGCGTTCACCCAGGCCACCTGGAATCAATGCAACGTAAAAATTCGATAGAACAAGAGAAGTTTGCCGAGACGGAAGTTCGTGACTCGTGCCGTTGAAGTCCTCGGCGAGAAGCTCTTCAAATTACTTACGAAACAGGGAGGCCTCTCTTTCGGAACTTCGAAGGATCCGTGGGACTGGGAACATTAAAGGATCGCGGATCCGATTATTTAGCAAAGGTCGGGTCTCCTAGTGCACGATTCCATGCGAAGCATAACACGAAGACGTAAATCACGCGGAAGGCCACGGAGGAAAAATAACAGGCATCCTTCGCCGCGAAATTAACCTTAAATAGAGCGGGGCAATCGATATCGCGGGGGTCCGTGCCCCCTTCCGCCGGGAGGAAAGAAAAGGAGGAATTAATCGGTTGGAGGGGGTGGTGGCAGCACGTCGAGGGATGAGAAGTCGAGCGGAAAAATGCGTGGATAAAAGTAAACAGGCTCTCGTATTAGCGGGTTCGCATGGACTACTAAAGCAGCTCTTTGGAGGCAAGGCGAAGGTCTTGACGTTGACGAATGAAGCAGGAAAAGGTACCCCTGTCGCCCCTTTGTAACTCTCTCGCTTTCTTTCTGCTCCCCCCCTCCCCTCCCCCCATTATCCCTCTCTCCTCGACACTGTAAAATTAACTAGTAGCGTGGAGACGGCACCGGATGATATTTATTGACTTTCACGCTCAAAAGGAACCCGCGCGCTTTGCGGCCCTATCGTCGTGATCGATTTATACGTACTTCGCGAAGTGTAACCGAAGGTATCGTCTGGCGTGATCTATAAATCATATCGAAGTTCGCCTGTAGCGGGTAGTTGAGAGTCAGAAAGTAAGAGAGTCGATGAAGTGGAGATACTAGGAACCGAGAGCGCCTAGGTAGAATTCTGCTACCGTACGTTTAGTGTTCCTGATTTCTCGATACTTTTTGTTTCTCGAGAAATCAGAAATGAGATCATATTTCTTGAGAATTCTCGAGAAATTGAAAAAAATATTGCAAAAATTATATTTTTGGAATAATGTTGATAATATTTATCAAAAACACAAGAGAACTTTAACTAAATGATTATTCCTGTCTAATTTATACGAAACTTGTGTAAATGAAAAAATAGATATTAAATATAATTGGTAAATTTATATATTTAATACAAATTTTGTATAAAGCGAAACATTACTTTTGGGTTTTAAATTTATTTTTAAATAGCACAATGTGTCTAATGTAGCGTCAGCGAATCTATTTTTTTGTGGCAAAATCTGTTACTGTTATATTTTCACGTTTTATAAATATATATCTTGGCTGTTAAGTGAAAAAATGCGTCTTGACCCTTTTGGAAGAAATTCTGGATCGTGTAAAAATTATATATGGGGTATAATAGTCTTATCTCCTCTTTTCAATATTTCTTCTTTAATAGCCACAAGAAACTCATTAGATACTTAACTCAGTATACAATTTTTCTAAATGTTTAAATAAGTATTTAAGAGCACCTTCAGCAGTTAATAATATCGAATCTTCTGTACTCTGATTTTCTGTTGGTATTCTTATAGGTTCTAATCTTATCAATAAGATGTATTATAAATTGTAGATGTGTTTATACGTTCGCGATTAACTAGTAATACATTCATTTACGAGAATAAATGAGATTTATAATATTTTTCCTAGACTTAAGTTTCTCGAGAAATAAGAAATAAGCAATTATAAAATTTCTCGAGAATTTCTCCAGAAAGCATTCTCTAGAAGGAACAGTACGTACGTTATAACTGTTCTCTGATGTATCGTGTTTAGTAGTTCCATTTTCTTGCCTCCGGGCATAGATGCGAAGAGAGTACTCTGTGCGTCGGTTTGCAGTAGTATTCTAAAAGAACGAGTAATATTCTCGAAGTCACGATTACATTGAAGTGGGCGCAGGGCGGAGTCAAATTCGGGTTACCAGCGAATAAAGGAAACGAAATTTTTTCCCATGCAAAGCTGCGTTCTCGAGAAAATCGGGCTCGGAAATTCCCAGGGTACGCATGCATTGGACTACGTCTCGTGTAACTTTCGAACTCGATTCTGTTGGGGAATGCGCGTGCGCGCATGGGGCCCTCGGCTTGGCAGAGGACTGCGCGCGCAGGGCCAAGGGTCTTACTTCGTTGGCCACGCCATGTTACGGATCGTTGGATCTGGTTTCTTGGTGGATTATTAATATCCTTGTATTTGAACAATATATTCAGTATAGTTTATTTAAGTGTAATTAGCGATTTCTCCCGGGACCTTTCTCCTTTTCCCTTGGACTCAACAGATTCCTTCCAGAACCAGGGCCCTTCCGAAAGCATTGCGCTCGATACGTTCGACGCGAGACTGTCCGTGTACTCGTACCATAAATTATACCACCACCCTCCATTTAGCTCGTCAAATATCCGCAGAGTACCATCCTGGTACCGTTACAAAACCCAGACGAGCATCGCTCCTTCGGCGGAGGTGTTCGCCGCCGAGCGCCGCAATGACTTTGCGCCGACTACCTGCTCCCTTCCGAGCTTCGCAATTAGGGATGGAGTGCAGAATCACTAACAGTGATTTATCACAGTGACCGCAGAATCGCGATCACGGTCGTGAATGAAGTTAAATCACGACCGTGATCGTGATTTTTTTAACTTGAGTGAATTCTTTACTGTGGACGTAATTCTTCGCCTTGGTTTATTATTTTCTTATAAAATACTTCAATATAGCTTGTGTTACAGTGAAAGCGTGTTAATCCAGTGAATATATAGTATATACATTCATAAATAGTCAATGTATGCACACATTGATTTGATTGGCTAAAGTATTCATATGTACATTATACTTTTTAACTAAAGTGAAGAAACATTCGTTAATTTAAATAGATCAAGAACTTCTATAATTGAAATTCTATAAGGACAGTGAGGACTTGAGTATGTTTCAAGAGAAATTATAAATTGGGGTAATGTGGCGCGTGCAAAGAGCAGTTACGCTTTCCACCAATCGGATCACGTAAATCACGAATCACTGTTCTGCCTGCACCAATCAGAAGCGATCACGAAAATCACGGATCACTGTGAAAAATCACCGTGATTGGGAACGAACGTGATCGGATCACTCGTGATTCACAAATCACGGTTCTAGCCACTAGTCACAATAGAACGCCTCGATTTCCCATTCCCTGCTGTTGCAGCCTCCGAACACGGCGAATCAGAGCCGGCGGGGGTAGGTGTGTGCGCAGCCCGATCCCGGCGACCGGGCTACATTTTAATTCACGGTACATTAGCCGGAACAAAAGTCGCGGAAAAATAAATAGAAGCAAATTAGTGAGCTCGATTAAACTACCAAGGCGGTGCTTTGGGAAGGAAGGCCAGATAGATCGCGACATTGACGAATGAACCGGAGGAAGGTACACCTTACCCCGTCCCAGCTTCCTCCGCGGCCACTCAGCCACCCTTCCCCGCTCCAACCCCCTCGCCCTGTCTCAGTTTATCGTCGGTTCTTTCGCTCCGTTTGAATACGTCCCTCTCGCTCTCGCCATTATGCTACATAATTTACTGGGCGGGCGATGTGGTGGTGGTTATGCCACTGTCGGCAGCGGCGAACCACCGCCACCCCTCCGCCGTCGCAGTTAACCGCCGAGTCCCGCGGTTGCAGGGGAACGAGGGTGCCGAAGGACCCTTTGATCCTGCGATCCCCACGAACTCCGACCTCCGCGCGTGTTTGTATTGCCGTAAAAAGTGGGCCACCGGAAAAGGGCCTCTCCCCTTCGACCGCCACCCACCCCAAACACCCTAAAATCCTCAGTTGAACGCTTCTAATCGCCCCTCGAGTACACCACCGGCGCGTCGCTTCTTACCGACCTCGCGCTTTCTCTTCTCCGCGTGCTTTCCCTGAAAGCTCTTCGCGCCGCCTGTAAAAGGCGATACCGGAGGATCGCTTTTCTGCCTTTACGCTCGCGGAGCACACACGGAATAACCAGCGCGTTTTAAGCGAGAAGAAACTTTTGGATCTTTGGCTCGGCTGGCTTGGAACGAATGAAATTATATGGCGACCAATTTGAAAAGAGGGATGGCACTCTCGGTGCGCCACTTATGAAAACGTGCCCTACCTGTGGATTATGCTGCATGCTGTTCATTTAGTTAATTGGGCCGGTGCCCTTGTGCTTGTAATATAGATAATGAGGTGTCGAGTTCAGAAATACCTTCTCTCATTTTTCTGCGAAGCTTCCGCCACAAATTTTTTAAATCAATTAAATATACTACCTTTCCATTTAGAAGGGAACCGAAAATATATTATCACGAGATCTCTGCGCGATGTATAACGCTTCCAATTTTCGTTGCTCTCCCGTAGCAAACGAAATTAATTACAAATTCCCGGCCTCTCGAATTTATCGTTCGATAGTTAGGGGGTTGGACAGGTCGGTTCCGAGCCCGCGCGGCTGAAAATGTATATCTTTCGCGAGGGCCACACCACTACGATAAGACTAATCGTCAGAAACACCACAATATTATGCCATAAAAAAAAGCGGCGAATGGCATTAAGGTTCGAGCCCCTATCGCCCTGGTACACATCGATCTCGACATTTATCGCGCGTAAATGAATTGCCAGGCGTAATTCGCGTTAAAGGGTTTCCTTGATCTGTACGCGCCGCGCCGCCGGTCAAGATAACTGCCACGGAATCGACTCGCACGTAAAAGGAATTACACAGCATTTTCATGAAATTGAAAGCTTCCACTTTGTAATTTGCAAAAGTCGCGGGCACCAGCTGCAACTTTGCAGTTCGTATTGCAGCCGTGGGTGGCACGAACAACGGTAACCGGGAGAGAAATAATTGCGCTGGTTTGCCTCGTCCGGCGGTTTACGAGGCCCCTAATGGCGGAAATATTGGCGCTCGCTATTTTTAACTGAAAACGAAACGAGGCTTTATACTCCTTCGATCTTCCTAATTCTTCAATATTCTCCTCTCCAAGAGAAACTCTTCGTAAGGTTCGATTGCAACGTATGAATACATTTTTAACACAGTAGGGATAGACCGGGGCTAAAAGTTCCAGGGGTAAGTTGTTCCAACGGCTCTATCTTCAAAATAGAAAGAGAGTTGTACTTTAAATTACTTTTCCCGTGCGAGTTGATCACGCCACTCTGTCGCCCACTTTAACGGCGTCCGCGACAGTGAATCGTGTGGTTGTAAACAAGGACCTATTAGTCGCGTACCAGATATGTAAAAAGTTTTCTATCATTATTTTTTGATCTATTTCAATTATTTAACGTCGATATTATTGACTGATTCGTTCTTATGGATTGAATGACATTTAAGAACATGGTGTAATAGTGTTTATCGTTTGAATAAATGTATGAGCAGAATAGTCTCTCGACTTGGGGCACGTTGTTACCGTAACAACTTGCCCCACCGCAAATGTATAAGGTGAATGTCCCAATTTCTGCTGATTTAAGAGGTAACTCGTCATAAAGAAGGTGTAAAAAATTTGTTTGTGATGAAAATTTGCAGAGCAATTGATTAATTCTTTAATAACAAATCAACCGATTCAAAAACTATTTAAGAAAGATATTTCAAGATGTTTAACTGTTAGTAATTTGTAATTAAATATATAATGCTTTAAATGTCCTTATTTCTGCTCAGGAGAAATAGCGATGTATATATCGCCCAAGCTCGTGCAGCACTCGCGTAAATGTTTAAATAATTTATAATTATTTTGTTGCAACTATAGTACAAACGTAACGCATATAATAATAAGAAAAATACGAAGTGAGCAGAAATTGGGACATTCACCTTAAATTGTTTCTGCTGTGCTTTAAGATGCGAACATATGAATGAAAGGCGGAAAGGGACACGACTTCGATCGAAGTTATGCGTAAAGATAAAAACTGTCGGTAGAGAATTTTATTTTATCGAAATTTATTAAAATACTACAATGTGGACAAGAGGCCACAGTAGGCTACAAGTACAGATCTCAATAAGTAGGTGCCTACATACAGTTGAATGTAAGACTGATTAGTAGATTATAGTTTTTATACCAAAGATAATGTTTACGGTTATTATATCGTTTTGGTTTTCTTTTAAAGATAATATATTTTTGTCGGTCCGAACCTTCATAAATAAGCATTATTAATAAAGTTCTGTTTTATTTCATTAGAAAATTAAATATTTCATTAAAAGGCAACTCTTAATTTGCCCCATAAAGGGGTAAGAAGTTCCGCTTCGACCAGCCACAAATAAATTACTTTCTACGAAAAACCTTTCACAATATATCAAATACGAGCTTAAAATCAGAAAATATAATAAATTTAACAAGAAATTAGTCACGAGCGAAGAGAATAACTACATTATTTTCCAATCAGTTTATTATGTTTTATCGAAATCGGAACTTTTAGAGATCTAGATTACACTTCCAAAATGACTAAACAGATTTCCATATCTTTCTTATAAGCATTTACTTACTACAAATGTCTCGAACGCCCCGAATTCCGTTACCGAAATACTCGAACCTCATCCTTTCCACATCTTCTTACGCTCGCATACGAGTCAATCGTTTCATCCCCCGTCGGACCGTCGAAAGAAACCCTAATGGGCCGTCTAAGCGCCTAATAGCTGGGAACACTCTGTGGATATCGAAGCGTGAATGCTCGGGGTCCTGGGAGCAGCCGCTTAGCGAAGTTTCCTCGGCGGTCGAACGTGGCCTGATACTTTATCGCGTAACAAATGGTAGTTCGGTCGTACGTAAACATTTCAGCTTGCCTGTTGCCACGGAATGGATCGCGTTATGGACTATCGGAGCCGCAGCTGCATTGCTACTCGCTCCGCGAGATATGGAATTAATAGAGAGCGCAGCAGCCCGTTCGTTCGGCTTCCAGCGGTTTCGCCGTCGACGTATAAATACAAGTAAACGCATTATGAGATACCTCGCGACTAATTGTCGTGGCCGTGATGAATTGTATTACGAGCGGAGTGGAAGGTCTCGCAGAAGCATCGACGGTCTACCCGTAACGATTATCGCGGTAACCGTAGATCCACGTTGCAGTAACTTTTCATATCGGTACGTTCCTCGTTTATGGGGTAATTGGACCGAATGGAAGCTAAGGACGGGTTTAGGGGACATATCTGGGTCGAGATATAGGTAGAGTGCCGTCGCTAAAGTCATTGAGGATATTCGTGCTACAAATTTATATATAATGAAATGCAGCTCGCTTTGGAGGGTGAGCTTGCATGTTGATTGCGTTTAGTGAAACACTGCTTTCGGTATACCCACTTGGGCTGAGTAGCGGATGACTCCGTGTATAGGTAATTTTTGCAGAAACTGCTAGTAGGATGAGTCAAACGCTGGCATTCCTGTGGAAACTAGCCCTTATCACGCTGCGATGGTTATATTTTGTGCTTCCGTGTGAAATCGAGTTTACGAATTGTCCTGGATTCGGCGACACACTACAAACAGAGTTAGGTACAGTAGTCCTGCACCATATTTAGGATCAGACCCTCTACTATTCCATCGCTTCCAATGCAACTAACCACTTAATAAGTCACCATATAATTTCATCTCTTCGAACCAGGACCAGATAGACCTTTAAAGGCCCTAAGCAGTGAAAAGATTTTAAGACCCCCTTATACAGGGTGATCGCTTCAACGGAACGCACGATTTCTTAGGCATTTCCGATAATTTGACGAAAAAGTGTTTCTAACAGAAGTTAGATTTTAACCCTTAAAGGGCCGAGATTTTTTCATTGAAATTATAAATTTTATTTACTTAAAATTTATGCATATATGCCACCGAAATGGCTGGCAAAGTATCCAAATTCTTAGTAGACCACTATAGTGGCCAGCCCTCTAAAGGTTAGAATTGAGAAAATTTCTATGGTGCCCCTCTTTCTCCTGACACCCCGAGCACGTACTTATTTTGCTTACTGATTAATCCAGCACTGCTTCGAACTCTCGAAGAAAATCTCTCCAAATCTATTAAGATGAAATTTTATCGCTCGCGTAGTTAGTGTTTGCGCGAAGCTGTACGGGCAACAGGTAATCGATTATCAAATTTGTGACTCGGAAGAGAGGCTTATTAGATCGTCGGCAAAGGCGGGCGGTGGCTCTAATGTATTTTTACAGCGCGTTTAAGAACGTTGACCGAGCCAGCGACCTTTCTTCCCTTCTTTTATTCATATTCTTCAACAGAGGCGGATAATGCAGCGGCGGCAGGTGCCGGGCACGTGCATTTACGCGCCTCCACGGTGTGCGTGCAGGCGAGAAACGAGAGACAACGCCGTAGCGGTATGCTCAATCGAATGTAAATAATGCCTGATCGGCATGGTAGCGCTGCTCATTGTCGTGTGCTCTTGCTCTTCCCCGGACTTGTTGCCGCCGTTGACGGGATACGTGTCGGGCAACGCGCCGCTTCTTCCTCTGTTCCCTGCAATTCGCGCGTAAACAAGCAAGAAAACCACCAGGATAATCGTTTGGCAAACAACATTCGGTTACATCATCGATGAAAAACATCCCTTTTTAGAAACTAGGAAGGATAAGAAAACAGGAGAATATAGGCAGACTGTTGCACATCAGAGAGCAACGAAATACGGGAGCAGAATTTTAAAACTTCCCTTTTATAATTGTGTTTAAGCTGTCAAAATTTGAACCTGATGAACAAATTTTTCGAGGCACCGTGAGCCACGCAAAAATCGTTATTTTTATTAATATTGTTTTTCTTTCATTAATTTACAGTAATTTACTTTTCATTCTCACCAAGGTAATTTTTAAAAGGCAAATGTTTAAAACTATGCGTTTTCTTGTTTGGGTGGACGTATGAGTGGCAAGTACACTAGAGTTTCTGGACAGTGATCGCGTTAAGACCACCAAAAAATTAACACATACAAATGTTTAACAATATGATTTAAAGAGCAAAAAATTAAAACTACCTTGCGGCACCGCAAATTTTTTTTCAAGGGAACTAGCTTTTGCAGGTTTATTAGTGGATGACTAATGCCAAGTTTTTCTCACTATTAGAAAACAGTGTTTCTATTAGAATTCTCGTGTCTATTTTTCTATGGTCTGACTATTGTTACATGTTATTGTCAACTTTATGTAATTATGTTTCCTGACACCTGTGAGTGATGGATTATTTACCACATAAGCAATAACGGTGGTATCATGGCAGTTTGTTTGTGAGGTTTTTGAGTTTCGTCCTTTCAATTTATTTCATAATCTTTAACGTTTACCGCCCTGGCATCGTTAGGCCGCACTCTGTTCTACCCTCTAGATGTTCTTGCCTTGTGCCTACTGTTTACCTCAGTCACCGTCCAACCGACCCCGTGCGTTGCACATTCCCAGCAATGAACGTGACAATTGTTTAAAAGAAAATTTTTCTCCTATAAAAGCGTACGCGGTATTTTTTCCCTTTTATCTAACTTCCCTTGAGAATGCTCATAATCACTGACCGAAACGTTGGAATTTGATAAAAATTCTAAAAATTGCAAAACAGCTTTCATTTAATTATTTAATAGACCGAAGTCAGTTTAGCGCGCCGAAATCATCTCTTCTAATTAGAAAACAGTCACACAATTTTGATTTTTTCCTTCCACCCTATTTTGCACATCCCTCGCGAGACACTTAAGAAGAATCCTTAAGCTCGCCTATAAATTTAAAACCTCCAAGCAACATACTGGCGATCCTATTAAACATTCAGTTACATAACAGTCTACTTTCTGCATCTTTATACGCCCTCCATTTCAGGCGAGCAATTACCGTTCATTGAGGATATGCGCTGGCAACATTCAACAAGGTATTCGAGCGAGAAATTGTAACCGCGAAAGATACCTGATCCATTAAATCGTAATCCGTGGTTTTATTAGAGACTTGAAACGTCTCGTCGGCAGAGACTTCACAGATTTCAGAGCCTCCAACAGCACTCCCGCTTCCGCCAGCTGTTCCCCAGGCTTCCCTTATTTCCACGCAGACATCGCGGCACTTTCGGCCGCTCCGTAAAAGCCGCGACCGCTTAGGCTGGAAAGGCGTTCAGAACTATCGGCTTTGGGACAAAGTATCGCGCGGAAAGCACACTGTGAGTACGTGCATGGAGCTTTCCGCTCACCTCTGGCGATGGGAAGGGCGGCGGTTCTGTTGCGCGGCCGACGAAGGAGAAAGAGAACGGGTGCAGGCACCGAGAGAAAGGGAAACGATGGACTTTTTTGCGGCGAGTGGTCCTTAAAAAGAGGCACGACTACGCGCGCGAGCGATAGCCACTTGCCGCGATGAAACGTCAGAAGCCCGAAACTCACCGGGGAAAGCGTGCACGATGCACACTCGTAACTGCGCCAACGATAATGCCACTCGGCGAATGCATCCAAAGGGAACTGACGAAGCGTTAGAATTTCAAAAGCCGCTCCCGACTGAAACGCATCGCGGGCAACCGTGTTCCCGTTTCTTTATCCTCCCCTCTATTTTTCCCACAAAACTCCTCTTTTCTTCCAACGTCCCCGCAGCCTAAATCGACGCCGCGGCTCTTTCTGTCCCTGTCTAAGTCGGAACGAACCATCGCCTACACTTTTAATATATCGACGCGGGGCAGCGTGCACCAAAATGGCCACGGAAGAATCGCCGATAGAGAATTATCACAGCTGTGTAGATCTGCGGTTATATCGCAGTCTGGTTTTAATGTGGGAGGAATTTAGAGGTTTAATAAGAGTCCAATGACGATTGTTGTTTGTCAAACGCGCGGAGATTCTGTTTGAAAAGTTTGAGGAAGAAAGGAAATGCTAATTGACAAGGCCGGAGGAGATTAAGGGAAATGGTGTAACGTTTTAAAGAAACGCTTTGTCGCCTAACATTCCGCCGAGTTTATTCACTTTGATGTAAGCGCACTCCAGGCGTCCCTTGGGATCTGATACTTCTCGCCCTTCCCTTGCTTTTCTCTTTCTCGGCTGAAGAAAAAGGACACAGGCGACGGCTGCGAGACGCTTTAAGATCTCGGAGACCACTTCACGCGACAATTTCGCTGAAGTCAAAAAAATTTGTGACGGCTGGCGAGCGAAAGTATATTAAATCTCGTAGACAACTGTTGAACGCGAACTGATTCGATAGCTCGCCATTATGAAGGGAAGAGTTCTTGCAGGAAACCCTGGAAATGCCAAAATTAAAAAAAAAAATTATCCTGAAATGTTCTACGCGCCAATGGTGATACTGTAGTATAGAATTTTAATGCAATTTCCTTTGTAAATAAGTGAACAATACTGCTAAAAAAAGGAGCGCTGGTGTGTCCAACGCCACTTTTGTAGAGAACAATGTAATATCCAATTAGCTAGGGACAAACAGGAATGGCACTTACAGTGCTTGCAAATTTAAATGAATGGCACAGGTCATGAATGGTTCAGTTTTCTCTATGACTAATTGTAAGAGGTGGCATATAAAGGGTTTTCTACAAATACAATTCTTTCTTTCACGAACCTGGACTATGTTAATGCAAAAAATAGAAAAGAATTAATTCATTTGGGATATCAAACGCTTAAGCATATTTAGCAATCGAAACAAATCAAAATTCGCAAATAATTTAAACTCGGGGAAGTTTTGCCTCCCCTCTGAAAAATTTGATTTTTGGCACTTACAGTGTTTTCTACAAGAATTCTTCAAATCTGTGTATGTACGTTAAAACAAAAGGTGCTCGAAGCGCAATTATCATTTATGCATGTCAATAGTCATAACATCCACTTACTTCCACGAAATACCTGGTACATTACGGGGCAGGCGGCGATGGGTTCACGGTGGGTTACGAACATGATTCCGCGCGGCCAGTGGCTGCGTCGACTCTTTCGTGTCCTCTAGTTCGTTGTCGGGTTCTCTCACTTACATCCGCAGCCTTCCAAGAAATGGTGAGGACAGTCGTCGCGCTATCAACGGGAGGAAAAAACGGGCTCTTAACGGGGATTTACTGTGTCGTGTGCCAAATACGAATTTTCGTAGCGCGCAATTTCAATGAGGAACAGGAATTTTCCGGACCATACACCCTTTATATCGCGCTAATTGTACATTCGTTTCAATCCCCACGGCTGTATCATTAGACGAGCATAATCAAGTTAACAGGGGGGCATCCTAACGTGGAATGGAATATTATGAAGATTTGCCGAGTTATTCCCAAACGCGCAGTCCATTATTCGCCTAATTCCCCGGCACATTAACGTGTACGCGGGGATACAGTAATCTATGTCGCAATTGCCCGGGCGCGTCGAATCGCCGGCGATTTTAAATCGAATCACGGTTAAACAAGGTCGCGACGCATCGTATCGCGCCCCATTTGCATCCGAAATGGATCCCCAGGCGGCCGAAGCATTTTCTCATTTACCATTTTCTCGCGGCTATCGCGCCCGCGATATCCACACCCACCCGGCGTTGTACCGGAGAAAACCTACGACCACTTAGCCACCTCGGTCGGGCTCTGGAAATTAAGTGACCGAGCGTGGCGCGTGTGCCGTTCCCGCGTCCCGGTAGCCGAGAGGAACGAGTGTCTGCTCCTGGGGAATCCATTTCCCCGTCTCCTGAACGCGCAAGCTGAAATCTTGAGGCTCGAGCCGCGAGGGTGCCGCCTCGAAATTAGTAACATCGAGCGCCATCAGCGTTGCCACGGAAGGCTGGTGCACGCCTCATCTGCAGGAGAGCTCGGGTATCAAACGTTCCGCTTAGGCAACCATCCTCCCCTCCCCATCCACCGTAACATCCTCCTATGCTTCAATTAATATCACCCGGCCCTCTGCATCCACCTTAACGGTAATCTTCTACCTTACCCCAGCTGTCTAGGTCCTATATCCAATCAGCGAGCGCTCGCTCGGGTGATCTTATCGCGATGCACCGTCTAGTTTGCAGCCATAACGTTCCCCGTTAAACGAGCTGACGACAGTCGAATTAAGAGGGCGAATTGCGAGAGGCGTATTAAATAAAATTAAGAGCCACCAGCCCCGCGCCCCTTCGCCACGATCTGCTGGCTGACGGTGTGTAACGGGGCCGATATTGCCGCAGAGATTTTATGAAAGTTTCGGGACGCTTTATGCCACGGCGAGGGATGTTTAGGGAGCGCTGCGTGACGCGAGATTTGGAGCGTGCCCGGGGGGTGTATTGGTGGCATTGGAAGTGGCTGGTTAGGGGAAAGCAGGGGCCTGTCGCGCGGCAAAGCTTATGTAGGGATGTTAGGTGATCAGGGCAGGAGTAAACTGCACATTCGTGGAAAAGTAAAAAAGGCTTATTTATTGTAAAGAATAGGTTCAGGCGATGATGCCTCTCGTTCGACGGACTCTGCAGGACTGACTTCGTTCATTCTTATCTTGCGCTCCCCGAGATTCACACTTACAACACACACTCTTGACACGCACTCGGGTCACCCAAACTCTCCGCATGCATTCGACGAAACCATTCAAACCTCACACCCCTGACGCATTCGATACTCTACTATAAGCATCCGCTCTCGATCCCAATCGCTCTGGCCCAAACATACATTGTCAATCAAACAGTCTTCGCACTCCCACACTTATTTCAGGGAAAGCTTGGCAAATACTTGCGTAACGTTAATGTTAAATCATCTAGTGGCACAGGATGTAAGTTTAAAGACTTTCTCACGCAGAAAGTGTCACTGTTGACCTGTTTAAAAAAAAAAAAATACGAGATATCGAGAGCCCTGAGATACTAACATTTTACGAACAAGAAAAATCTGCAGCAGGGAGGTGTACGAAATGGTACCTATCTTTGCGCGTCGTATGGAGATAGGGTCGTTTAAAGACACCGCGGCATAGGTATAGTGAAGACGGAGGTGGAGGTGGTGTACAACAATGGTAGGAAAATGTGCCAAGCATATTTCTCGCATCTTATCGCAATGGCCGCTGCTGGCGAGGGGAAATTCTCCGGTCGGAGATGACGCGGCGGACGCCGCAACCGCGTTGCTTCCACTGCGTCGCCTGAATTGTAACTAATGCATACTACTTGCGCCGTGGGACAACGATAATGACACGGTGGTTGTGTCGATACGGTGGCGTTCCACTGCCATCCGGCTGCAGCGGGGGAAAAATGCGTCGCAGCGGCGGCCAACAAATTGGATCTCGTTTCCCGCCCGTTCGACGAATCGAACAATGCTGTTCGTAACGCTCGTGCCATTAAGCCCCATTGAAAATTAACGGAATTCATAAGCGGTATCGTTAAAACCGTTGGTCGCAATGGCAGGAAGAGATTTCCAGCGCCCAGGCAGATAGGGAAATAATGAATCCGCCGATAAAAAATTATTCATCGGTCATTACCAGCGGCGTGCTATCGGCGGCGTACATCTTGAACGCGGACACGGCATTAATGATTAAATGTAATTCCAGTAAATTACAACGCCGCTTCCGGCAAGCGGGCCTCTCTAACAGCTGGGCGACACGAAAGGTAATGCACGAACCACGTTCTCCCGACACACGTCGCAAAATTCCCGTTCACGGTCCACGGTATATTCGTTCGAGCCACCCCCGCCTCGCCCACCCCTAGTAATCGCATTGGCGCTTCATTATCCTTCTTAAAACTATTAACGGCAGGGAATCGCTTTGACCGCTAATTACCGGTAATGATCCTCGACACGTGCTCATTATCGGATTCGTGAACAGGTAAACCGTGGGTACTTCACCTGGAATTACTTATTATTCTAAAAAAGGACTTATTTAACTGTGAGGGTAGGTACTTTGAAGTTTACAGTAGGTCGGTACTCACCAACGAATTTATCTTTATTATTTCTCTTTATTCAGGTACACAAATTGTTTCCCCTTCAGGCATGCTCTGTTTTTAGAAGAACGATTAGAGAAGGTAGAGATTTGTGTGGTGGTTATGGTAGATTATTAACGGGTCATTCTGGTAATCACGCCGCAAAATTCTGCATCATTCGGGTTCTTTTTCTCAGTGAATACATTGAACAACAGTGTCAAACTTTTTTCGTTTATTAAGCTACTTATAATATATACGGAACGATTGTTTAAATACACTTTTAATTGTGTTTTTTTTCAGTGTTATCTGGAGTTCAGAATCGCGCCTTTGAAAAGACGGCGGGAGTGATTTCTGCTCACAGATTCATCTGAAACAAAAAACTAAGCTGATTCTTAATCATTATGAGTACCGCTATCGCAGGTACCAGAATTAGCCACGTAAGTAAAAATTTAGCAAGATTGCGCGCATTCAAACTTCAAGTTTAAAATTTTTCCATTTTTACTTGGAGTTTGAATGCGCGCAATTTTGTTAAATTCTCACTTACGTTGCTAATTCTGGCACCTACGATAGCGGTACTCATAATGATTAAGAATCAGTTTGGTTTTATTGTTTCAGATGAGTCTGTGAGCTTAAATCACTACCGCCAGGGAGGTATTTCTTTCCAAAGGCGCGATTTCGTACTCCAGATAACATTGAAGAAAACACAATTAAAAGTGTATTTAAAAAATTGTTCCGTATACATCACAAGTAGCTTAATAAATGGAAAATGGTTTGACACTGTTATTCATTCTGTTCACTGAGAAAAAAGCCTGGATGCGTGATTACCAGAATGACCCCTTAACAGTGGATGCACCGAAGCCTCGTCATTTACTTTAATGTGTTATAGGGGAGACGGGGACAATACGAGTCTGTTAACGAAAAGTCAAGATATTTAATCAATCAGTTGAAATATTAGAACCTTTAGCAATTTTTTAAACAAGTAATAAACAACAATATAAGAGTGGCATTTTTCACGTGCGACCAACTCAAAATAAACTATCACGTTTTCTTCAAAAAGTAGTTTTGGCCCACATTGCCCACAGATTGGGGTAATGGGAGCCAAGTAAGTCTTCACACAAAACGCAGAAAATGATGTAGCCCAAAACAAAGTTAAAATCGTTTCTTCTAATACTAAAAGAATACGAAATATTAGAGATCCACAATAACCGTACAACAATCAAATTTAATGATTTGATGAATGTTTAACGCATTCTAATTAAGTCGATACACTTAGTTACAGAAATCACATGTGTAAGTACTTATTTGGTGTGTCACAACCTGTTGCAAATCGTTTCCAAATTCTTGGCATCTGTATCAGTTTTTGTGGGGTAAGGAGTCACTTGACTCTCGTTACTCCCTTGAGCGTTATTTTATTTCTGTAAAAATAGCAGAATAACATTTGGAATAACACACAAAATTAAAGTTATCGTATCAAAACTTAACTTAAATTTAAATTTCAAATATAGTGGACAAAAGTTTTGTACTTACTATTTCGATGCAAATTTTCGAGAAATAACAGGAAATACGTGCTGAACAAACACCATTTTCTGTCACCGGTACCAGCGCGACTAACGAGACAAACAAATGCCCAGCAGCATTGTTAGGGAGGAGGGATACCTTCGGGCCGAAATATGGCGTTGTTCGATTTACAATATTGCTAAAACTATACTGGCTCCTACTACCCACTAGCTCTCATTTCACACGCCTCCCCTACACCAATTGTGCGTAAATTACTAGAAAATTTTCCTGTACATTCCTATAGACTACTTAATAAAGCAATAATAATAATAATAATAATTTGTGAATAAAAGGAACCACATCCAGAGACACGACCCTATTATCTAGAGACGCGGTAGCGTCTCGACGCCAAGTACAGGAAAGCACCCTGTACATGTCGACTGTCGCTACCGTGTACCTTTACTCGTCGCGGAGCCATTCCAACCTAACCAGCGCCAAGTATTTTGAATAAAATGTTTATTCGTATTAAAATATTTATTTGTATTTACCATTACCTTTATGTACGCGCAGCTCATTTTCATTTCACATATTTTTTTATTTTATAATTATTATTATCTTCTATCTTTTGTGATTTACTTGCTTTCATGTACTTCGCGTAATTCTTTTACTTTTCTGAAATTTTTAATGGAGATCTTATTTCACCCTTAACCAAGCAATAGCATGAGATCCCAAAGCCCACCTACAAACACCCTGTACCCTAAAGTAATTGTCACGAATAACAATCTCGTACGGAATGCGCATCGCGCGCCCCAGGAAGAGGATGCAGAAGTATTTTCGCAGGAAGTCGCCAGGATTTACAAGCGAAATTTACAGACGGTGTCCATTAACGATCGAGCGTAAAACGGGGCGCCGTGGGTCAGCGACGGCGTCGCGGCCGGTAACGATAAAACACGCGGTCGACGTGCGAGGGGGTGGCGGCAGGAGGGCGGGAGGGGCGGGGGGGGGGGGGGGGGTTGAAAGGCGAACAAAACGCGACGGTGAAACATGTCGCACGCGTTTCTCACGCGTTATCATAACTTCAGATCTGGCGGTCGGAGGCGTCGCGTCGCGTCGCGGCGCACGGTCGAACGGTAACGTATGCACGCCGCTTCCGACTATCGTGCGCGCTGCACGGGGACTCGAGCCGCACGGACGTATCGGCGTCGCTGATAAGGGCTCGCGGCTGGACGCGTTCGACGCTGCGGGGACCGCTCGTGGACGGGCCGGATTTCTTCGTTGTTGAACCGCGCACGGTGTCATTGAAATGGAAACGCCGCGATAAAATCAGGGGTTTCCCGAGAATATGCACCGGGGGCCGTTCGTGTCGGCCGTTCCGCCCCGCGCGCCGTTCTGTCGCAGGCTAGCGAGGGAAAAAAGTTGCAAGTAGTATTACACGCTAGAGGAGCGCCGCTTTTATTGGCATTACAACGTTTTATTCGCGGGTAAAGCGATAGAAGATTTAAGGGAAGAGGGTAAGATTGGATTATTGTAAGCTTAAGCTCTAAAACGATTAAGAGGCTAGATTGTGTTTGAATAAAGAACGCCTTTGTGAAATTGGCCTTTGGCGGTGAAGCTGAGGAACCTCGGAAGGTGTTCCCTTCAAAGAGCAGGAATTCATCGCCGCTAATACCGCGGGCGAGACTCCGCAGGACGTGGAAAAATAATTTTATGCTGCCTTGTTGGCGGGGCCAAGCTCTCCAGGGCAATTCCGCGCGGATCCACGAAAGAAGCTTTAGCGTCTAACGAGGGGCTCCCGTCCCCGACGTGGATTTATTAGACACCTTCCGGCAGAGAGAATCTGTCGACGTTTCTGCCGTCAGCGGAGGGAAACGAGATCCCGAGGACGTTGGAACAGGCTTCGGGGAACACAAATGGGATCGCGGATGGTCGCTGCTGGGAAGAACAACGCGTAGACGTGTGCAGGCCCGGGTGAATGGAACGCATTACACGCCGTTATCGCAATGATACAGCTCGCGGAGGGGGCAGGGGGCGAGGAAAATTGTACACGTACATGCAAAACGCCGCCAGGTTAACCGAACAATGTAACGAGTCTCTGTTTCTATTCCCCTGCACGCCGCCGACAATACCGAGAGCGTGAAACGCGCGCTGCCGGTAGCGGGGACTTCATTAGCCGTTCGGCGCGACCATGCTCTGCTACGTATCGCGTGCCAACGACGCGTTGAACGTGTAACGAGCATGAGCCGACCATGTATTGTTCGGCGACGATGCTTCGATCTTTAATTCGGCTGTTCGCTAGAAACTACCGGCGATGACACTGCTGCGCGTTGCAGCGGCGTTCAGCAACCCGTGGATCGCGATGGGTTGCTTGATTAATTGGAGATGATGTTGAAAGGGGAGAACTTGATCAGAGGACTTTGAGAAGATAGACTTCTCCTGCGCCGATTTGCGTGCGCTGACAAATTTAGCGATCCTTGTGTGAAAACATTTTCATTGACTTTTGGGGAGGCAGGTATTCTTAAAGTACGGTTGGAACTGAAGATAATGAAGAAGGGCACGCGAGTGCAGGGAAAGTAGTACGGACAAAAAGCTTTCGCTCGAAGCGGACAAATTTATACGCGTGCAGAACGTTATCGACAAGCCTGGCAAACGAGGGAGTTGGGGGCCGTGTACCAAACCGTTTCCCCGACACCTTATCTGAGATAATGACTGACACAGGTGAAAATCCCGCGCCGCTGTGTGACGGGCAGCTGACTAAATGTTAACGCGCGCACGCTACATCCTGCGAACACTGGAATGGAAACGTTGTGACACATTCAGGCTATCGTTTAACGAACCCGTCGCGACCGTTCTGCCGTCGATACGCGGCTGAAACGAAGCTGGATGCTCGCGGCCGCGCGTCGATCACGCCGTCGTTCCCGGCGCAGCGTGAAATATTTAATGACATTTATGAAGCTTGTGAAAATTTCAACGGGAATACTCGAGGCCGCGTGCCCGTCGCAAAACTCTCCGCGCTTACTCGAGCTGTCGCTTTATTTATCTCCGGATGCGGCTGCCTCTTCGGCTGGACGAGGGAAACGCCGCTATGATAATAGTCAATGGAAAACACGGACGCGTAGCTTCCTGGTGCGCAGTACGTGCGCAACGTGACTGATGCTTGCGTTATGGGACACGATAAGAGGCACTGAAACGGCAGATATCAAGAAACGCTCATTCGTGGAACGTGGAAATGGAAATCGAATTGAACCTGTTTGATTCCACCTGCTATCACGTACGGCAGTTGGTACTGCATTAAATTAACCTTTGGACGGCGGAGAACTTGACGACCGACATCTGTAATTACTTAGGTCCATTTTGATCCGTAATAGGATTTTAGTCGGAGAATTCTCAGAATAAGCTTTTACAGTAAACTTAGAACTAGTTACAATGTGAGATCTGTATTTTCTTAAAGTAGTGAGGTTAATGAGTGATGACTGGTGTAAATAGTGCTGCGTGGTTCACAATGGACGCACGCACCCGCCGAACAAGAATTAAGGGGACCCTCCCGTTAAAATTTGTCAAAAAATCAATTTTATATAAATATGTAAATATAGTATAACATCCCGAGAATACCCTCTTGAAAGTTTCATACCAGAATTCGTAACGATATGGATTCTACAGTCAGATAACTAATTCAAACTCCGAACGCAGGTATGAGCCGAGAACACCTTGAACACGTTTTTCTCGAAACACTATATTTCAAAAACGCTAACCACGATTTCAGAAGAACTAATGAATCGATTTAAAAAAAACTTTGGGCATTTGATTCGTAATTGTACTCGCTATCGCAGCACCATATAACATCATTTTTTGAAACACGGTTTTTTCTTATCTGCATATTTGTGCGGAAAATTATCCGCTTTTTTGCACTATTTCCTTCAAATGTGCACCAACATCCTAGTTTTAGTCCTTTTTACCCCGACGAGGGGTGCTGCGATAGCTATTGAAATAAACTTTAAGAAATTGTTCGAATTTTTTATTTTGAACGATCCGGTGAGTAAATTTTGTGGTTACCGTTTTGGCACCTCTTTTTGGCAGCACCTGCACTAAGCGCCACCTAGAAAATGCATTAAGATCGAAAACATAACACAAACAATTTTTTTTGCACTCTAAGGACTGTATCAATAAATGCCAAAAATATTTTTTAGAGTATGTTATAACCTCTTCTTGCAAAAAATTCATAAATATCACCAGTTTTTTAAGAGGATTGACCGAAGGGTCTCCTGAAGAGGGAACAACACCTTGAAGCTCGGAAAAAAGCGTAATTTTTTTTAATTTTATGCTAGATATCCATACTTCGTAGGAAAGTCATTGATATGGGGTTTAAATGTGCATGTACTGGACAGTATTATAGAATTTTTGTGTGACAAAATATACAGTTTTAATCAAGTTATAGAGGTCGCATTAGCGCGTGACGCGTCGAACACGATCTGATAGTTTCCCACTTTACTCACGTCGCGTTCATCTGAGAAAAAAAGGAGAGCATTTTTTTAATCTATATTAATATAGTTACAGTTAAGCATACGGAAATTTAATTACAATAATTTTTGGAGAAATGGCGGCGCTTAAAGGGGAAACTTCTAAAATCTCGAGTCAGTTTAACGAAAAAATCAATATATTTTTGGGGTGAAAAATAGTAAAAATAATTTATTCTTAATTTCCGTACGCTTACCTGTAACCATATGAATATAGATTAAAAAAAATGCTCTCCTTTTTTTCTCAGATATGAACGCGACGTGAATAAAGTGGGAAACCATCAGATCGTGTTCGACGCGTCGCGCTCTACTGCGGTCTCTATAACTCGATTAAAACTGTATATTTCGTCAATCAAAAATTCTATAATACTGTCCAGTGCATGCACATTTAAACCCCATATCAATGACATTCCTACAAAGTACGGACATCTAACATAAAATTCAAAATAATTGCACTTTCTTCCGGGCTTCAAGGTGTTGTTCCCCCGCAAACAACATAAGTAGACTTTTCAACCTCCACCAGGAAACGAGTGCAACGTGTTAATTATCGTTGGACGAGCAACGATTCATCGTCAGATGCTTCTCAGCCGCGTTCCGGGCGGAAGTAAAACTCGGCTTCTTTTCTCCTTCGCGAAGAGAAAGAGCCGAACGTTTAAATGCGCTTCTGAGCCGGATAATAACCAGGGCGCACGTTGCGCCACGGCCGTTCAAGGGATGCAGCCAGGACTTATCGGGAATATCGCTTATCGATACTTCTCTTCTTTTTTTTAATGCCACGAACGCGACGGTGCAACGGGGACGAGATAATACTTAAACATCGGCGAGCGATCCTGCCGCGGTAAAAGAACGAACGCTTCGCTCCAGCTGCTCTTAATCGTCCGGAGAATAACGCTCGCGCGGTGAATGCGAGCGTCGCGAGGCGCTCCGGCATCGCGAGAGGCTGCAAGGAAACAGAACAGGGGAAAAAAGGGGGTAGGTACAGCGTTTTTTGCCGCAATTCTCGAAGTTTTTCGTTGCGAGGATTCATATTTAAGAGCAGCTGCGTCGCGGAACCATTTGATTATTAGCATTTTCCTTGTTCGACCGCACACTTTTGCGACACGCTCCCCGCCGTTGTTCATATCCCCACTGTTCTCCCAAGCGGCTTCCAAAAACGTTGCGCCGAGAATAGTACAGACTTATACATTTTTCTTGAATTATTTTTCTACTCTTTTCACTCAAGGTTACGTATAAAAGTAGGTGTTTTTACTCGAACTTGCCTTTTACACCATCCTTATCTGGTTCGCTCTTTGTCGATAGCTTTTCTGCGTGTATACCCACGCGATCCGCGCGTGTGCGGAATAAAGTGGTTATTATTAGCATCGCTGTTATTATTATTAGCGTTCGCACCGTCGGGGCTAAACGCCGCGAACGCGACGATTTAATCGCGAGATCGTGCTCGCCCGGTTTCTCCTGAGCCGATAAACATGAAAGATGGAAGCGATCGAATAAAAAGAGAGATTTGTTCGCGGATCGTTCCGCGCATCCCGGGTACGGTGCGGCTTTGTGTCCTGTCGCGGGCGAACACATGGAACACGCGCGGAGCAGAGCGCGCGCGAGTATCGGAGATATCGTTTAACGATACCGGGAGCGATACGATCGCGAATCGATACCGGGGCGAGCATCGGAGCACCGGTGACAGGGGGCGAGGCTCGCTTGGAAGCCGTCCATCCATGGTGGTCGGCTATGCAAATCTTCAAAAGCGCGCCCGGGGAATCACAGAAATGCACCGACGCTGACAGATCTCCAACGCGACGGTGAAAAACACGTCACGGGCGCGTCGATGGGGGAGAAAAGCGGGCGCGACCGCGCCGATGAGGACGGTTGAAACGGAAGACACGGCCTCCCGGTGTTCTATTAATCTTCGCCGAACGAGTGTGCCGGGAATGAAAAGCGTCGCGAAGAAAGTAATTTTAAGGGTTCCAAAGCCTCCACTTCCCACATTTGTGGCGGTAATCCAGTGGGACATTCCGGGCTCCGCCTACCCTTCTATTTTAATGAAATATTCCGCGTCTAGGTATATATTTCAATAATGTCCTCCAAGTTCCACTCGGTCGGTACCTTAAAGGTATTGCAAGCAGGAGTCGGTATACCTCGGCAGGGCAGCAGAACTTGCAATATTTCACAGAGATATTAGAGCGAACGGTGTCGCATAATTGGGCACCTCCTGTCGAGAGCTTTCCAACGGTGTGTATTACTGTATATGAATCGTTCCACACTTTGCTATCCGAAATGCCCCTATAGACTTATCGCTGATCCTTTAACATTGTACCAGAAGGTATTCGGGGGAAAGTGGTAGGGCCTAACGCTTTATACAAGCCACCGTTATCTACAAGGGAGGCTGGTAGACGCTCCAGGGCCGCAGGACATGCGGCTCGTAGGGGAGACGGCTGTGGATACGCGCGAAACGGCAAGGGAAGATCGTCGGGGAGGGTGAAAGTTCTCTTGGCACTCTTATGTGCCGCGATAGCTTAAAACCGCAGGGTACGCGATAATAGCCAGCGATAGGTCCATCGGGATAGGCGGTGTTCTGCCAGCTATTCAGGACGAAAACTCCTTTGGGAGCACGTCTTATATGCGGACGACCAACCAGCCGAGGGCCTGCAGATATTCCCACGCCGAGATCCCGATTTCACAATTGTCGAGAACAATATTCGCACGAGGAACGTATTGGCTATTACCCGAGGGTGGTTTGCTCGGACGCACAGTGGTTCGAGCATACTACATGCTAGCTGGACAAAATTATTTTTTTGCGGTATTGGGTTTATATGGGGTTCTAATTGTTAGAAACATACCTGATTCGTATCACAGTTTATTATTTCACTAAAAATATCAATAAAATAAAAATATGACTGATTCAATAAAGGAAAAAGAACAAAACGACAGTATTGTACTTTAACTATAATTATCAGTTGCAACATTATGTTTATTCCTGTAATTTCGAGATTTCTGTGGAGTTTTAAAAAAATTTCGAGCCACAGTTGACTCACCTAATATAAAATGGCTATTAAAACAGTGTTTTGCTATATGTTCCACGTCGTTCCACGCGACAAGGGTTGAATTTACGGAAAGTACAGACTTTCTAGTTTTTTTTAATCACACGATCGATCTGCAAAAATTTGCAAAACTATATTTTGTGAATTTTTTTCGAGTGCGACGCTCGGCAGGAGAGATAGCACTATTGTTATATTTCGGACTCTATAATGTAATGCAATGTAATTAACAAGAAATTAATAGTTATAAGGCAAACTTATAGTTATAGTTAATCTATAATACGTATAGAGTCTGTGCTATCTCTCCTGCCGAGTGTCGTACTCGAAAACAATTAACTGAATATAGTTTTGCAAATTTTTGCAGATCGATCGTGTGATTAAAAAAAAACTAGAAAGTCTCTACTTTCCGTACATTCAACCCTTGTTGCGTGGAACGACGTGGAACATATAGTAAAATACTGTTTTAATAGCCACTTTATGTTAGGTGAGTCAACTGTGGCTCGAAATTTTTTTTAAAATTCCATAGAAAACTTAGAAATTACAGGAATAATCATAATGTTATAACTGATAATTATAGTTAAAGCACAATATCTACTGTCGTTTTGTTCTTTTTCCTTTACTGAATTAGTCATATTTTTATTTTATTGATATTTTTGGTGAGATAATAAACTGTGATACAATTTGAACCCCATATGAACCCAATACCGCGAAAAAATAATTTTGTCCAGCTAGCACGTAGAATACTCGAACCACTGTGGGACGGAGGCATTGGAGTGTCTGAAATTTAAGTCATCACAACGCGGAATACTTATGGATAGTAATTCATTTGCTGCGACATAATTATATGCAAAAGTTTACACAGGCGATTCTACATTTCTGGATCGGTGAAGATCTGTTAAGAAAGTGTACCGCAAGATTGACCTTGACCTTGAAATTCAGGACTAATTTTTTTTATCTTGAAGTGTTTCACTCACTAAAACGAGAGACAGGGTCAACGAAACCAATGTTCCTAGCAATGAACAACAAAAATGGTTTCATTTACACTTTTTGTCCGCCCAGTGAGTGGAACACATTGAAACAAGAAAAATTGGATCTTGAATTTCGAGGTGAAGATTAATTTTCTGGCACAGCTTTTTAACAGATCTCCACCGATCGAGAGATGCAGGATCATCTGTGCGAACCACGACATATAATTTTTCTACACCCTGTACAAGGAGTGAAGTATGTATTACTTACACTGCGTTCCATATTAGAGCGTACCAACGCCCATACCGATTTGCGACCGATCTGCGCAGCTCCCACGGATCTGAGACACGCGATTGATCGTAGCACTTTCGCGATTAGTCGTAGCACTTACCCTACCGGGTTACCACCAATCGACAGTGTATCCCTGCGCGAAACGAGTACGCTCTAATGTGGAACGCAGTATGTTACGAAGAATGCACTTCAGACTCCAGTATGATGGCATATGGTACCCCCTGCACGTTCCAGCCGCCACGATACAATGCATCATAGAGTACTACCAACGCAGAAATTAAGACACAGCGGTATAATGAAATTGGTTTCGAAATTACAAAGAGGGGTTGGTGCAGCCTGAATCAGCGAACGATGGGTTTTGCTGAAGCCAATTTCGTGGGAGTCACAAGCAGGCGCAGTGTATCGCCATTTTTCAGGTGACCTCGATCCGCCCGCGTTGATTTTCATTAGCAGATCCCCGCGCCGGGGAATGGCCAGCAAGTAGGTACCGAAAGTGCACGGTCGAGGGCTGTTGCCCCTGTAAAAGGGCGTCACAGTAGGGGAGAGCGGGGGCAAACGTAACGGCGTCATGAAACTAACACGCCTTCTTCCCCTTCCACAAACATTTCCAAAACGTTTGCTTTACACAGTTACATGTGTATAGTGTCTCTTTTATTGTACCGAGTGACGCTGAGCAGTAACACGCATCGTATACCGTGGGCAAGCTAAACTCTTGTTATTTAGATCATTCAGCTAAGTTTCTCCTGTTTTGGTTTTTTCGTTAATATTCATAGTTAAACTATAGATATTAAAGCAATTATTTGCCAGAGCGTTCGTAGATAATGTATTCATAAATTCCTGTATTTGATTTTAACAAGTCTGGTATAGTTGCTATGTTATAACAGCTCTATTCTGAAAAACATGGCTGGGGACAAAAGTAACACGTCGCTACGGGGACGAAAGTAACATGTTACTTGGGCGAGCAAAGTAGCATAGAGGATAGGAATTCTTCAGATGATAATGATTGTCTACGTCTGGTTTGATTGGACCCTTTTAGTGAAACCTGTTCGAGGGAGAATCATCCCAAATGTCTAAATTTTAAAGGTAAGACCCACGAAGACTGCAGCATGGGTGATCTTCGCTACATATGTCATAATTTTAATTCGGATTAGGTGAAAAGTAATACCTATCATTTAACTAAATACACAATATCAAAGAAATGTTCGAAGCTGGTTATGCTTTCCATCTTTCGTTATTTAAAATTTATTTGTTTTTATCGTTACTTAAAATATATTTATTTAAATGTTTCTTTCTATCATTTTTTTTTTAAATCCTATTTTGCGTTGGACAAAGTATTTTCACTTAATTCCCCTGAAAATAATTAGTGTTACTTTCGTCCTACCCCTACAGGACAAAAGTAACAACGACAGTCACTGCGGAAAACTGCCGTAACTTTTTAACTACTTATCACTTAAGGCTGAATCTGGGCTCAAATGATAGACCAAGAAACATAGTATCAGAAGGCACGGTTTTCATTTATTTATATATAAAAGATAATTGACCAGCGGCCATGGCCGTGATGGAAACACCGGTTCCCGTAAGATCACCGAAGTTAATCATCACGGGCGGCGTACTGGGGAAAGATGGGTGACCATCACCTGTCTCCCGGTGCGTCGCTGCTGCTGGGACCCGAAGGAGAGAGGAGGGAAAAAGGAAAAATGACACTATCATTCGTTGGGCAATATAAGCGAAATGCTTGGAACGCTATCCTGTGTGTTAGAACACACAGAAAAACAAAAAAATACAAATACATAAAAGATAATTGTAGGCTAGGCCAAATGTAAAAAATGTTACTTCTGTCCCCGCTCTCCCCTACGCTCGATCTACGATATTAGAGTAAACGAGCGCTGAAAGTGTAAATGGGGTTCTTATGGGAATTAACAGCGTCCTTTTCGTTAACAGCGGCCGGCTAAAGATTAAGTAACGTATCCCTGCAACAATTTCCTACCGAGCGAGCCCCTATTACCTCGACGACAAGCGGTTCGTTGCGTTGTCCCGCGATGAATCAGCGCGATCCTTCGCCACGTTTCCTTCTGCCCGGTGGCCTCCCCCGCGTTGGAGCATTCGTCATTAGCCAAAGTGGCGTTCGTAAAACGCACGGATGTGAAATATTTAAGCTCAGTGCCGTCGCAATTCGGCGCTTTGGTAAAGTTTGGAACACGCCTCGGTTATCTGGCCACGTATAACCCCAGGCCCGAACCAGGTCTCGTTTGGGTTCCGTCCCTTCGGGATCTCGAGCATTCGGCTGCTACAATCCGCGAGTTTCACCGACTCCGGCCCCGGTGTCCATAAAATCTCGAATGTATTTTGCAACGACAGCAGAAAGGAATTGCCCGGCAGTCCTCGTCATTACGGGTGGAAGTCCTCGGAAACTACATCCGGGGTCTGGAAAAATTTCACGGGAACCGTTCTTGGCTTCCCTTAACAGTGAAACTTGCTGGCGATACAGAGCTAGTCTGCCCCCCTCTGCTTCCTTCGCTCTTCTCTGCCCTTCTATTCGCATTCTTTTCTGGTACTAATAAAGCAACTGTTCCAAGATCCCGGATTATACAGCAATTAGGATGTCGGACTGAGTATACTAGGCGTATTTAGAAGTGGGCAGAAGCGAAGGAATATAAAGTTGGTTTGAAGTTCAGGGGGATCTTGTTCTCAACCACACAAAAGATTCCAGAATTGAGGTCCTTGCAGCAAGAGGCAGCAGCTCCATCTGTACCAACTTCGTAAATCAGAAGAAAAAAAGCTGTTTATAAAGTTATTGCTTTGACTTAGCTTTGAAAAGAGAGCACTAATTGAAAAATATATATATTCACAACAATAAATAGTAGTTATTGAGTCGATAAGTTTTTATTTCCATTCTTGGCGAATATTTCAAATCTGCAGCATTCGTATTGCGCGAAACAGTAATGGGTGTAGTTTCGAAATTTTCAATAAATCGTTCATTTGTTATCGGATTTGCACGAAGCGTGCACCAAACGATGTAGAATTTGTTTGCATATATTACACGTCATAACTCAAAAACTGTAAAAAATGGAGCTGCGCCCTGTTGCTGCAAAGGACCTCAATTAAATCATCCACTTTCCAATTTCTCCTGAAAACCGAATCCACTTTGGAAGATAAAGTATTTCGAGGGTGCAGGTGATACTAACTCGAGTTTAGAAAGTATTAGGGACTTGGTGTTTAATTATCGCGACGCCTTGCAATTTAGCCGACGAAGGTGCCAAACACGCATAAATTGCATCTGAAGGGGATATTGGCACGGAGCAGTACAGTAATGACGCCAAATATCTCCAATGAATGGCCTTACGTTCTAGAGACCTATCACACACACAAGATAACGAGGTGTTGCCGCGATATCGAACGATCGATATCGCAGAGCGGTGTAAACACCTTTAAACGTGGCCGTGTAAACGAGATGTTGACGACCTATAGGTGAGCTCCATGAAAGGGCAATCGACAACCATCATATGCGTTCAACTAATCGCAAGCAAAGTAAATAGCAACCATTTAGCGTTTATCTAGCCAAGCATAACATATTTACTGTAATTGAAATGTCGCAACATACCACAGATACCTGCGTAATTACTAAATTAATTAATTAACTCCCAGTTAATTAGCGGCAGTAATCGATGTCCCGTTAAGACCGAATTCCATGTGTAATATGAATTAAATCATATGTAATCATCGCCACCCGAAACATCCGCCGAACAAAAGTTTTCAGAACCTCCACTGCAACAACCGACACCAGTGCCTTTGTTTCTCCAATGCCGGAAACTATAACTTCTTTCTATTAAACAGCCCCCGTATTAAAAGCATCGTCCAACCGGCAAATAAGAATGACTGTAACATAGAATGAACCCTACAGCGATTAATATTAAACTGTCGAACTTTCTCATCATTCGAAGTCCTCTACAAATGCGTCTGTAGCCGCACACCGCAACCACGGGGGCAGAGAAATCTAGACACCCCCGATGACAATGGTCCCCGACGCTCGTCCGGCAATCAATTACACCTCGTGCCATTAATTAAGCTTTGTCTAGTTTCCGAGGGAACGACTCGAGCGAAATTCCTTTCTTTATTTCCCGGATAGACGAGAAGAGCGGCCCGTCGAATGGTACTTGCGTGACCCGTAAGAGCCGTTTCCGGCTGCAGTGAAAATGGAGCAAAGCCAATGGGAGAATGCCTCCAGTCTTTCCTGCTGCCGTCTCTCCCTTAGTTCGCGGCGCCGACAGAAGGACGAAAAAGTGCAAGGTTCGGCTAATTGAGCGGGGACTCGATTACGAGTCAGTCTGTGTCTGTGTTTCTCCGGGCGACACACGTACCGCAGAGGAACAGCCCGGGGCTGACTGGTTGTCCAGGGCCGCGCCAAAGCAAAAGGAGCACCGCGGCCGACCGCGGTTTCACCCTTAAGTCGATTAAGCTCTTTTTGCTTCGACTCATACCCTCGTCCGAGCGCCACCCAGGCCCGGCGAAATATGTCGATGGTTGAAAATTCTCGCCCGCTTCTCCTGTACGTGACCCAGTAACGATCGATGGCTTTATCCGGGGCCCAAGGACAACAGGCGAAACCAGAAGGGCACGATAGCGATCGGATCGCAGCGAAACGGTTGCCTGCCGCTTGGAATGAAAAGGGAAGAGGGTGATGAGATATCTCGGGAGATTGATGACTGGTACGATCGACGGTCGCGAGATGAATGTAGGTATTTTGTATTGTAATGCATAATATATTGAGTTAGTCGGGGTTATTTATATCTGAATAATCGAGCTACCTTGGGTCCGTTGTGGAATGATTTATCGCGGCTGGGAAAGAGTTCATTTGTCGGTAGAAAATAAACTGCGTAATTTCTTGTAATTTGTGGTTTTAATAATAATTTGTCTTCAATCAAAGGCTTCGAGGAACTTTGCTACGCCTGGATCCGCTATGGAAATTCAGGATTGGCAATCCTAGATCGCTGTTACAATTAACAAGAACACGCGTCACACATTTCTTTCCTCATCACGGAACACAAGCCTGTTGAAGAAACTAGTTCAGAACTAGGGAAAGCAATTTTCTCGACCCAGCGGTTAACAATAAACGGCCATCAAGTTACAGGTTTTGTCGTAATGCGTTTTCAGACGATTGCCGCACGCTTCCATGAAGACACCGCACCTCGGCGACCATGAAGACTGATTGCCTGCCAATAATTGCCAAGTTCTGGGCACTGCTGACGCTGATCGGGCCGCCACGCGATGTTCGAGCGCTCGATATACGTGAGTAATCTTTTTCTTTCCCCTATAAATTATTGCGAGCACACCCGATGCGATATTCAGCGGACGATTTGGCGATTATTAATTACACGCGATCCACGCGCGGGCGCGCCCGCCCGGGGCCCCCGTGTTTTATTCAAATTTCAATCATTTTCGGCGCACTATCGCGTGGGCAGCAGACGAATTTTAATACAGCATGAATATGAAAGCGGCCGCCGCGCGGGTACAAGTTTCGTATTAAACATCCTCCTCGCGTGCCGCGTTGTCGCGGAACGCATTGCCTTCGACAATATCTATTAAGTGAGGCGATATTTGACACCGACGATACAATTATCACGGCAGATTTGCGTGGCCGTATCGGCCGTTAAACGTTACCAGAGTGAATTTCATTAATCGCGGCACGCTCGATGAAATTTGCGAGTGATTGACAGGCGCGTTGACGAAACGATCTGGGGCAATGCTGATTGATCGAATAACCCCACTGTTTTTAACGATATTCTGCAACTTGATTTCCAGCAGGTATTTAATAATAACGATTACGTCTAATGTACTGTATCGGCCTGGGATGTTCAGTATTGCTCGCCGTTAGTACACTCCAATCGGGGTAGCTGAATAGAAATATGCATGTTCTAACCGTGAATCTAACCAGCAAGAGATTAAAGAATATGAGAAAATAGCAACGCAGAAATCTAATCGAAATACAGTTGAGCCTACGTGATCCCACTTAATGGAGAGACGTGACTGCTTCTGCGTCGACACCTGCTCCCACGACGAATCAATTAACCCCCGAAAACCGAGCTGCGCGTCGCGAGCACGATTACACGTTCCCATCGTCTATACTCCATTCGACTCGAGCCCGGCCGCACACTCGTGGGATAAAAAAATAAGAGTTCGAAGCTAACCAGGTCAAGAAGGAGATGGACGAGCACACTGTTCCGGTCGGCGAATTTCAGCAGCCTGGTGTTGCAGCTGCGGAAAACTCATTCTCCGGTGGCTGGAACACAACCCGTTCGCAGCCTCCCCTTTCTGTCTTCTTTTCTTCCCTCCGCGCGCCCTCCCCCAATCTTCCCTCCGCCCCGGGGCCGTCAAATTTTTCATCGGGAGCAGGTGATCTCGGAGTTTTTATTTTCCTACGGCCAAGCTCGGCCGATGGGGGTGCCATCAGTCTGAAGTAATGACTCGCTATTCTGCACCCGCCCGGGGGATCAATTATTTTGAATCTAATGCGACAGGATAAATTGCATCCCGCGGAAGGCTTCTCACGCCACCCCCTAACACACCCCTGCCTCGCCCCTCGCCACCCCCCAGCCCCCCTCGTCGCCCTCACCCTCTCCGTCTCGCCTCGATGCAGTCGATGGCCACGCCGGCTAGGGACAGGGACGATTTTACGCCGGGAGGCAGTCTCGTCTTCGGAAAACAACCTCCTCGTTACTAGGATTCTACATCCCATCCCGTCACTCGACAAATTGCCAATAAGCAAGTACCATCGATTGCTCTGCCGGCGTTCTATGTATATTAAGTGTCCTGGGCTGCCGACGGTGCCGTAACGCCGTCGTGGATTTCGTTGTTCAGGGCCACCAAGGGGGTTCGTTGATTTACTCGTGACATTTTCAGCGAAATTCCAAGGTGCCGCTTTCCCTTCTGTCGGTTGTGTATAAAGGTCACGTCTACGCGACGACACTTCTTTGTCTAGATCAAGCGTACACGACGCTCAATAAAAAAATCCGGAAGATTGGAAACTGCACAGAGCAGTCCGCGACTCTGAATTCGACTTATCGCCGCGGGAGTTGCAACTAGAGCTAGGCTGAAGGCACTGCAACCAGCTGTAGCTTCACAGTCATCTGACTGCAAAAAGAAGAAAATCTTCTTAAAGTTAAGGAATTTATGCCGAGATTGGACCTAAAGTTTTAATTTTAGTTTTTATTCATAATATTTTTTTCGTCGATATAAAGAATAATAGGAAAAAGTTGTCTAAGGAAGAAACATACTTTTCCTTTCAAACGCTATTAATCTTTCAATTTTTCATTTTTTTCCCCTTTAAAGTGGACCAATCCCAGCGTAAACTACCTAACTTTAAGAAACTTCTATTTTTTGCAATCAGGTGACTGTGATAGGTGCTACACATCGCATCAGCAGAAGTTACGTCTTCGAAGAGGTGGACAAAAAATATTTTCTGCAAGTTTAAAGATGCCTCCTTATATCACAAAAGAGTTTAATCCAATGTGACCAACAGTTTTTTAAAAAAAAAATCTTAATTATCAGTTACTTTTGGAGCTATTACACGAGAAGCCCCTATTAAGGCAAACTCCAAACATCAGTATCTTTAATAAAAACTGTTTTTTTTTTACCATTTGTAATAGAGAAGCAGTGGCATACGATTCCCTTTAACAGACACAGACCACTGAGTAACGAATTATAATGGGTAGACTTGCTGGCTACCGTTTGAGGCATTATACCTCGCGGAACTCCGCCATTCGTTTCGTAAGAAATCTCCCCAGATTACCCGCGAGGAGTGGTTTTTTCCCACAGCCGGCGATTAGAAAGCGCGCCTGCCCATGAATCCTCCCCAAGTACTTACGAACTTTTCAAGATTATCGATGTTCCCGCTACGGCGGAGTAACGAAGCGAGTTCTTCCTGTGTCTCATCACATACCTGGAATATCGTTTCCCTGTCGCAAATACCACTCAAATTCCCTGTACCTTAGCCCTCGAATCTGTGGACCCTTTCTTTATCAGCCACGCATAAAATGCACTCCAGATACGTCTAAGCTCGAAACGCTTGATGTGTTCTACGCGACTATACGCTGTCTTGACTGTCGACCTGCGACAGTAAACCTGGTGGTAGAAAAAAAACAGTTGCACATCCCTGGGAACCTCCCTGTTGTTCCATCTACATCGGTTGGACTCGATTACTCGGGCGTCGAAACGGAGCTGCGCTGAAAAGGAAAGAATTAGCAGTCGAGGAGGAGAACGAGGGGGTGGTGGATCGACCGATGAAAACGGGAAACGGGGAATACGTCGCGGAATGGTTAGTTGAAAATTTTACAACCTTCCTCCCGTAGAATCTGGCTGCCGCATTCCACCCCGTGTGTATTTTTTATTAACGGGACGACAAATACGTTGCTGAAGGGAATAGCGTAATTTCAGAGATTGACGTTTGTCCAAACAGAGACGCTTCCAGAGTCTGGGGAGAAGTACATTTCCTCGGGGAATGCCTTGTGTTGGGCTTTTTAATCTTAATTTCTAAATTCGAGTGCACTGCTGCGAGGATAAAAGCGAGAATTAGAAGAAGAATCAGCCGAAATTTGTTCGGGGGAGCAATTTTCTTTTTAATTGATGGAGACTGACTAAAAACTAACATTTGTGGAAATTAGATGGCAATAAGGTGAATGTCCCAATTTCTGCTGATTTAAGAGGTTACTCGTCATAAAGAAGGTTTGTAAAAAATTTGTTTGTGATGAAAATTTGCAGAGTAATTGATTAATTCTTTAATAATAAATCAACCAATTCAAAAACTATTTAAGAAAGATATTTCAAGATGAAAGTTGAACTGTTAGTAATTTGTAATTTGTAATTAATTATTAGTAATTTGTAATTAAATAGATACGTAATCCTCTAAATGTCCGTATTTCTGCTCATGAAAAACAGCGATGTATGTATTGCCCCGAGCGCGTGCAACACTCGCGTAAATGTTTAAATAATTTAGAATTATTTTGTTGCAACTATAGTGCAAACGTGACGCTTATAATAATATGAAAAATACGAAATGAGCAGAAATGGGAACATGAGCAGGAGTTGGGACCTTTCACCTTATGTACCAGACACTTAGAATATCCATCATGCTAATATCAAATTATGACCTCGTATTAAATTTTACTTGATAATAAAATTGCCAGAAAGTTTAAAGAGAAGAAGATGAAGAGGCTCGGAGAGCTGCGGGTTTGAAGTAATATATAAAAATTTCCTTTCTCATTCGACTTACGTTGACGGTACATAATGCATTCGCTTTAGAAACGCTAGTCTTTTCCAATAACCCTCACCTTTGCCATAAGAATGCATTTTTCCTTTCATCCAGAGCCAACATGCATTCTGCTTCAGCCCGCCCTAATTGCGAGTAATTAATAAAATTATCAAAGCAGGTTCTAGGAGGAAATGAGAAGAAGGCCGGGAATCGATTAATGGGGCTTTTAACGAAAAGCAGAGCCAAACATCTCGCTAATTCCTCACGCATCGCTCTTACATCATTGGCATGAAAGTTAGAGAAATCATTTCCCATTATACTTAGCGATTCTTGCAACAATCTCGCGCTGAAATCCACGGAGCCTGCTAGGAACAGCACCGACCCGTTTTCATTCCATTGTTTTCCGAGCACCGCGGAGCCTGAAGACACTGATTACTCTTCAGAAACCAATAGACTCAATTCTCCAGCTTGCACAAGACTCGAATCTCTGACGTCAGCGTACAGGTCGTTCCATCAGGCTCTCGCCGATGAATAGAACATAGAAATGTGCAATAAGATTCAAACACGAGTATACGTTACTCAACGCAAATGCCACTACCCAGGAGCTGGATGCTCGAGGAGCCGAGGAACAATCTCGACTAGAGAAACCAGTTTACCTGGACAGTAATTCACGACACCCTGTTCGCCGAGGACAATCAGCAGAACAAAGATTTACCCGAGGAGAAAATTATTCCCCGGGATCCCGGCACAAAGCGGCCGTTGTACGTCCGATTTCTAAGCACACCGATTATCCGTTCACTAAACACAGCCCGGTCCTAGACAAGGTAAGGGAGACGGCTCGCTCGCCCTGGAAGACGCGCGGGAACCCGGGGCATCGACTAAGCGCCACGGATACGCCGGCAACGATTACTCCCTCGCAAGCTTTCCACGTTGCAACAGCTTAGCCCGGGTGACGAGCTAACCGGGTAGCGAGGAGGGGTCGCGGAAAACAGCGGGCCAGCGGGGAGGGAGGGGGCTGGAGGACAGGCCGCGTGACGAGAGGGAAGGAACGAAAAGGGGGCAGGGTAGGTGGAAAAGGTCGGCAGCGGAGGTGGGCGAGTTCACGGCGGACAGCCATTGTGCTGCGAGCTTTTGCCGGGCGCCAAGGAGTTCTGCTCGAAGCTTCCGTTTCCCTCGTTATGGTAAATGGTCTGTCTTGGTGGTTGGGCAAACAGTTGCACAAAGATAAGTGCAAGCACGGGACGCACTCGGGGCCGGCATCTCGAGACGCTTTCGAGGACTTCTGGTCTTTCTCTTTGTCTGCCCGCGCGCGGCGTTTCCACGGGCCCCCGCGAGCGCTGATCTCCCCGAAAGGTGTCCGGCCGTAGCCCCGGTGACTGCTGAAACATGCATAAGGGCGGGCCCCATTGTTCGGGGGAAAATGATTACTTCGCGCACAACGTGCACCGGGGCGAACGTACGAGGGACGTCGCCTAGACGGATCCCGACGAGGTACCCCGCGAGTTAACTGATTTGAATGACAAAGGGCGGTGGAGATAGGTGGTTAATGTATCATATTTGAGCCCGCGCGCCCGGATGAGAGACGGGGCCACCGGTGTTCGAGCTTTAACGCGCGGGTCCAACGTTTGCGCGTTAATCCTTAAACTTGCTGCCAGCTACGCGTTACCGGATGCTTCACTCGGGGCCGTTGGCTTCGGAACAAGGGGCGGATTGTGATCACGCGAGTTCACTCGAGTTTGGGCGTTCTTGAATCGGGCGAACGATTTTCTGGTTAAGAATTGGTCTAGTTAACAGGTGGGAACTACTTGCGCAGTCAAATCGCTCGAAAATCGAGAATTCTTTGTGAATTAATTGTAAGAAGATGAAAGCAATCACAAACTTTTCCTTTTATACAATGTTTATCACCATCGCGCAGAGTAAAATAATATTTTTCTTTTATACACATCTATTTTGCTAATGGCGCCACACGAGGTTGATTATACAGTGTTTTAGAATAAGTGTCTTTGGTTTGGCACTGATATTGAGCATAAAAATAAAGATACAACGGTTTCTTTGGAATATGTTTCTCCTAGAACCTGTAATTTAGGTTTGAACGTCGGAGAATAGAATTTAACCAAAATTATTGAAATGTCGACCAGGAGATGCCGATTTTTACGATAAACGGCTGGTTTTTTATCTCGGAAACTAGAGTTTTTACAGATTAATGTTGAGGTTTAATGCAGAAAGGAATGTATTGTGAACATAGGGTAAACGCACCAATAAATGAACACTTAAGGCTAATGAATGAACACTATTATAAAATTATGTTTGCAGCGCGATTAATCCTACGAATTGAAAAAAAGTCTCTACTTAATTAGTTGCTTATTTTAATAACTTATTTTACTCATTTTAGTAAAAAACGTCCATTCACTGGTACGCGTTCATTTACTAGTACATCCTACTGTAAAAATTTCAAGTTAACCCGATCCTCCCTTCTTTTTGCAATCGCTGCAAAATCACAGAAAACCGCCTGTGCATCCAACGACCGTCGCGCTGTCATATGCACCGTCATGTATGTATATATGCATTATCAAAAAGCCATTTTTACAGTTTGTAATATTAGTAAACATTACCCAAAAGTACTGGTCACCATTTGTATTCATCTTCTTGCAATTAATTTGCCAAAAACTACTTGATTTCTCGAGCGATTTGACTGCGCAGTCCCTTGATGTTACAGTAACTACGAATACCTTAGCACCGCAATAGCCCAAACAGTCGAAATTGCCCAAAATCCGAAATACCGAATTATCTCACATTACTCCGATACATCGATTCCCTAAGATTCCCAATTTTGCGACTTTGCAAGCCGATTTTCTTGACAGCGAAGAATAGACCATAAAAGCTTCGTTCCTGAGTTGCAAGTTATATGATCCCAAAGTATCGTGATCCTTTCCACCGTATCGCGCATTACGCTACACCCCATGTAAACCCGAGCGCATATACCCCATGAAAATTCTTTATAACGCGATCTCCCCCTGATTTAATATTCGACCGAGATACCAACCGGGGCGGGGTAGCGCATAAACCTTCTTCGAAGAAACTCGACAAGAAGCCTTTTATTATTCTCATCGTCCATTTCCATACACGGGGGTCCGTTCGAAGGTGATCTATACGTTTTCTTCGAAGCGAAGAGTTCCCATAAGTCGCCCGGAGACGTTTAACAATGTTAGAAGTTCGGTAACTGGGGCGAATTGGTCAAGTAGCAAGTCCCCTACTAGTCGCTCCGTTTCCCGGCTGATTACAAATTACCCAAGATCGATATTTCATTTTGCGATGATTTGAGGTCCGCTTGCAAGACCTTCGTCCAACATACAGTGGCGGACAAAAGCATTAGGGCACCCTTTAAAACAGAATAACATGCTTAAAATTGGTTCAAACGACTTGAGTTCTTTTTAGAAGCTAGAAGGATTAGTTTACTAGGTGGCGTGTCTTGATTTCGATGAAATTTTCAGCATGTATACAACTTACTTAAATCTACAAACGGGATTTTTATATTTTCATTACAGGCTCGGATAAAAAAGTTGAAAAACCGACCTTCAGTATTTTCGTCGCTATTCTGACCTATTGCCATTTTTCAAAACGACAAAACCGTCACCTTGTAAACTAAACCTTCTAAAAGAAAAAAACTCAAATCGCTTGAACGAATTTTAAAAAAGTTATTCCGCCTTAAAGCGTGTCTGAATATTTTTGTCCAGCACTGTATATGAGCCAGTTTCTGCTTGCTTTTTTCTGAATTTGATACTTAAATACCTCTCTCTTTATTGTCACCACGGTCATTAGTCACTCTTGATGCTCCACAAGACTGATCGAATAATAATAAAGGTATGCGCTTAAGGGAGGAATAAATAGGATATTTATTAATAGGCAAGTAGGTCGACGGAAGCTCGAGCGCGTTTATTCGCCTCGAAACGCGTATTAATTATCGTCGGACATGCCAAAAAATGCTGCCGCGGTGATTACAACGAGCGGGGAATACGTTCAATTTTAAATGACGTTACCGCTGCGCACCGAGAATATAATCGGCGGATAGTTGAGTCGAACGCGGGAGAATAAATTGTGTATGCACTGGGGCGAACGTTGCGGCAATTATAGAGGCATTGTGCTCGCGATAGCGCGAAACAATAGAGGATAATGTTGAAATTTATTTTTCCCCCTATCTGCTGTTCTCATTCGATTAAGCTTCAATTTCTCTCCGGCTGGGTAGACGACCATCGATGGCTAGTATCTAACCAGTTCCTCAGCCAGCACTTTGACGACTTAAATTCGTCTTTCGACTTTCCTTTCGTTGCCTGTCGCGCCCAACCTTTTCCCCCATTTTCCAGCGGGCAACTCCTACGTCTAACTTCTCGATTTCGTATGCGGAAGAGTTTCGTGGCAGTCTAGTTCCAATCTGAGTTCGCATTTTTGCTGCTGACGTTCTGCGTTACTTTTGTATTGCTCGTTACGTTAACCATAATAAAAATATGGCGCGCTAAACTGCTTTAAAATTATACGATGATCATCGTAACAAAGTGAAAATAAACGAACTTACCTTGGTATAAATAATTCGACAACCCTCGGCATTTATATGCAAGAGTCGTTTAATTCGGAAGTATACAGTCGCGCGATTTACATCTGAAAAATTAGGTTGCATGTTGTTGTATAGCGTAGTGGAGGCCTGGGAAGGGTAGATTCCACGGCTGTCCAAGCAACCCCGTTCCCCTTCCCCCAGTCGTTTCTTCTCAGCCGACCGGATCGACCGTCCGTGACGAAAAGCTTCCTGGCTTTTCGCGGATTTGAAATGCAGAGCAGTTCCCCTCGGCGCGGAAACCCGGGCCAGAGCTGGAATCGTCGTCTTGTCCGATCCGAAGTCGTGTCGTCGGTTAATCTTCGATTCTCATCGTCTTCCGGGATGAAAGGAACTTTCTAGCACTCAGCGACGCCCGATCTCATTCTACCGTGAGGATTTTTTCTTTCGCCTATTAAACTTCCCCGTGGTATGACATCTTGAGCAAACGGTTGATTTGGAATGAAGATCAGGCACAAAGTACGGTCCCAGATGGCAGGGAATTCGTGGAGGATGCAAGGGTAACTTGATTCGCCTGCCGCTAGCCCCGTTTCTCTGACAAACATCCCTCTCGAAGAAAAGAGAATTCGACGTTCTAAATCTAACTTAAATTTAACGACAACCAGCTTCAACCTTGCGCTCTCTCCTCCAAGCCCAAAGATGCTCCTGTCAGATCAGCTCGTGCTCTTCGAGCGTTCTTCTCCGTATCTCTCTATCACCTCTAGCAAAAACACTTTAAGAATTTCAAATGATTTCTCGCCACCCCGTCGGCAGTAATCCAACGAGCTCCAGTAAACTATACCTTCGGCGGGTAATTTATCAGTCTCATCTCCACTTCGTTGAGCCCAGAGTCTCTCCCACTAACAAGGCCTCTTTAAGTCGCAAGCCCAACCCTGCACCTGTGCTGTCAAGTGCCGTCTCCAACCAGGTCAGCGCGTGAACTCTATCCACGTTCAGCCACGACTATAGTGCGCAGGTGTCCCGATGCCCCACAGAATTCTACTGTACCCAGAAACCAACAAACATGCCTCAAGGATCCGTCCTCCCGCGCTCCCGGAGGTAAGGGACGATCAGCTTCGCTGGAAACGCGTTGCACACGAAACCGCGACGGTTAACCGCCGAGTTATCCAACATCCTCCGTTGCTCGAGAGAGTCGGCCGGGTCACCTCATCCTCCTCCGCTCGTATCGCGGGTTAATCTTCGATTCTTATCACCGCGCTGGCCGCAGGAGCCAAGCTTAGCCGAGCTCGCGCGATGGTCCATTGTCTTCTCAGTCAGCATCTTTCTTTCGGCTCTCCACCTCTGTCCCGCTTCGTCCCAGCCCCGTCTGTCGGTTACTCGAGCCAGGTACGCGCACCAGCTCGGGGTAACCTCTTCACGTGACCGAGGGAAACGGGTTTATACCTCGCCAGCCACTGCAGGAGGAACGGCGAGGGATGGAAGCGACGGGATGGAAGAGGAGGGAGCGTAAAAGGGCGCCGTGCTGGATGGCGGATAGAGGCGGGCGGTGAAACGAAGAGGAGGCCGCTGAAAACCATCTTCCGGATAACCGTATTACCCGCTGGCATTGTCTACGGGCAGCCAATTCGAAGTAATGAGACACAGTCGGTTGCAGAGAACAATCGGGCTTCCACGGCGTGCAGCAGCCACGACGTGCCTTCCTACCTTCTCACTGCTATCTCTCGGCTGCTCGTCAACCTTCCCTCTACCCTGGCCTTCTGCTACCCTGCCACTCCCTCTCTTCGCCAGCGCGCACCGCCCTCCCTCGGTCTGCCTCGCCCTTCAGCTTTATAAGGAGCACGTCAATTCTACCACGCGTACTGCACACTAACTCTCATCTTATTGCATTCTACTCCGTCCTCCTTCGCCTTCCCTCCGCCGCAGCTGTTCCTTCGTCTTCGCGCGGTTTGCCATCCGCCTCGCTGGCCCGCACCGCAGTCGGGCCGCTTTCTTTCACTTTCACGCTCAGACCACCGTAATATTATACCCACGCGAACAATCTCGGCGTAAACAATAGATTCTTTGGCGGTTGAAAGAGGATCAGCGTTGACTAATGAGCGTAAGCGCGACCAGAAGTCCCGAGGGACGCTGCGGCTGGGTATTGTACTTTAAGGTCTTCGTCGGCAGAGGGATGTGGAATTGCGAGATTTATCCTGCGACGTTTCTACGAGCAGGATAGGCTTTGAAGCGCGTCGCTCGCTTTCGTGATTATGTGTGTGTGTTCAGGCTGGATGTTTCATTAGCTACGGCAGTGATGCTAGTTTAAGGATTAACATAGGTACCTATATGAAAGCTTCACAGGTGGAAAATCATTCGAAGCTTCTCGGCTGGGAAGGATATCCTCGAAGCTTATTGTTTGGCTGCAGGAACGCTTGCCAATTCTTCCGCGATCGTATTACTAACTGGCCTTCGGGTTCGTCGAAATATTCGATTCGAAATTGAGACAGAAATAGAATTTACGATGGTAACATGTATCCTTCCATCTCGCGCCCTTCTCCGCCTTATTGGCTCGTGAAGGACGAGTGAAATTCGCCTCTCGTCGCCCGCATCAAGCCTCGTCATATCACGTTCTCTTCTTTCCCCTCGCACGCCCACGGAATATTCATCTTCAGCCGGCGTACATGTACACCGAGCCGCCGTGCATACGACGTCGTGTATACGTGCTGTCGTCTAGGTACACCCCGCCTGCCATAGTGTAAACAATAAAGCAACGAGGAGGTACGCGCGGCGTTGGAACCCTCCACGAAAATGAGGATTGAATAGTCTCTCGGCGAGATGCTTGGGAAAATCATGCGTCGCTCGCGCCAAACGAATAACGCTAATCACCGTTTACGCGCGCCTTTGTACGAGACTGTCCAATAAAGAGCCAGAAACAAAAAAAAAACGCGAGCAGAAATGCGAGGAAGCGAGTTCAGCGAGGGTACGAGGAAGCAGACGCAAATATGGAGGATTTACATGACACAAGTGACCCTAGCCTGCGTTACATGGCAACCCACATTATTATCCTACGCGTACCTGTGACAAAGGGTAGTTGCTTCTTTCCTGGGAAATAAACCCTCCTCCACATTCTCCCCCATCCTTCTGTGATCACGGGTATCACGACGGAAGCTGCTTTAAGCAACGTGATTTCTGCAAAGGCCGAGGAGCCGTCGAAAGGTGAACAGGTCGAGCCGTGAAGCCTGCCCGAGACGAAAGACCAGTTTCACCCCTTTCAATATTTCAGCACACCCGAACTTTCGTCGAGTCTAATAATTCTGCACCCTTGTAAAACTGCACCGCGTTATTATGCTCTGGGCTGCATCGACCGATCGCCAACTTATTCCGCGACTCCAGCGGCGCTTTACCTTTCATCCGCCGGAGACGCTGGAGCCAGCGGCGTCGCCCGTTTCGACGCGGTCCCCCGGCGTCCCGATCCCTGAAAAAAATTCGAACCCCGATATTATCGATCCATCCTTTACATTCAGAAGCCATCCGGGAATGGCGTTTCCTGTCACTTTGTTCATCCGCTCCTTCCAGCCTCGTAATCAACGCACCGTGATGCCTATTAGTCGACAGACTGGATGTGTCCTCTCGCCGGCCATTATTATCCTGACTACTGATTTCACCTGCAGGTACCGCGGTTCTAATTAAAGTGTCTGAAGTCTGTCACTCCACCGCGGCAGCGCTTTTCAATGTCACCGCGAGCATTCGACCTGACGGCTGGCGAATATTGAAAACGATACCGGCCCGAAGGGTGGAGGAAATAAAGGAGGAGAGCAGGAATCTGTTTTCATCCCGCGCGGCAGGATTATTAGCGGCAGAATATTCAGCTTATCAGGCGATAATGAGGCGAGACATTCTTTACCAGCCGCACTGACGCGTCCCAACGGTGAAAGATACTATTGGCTCTACTCGTTTCTCTTTAAATATTCCAATTATCAAAAATACTTCGGAAAACATTACCTTCTTCGGCGACGTTAAATTATCGATTTATTTACGCGCTGTGAAACGGCGTATACGCAATGGAAACCTGTTAGATTTTTGAAAATGGACTGTTCCTAACCCGGCAACCGTAGTTTCGAAACGTGAGATTTGTAAACTGCAACAGCAACGCAGACGAATTTCGTGGAACAGGGTGATGGCAAACAGGAGACAGTGGCCTGGCCAGAAAAACGGGACGAACAAAAGCGAGCGCGTTTGAAAATAAAACGCAGAACGATTTTTTTACGATCCACCGGCACAGATAGCGTGCACGGGGGTTGGTTTAGGCCGGCGCTGCTGTGGGTTTATGCGCCACGCCTAATAGGACTGCTGATGCTCAGATTGGAGGGATTTTCTCAAGATTTAGCTGGCGTTCAGGGGTAAATTTCACGGTGAAAAAAATTCTCGTCGTTCTTTCCGACCGATATATTCGAGAATATTTCAGTGGCTGTCGTAGAAAAGGGGGTGGCAAGCGACGCGTGCGTGCTTAAGCATAATGCACTGGAGAATCACCGGTTATCTGGGAGAATTTGAAAAGATATCGCTTAGAATTAATTTACGGCGCCCTCTGCCACCCTGCTTCCACTTCGTGAATAAAAAATTGCCCGGTACAGTGGCTGTTTAAACGCGATAAGCATCGTTTGAACACCATAAAAATGATTAATAGTGCCGTGGAAAAACTAAACTAGTTAAACTACTTGAATCTTTGCAGTTAAAAGGATGTCGTATGCATATTCATGCAAAAGTTACGCAAGGAGAATAAAGCGACTTTAAAGGGTCAGAAAACGGTGAAATATCACGAACCCTCCCACCGTGAGATTCTCAAATCCCCAATTCCAACGCAGTCGATTATTAAAAGTCATCGAAGCAGATTAACACAAGCTTTACTTGCATAAACCAGTACCCCAGATGTTTTTGTCACCAGCTAAATAATTTCGCCAGCAAACCACAGGCATAATTCTTTAATCACCCCGCGAAACATTCGTCGCGAAAAATTCGCGGCCGAAATAAATGTCTCCGGCTCGGGCAGCGAGGTCCGTTCGAGCTCGTTTCATACACGCCGATGTAGTCCCGGCGTCCCTTTCGCCTGCCCTTTGATTCATCCGCGACGCTCCGTCGCATCCATTAGCTCGTGAAATCTGGCGGACGTACTTTGAAGAATAGTCGAGCGTGGGTTCGGCAGTGTACAGAAGAGAGATAAAAGACTCGCCACGTAGAGCCTAAAAAAAAGACCGGCGTGCAGTTTCTGGTGGACGCACGCGAGAAATGGTTTAATGGCGACGTATTCGGACCGATGATCGGCCGAGAGGGGTGGCTTTTAAAAAATCCGTGTCCTCGACAATGACGCGAAGCGGTCTGTCCGAGTACCCCGCGCGACCCACTGACGCCGCCCGTCTCGTAACTCGCGAACCGTGTGAATTCGAAGCTCGACGAACGAATAGCCCTATCCGCGCGAGCAAACGAAATCCGCGAGCGGGATTATGGTCGGATCGTTCTATCGAACCTTCTCGCTGCCGTCGTTGATCGATCGTGGTTCCAGGACCGGGTCCAGGGTCCGCGGGGCGGAAGAAAACTCGGCTCGCCCCTTGGAACGATTTCTGTTTACCGAGCGAAGCGCGGAACGCGTCCCAATTCCACCTGGAACCTTGGGAAATTGAATTCTCACTGTTTACTTTATGATTCGTAATCTCCTGTTTACCTCTGCCGGGCGCCTCTAACGTCCTCGGTCGCGAGTTTTTCCCCGGAATTAGCGGCAGACTGCGGGACAGCCGCGGAGACCGGGGAATCTCAAGGGGTTGCTGAAAGGACACTGAACTCGCCCGAGTTTAGAGGGAGATTTATCGTCCCAGGGGAGGAGTTTAGGCGCGCGACCTTTCCGCGGCCTTTTAATATTTCCCGGAATCCTGTGTATTGTTAAAGGGACAAACGGTCCTCGGGCAGAGCTAGAATTCCTAATATGCGATAGCGGGGAGGGTGCAGCGACGCGGGCGCCGTAATTCAGAAGGGGTTTAATTCTATCTGAGCGCCAGCATCGCATCAGGGATTATTAAAAATACCACCCACACGCGTTACGCCACAGTTACCCCGCGATCGAGCTATTCCAGGTCAAAACGAATAGGTGAAAAATTTCGTTTCACCGATTCTCTTCAAAATTACAGCATTTGCCAAACAAAATCGGCTGACGCGTCATTACTAAAATTGTAATATCTCAGTCATTTTTAAAGATAATGCCACCGTCTTGGGTTCATTTTAAAGCTGAAGGAATGCTTTTTCAAAACGTGTATAGAATATTTTGGTTATTGTTAATAAACTTAACAGTAATCGATGTGAATATCTGCTCACCATATAAAAGATTAGCAATAGTAGGTAGCAGATATTTCTACTATTTTTCTCGAGAATACCGAAAATACTGAAAGAAATATTTGTTTTAACCCATCGTATATAAATACTTTCCTACGCTAGGCTATTGTTTTGAAAACGCGTGCGTGCGGACTGACCATGGGAACCGCGCAGTTACAAGCGGTGTGCACTATCCTAAGTTTTATTTTTTATTAACTGTTCCCAAAATGTCTCCACTTTTTTTAAAAAGGCATTTATTAGTTGAAGACTTAACGAATCGAATGGTATTTTTTTCAAGTCGGACCGTGGGTGGGAACGACGTCAAATCGCGATTTAAAACTTTCACATCGATTACTGTTAAGTTTATTAACAATAAACAAAATATTCTATATACGTTTTGAGAAAGCATTCCTTCAGCTTTAAAATGAGCCCAAGACGGTGGCATTATCTTTAAGAATGACCGAGATATTACAGTTTAAGTGATGACGCGTCAGCCGATTTTGTTTGAATTTTCGAAAGTTTATCGACAAATGCTGTAATTTTGAAGAGAATCGGTGAGACTAAATGTTTCACCTATTCGTTTTGACGTGGGAATAGCTCGATCGCGCCTTTCAAAGCCCGCCATTATACAACGAGACCCACGAGGCGGATTAAATGCCGCGACCGTGCCGCGATCTTTTTCTTCGCGCGCCGCGCCTTCCTATTTAAAACCGTTCCCGCAGCGTACTCGTATAAATGTTTTGCAACCCGCGACACGCCGAGGCTCGCTCCTTCGACGTACACCTCCGTCATTCCGCGCGAGGGCAGAGACAGATGTAGAGGGCAAGCCGGTGCAACGTTTAGAGCTGAAATATGCGCTAAATATTCATTCGCCGTTATGGCCGGAGCAGGTCGTAGGGGGTGAGCGCGGGGGCGGGGGATGGGCGTTCTCGCCACGGGATGAAATTCGTTCGTTAACGTAATGACAATAAATTTCAGCCCGATGTTCTTTCGTCCGTGATTTTCCATCAACTGCGGCGGTTACAGCTATGGCGGCGGACGGGGGCGGTTGCGCGCGTATTCATTTTCTATGAAAGAGCGCGGAATTAACCGCGAATAACGTTAATAACCCCACGTAAAATAGAGCCGCGGCCTGTTTAAATTTAACTGCCCCGGCGAAAACTGCTTCGAAATTGCTTTGCTGAGGCTTCCCGCATGGAATTCCATTGTGCCGGGCCCTCCCCCGTGTAATAGAGAGTCGTGCACTCTCTCGCTCTCCCACCCCTTCTCTCTCTCGCCCTACCCTTCAACTTTACGACGTTCTTCCAACTCGCTCGTTACAATAAACACGCCGTCACAGCGGGCGCTTCAGAAGTGACCAGCCGGGACTGCCGGTTTTAATATTCGGGCAAAGTGGCCGGGAGCAATTACCGCGGCCGACGTAGCCAGCTCTTATTAAGAGGCTCCCCGTGTGTATCTATCGGGCGAACCTCGGTAATCTGTGGCTCCCTTCTTGGATCCGCGAGTCACCGTCTCGCTATTGGATAAATACTTAGTCCCGTGCACGGGTTCTGGGGCATGAGGCAGCGATAAATTAAGCATCGTATTATACAAGTTGGCCCGCGGACAGTAAACGCTACGCAGAAGTCGGTTTTTGGTTTGTGTGTTCGGGTTTCTCAGGGTTTAATGATTCTTAGCAGGCAGGTGTACTTTTGGTTAAATTAATCAGACTGTGCTCGTTAGCACAAGTATCAAATAGTATTTAGGATATAAAAATAGAGGGAGTTCCCTTAAGGGGGGACCCCACCCTGAAGCCACTAATAAAAGACAAAGTTAGGGATTTTTTTGTTCGTATAAAGAAAAATATAGGGCTTGGATTTTTTTATATAGTTTTACAAGCAATCTTTATTTTGCTAGAAAATTTTTTTTATGAAAAATTGTACAGAAAAATTATACATGTTACCGTCGCTCAGCTTTAGTTTTCGAGATATTTTCAAAAAAATCGGTATAAAAAGATCGGTAGTTGATTAGGGTTAGATGGTTTAGCGGCCTCCCTCGCACCTACCATCACGGCAGCGATGGCCAAGACGACGTGATTGCATCACCCCACAGTATCCTATACTTACGGGGAATTAGGGAACGTGGTTAAAAGATAGAATAACCCTCGCACAGTAGCCTGGTACCAGCTCTATATTATAACAATCTCTTAACCCAAATTCAATGGACTCTAACTTCTTGACTTCGGGATCACCTTACCCAGAAGTTAACTCGCACTGATAAACAGTAACGAAACCCGCTGCTCGTTGACTCGACATCTTCGAGGGCGCGGAGGCTCGCCCCGTTCCTGTTGCGCGTCGTTGAATCGCTAATTGGGTCTTGGCAGCGCGACCGAAATCGATTCATTTCCGGGCCGGGTGCAGAAGTGTCCTCGGGAACGGCAATTGGGCCGATGGAACGATCTGCTGATTAATTTATTGGCCCTGGATGAGTTTCCTTCGATTAACTTGACGCTACGGGGGGCGATAACGAGACGCTTCACGCCTGGAGCATTCAGTGATTCCTAAGCGGCGAGTAAATCATTTTCTCCGCTCGCGCAAGTCGCGAGACCCCTTTTAAGCCCGCGGAGGCGTGAAATCGCACAGAAAGAATGTAAATCGGGACGGATCGAACGCGGAATCCACGCAATCCCACGTCTCGCCCTCGGAATCAGTGCAGCTTCTGAACACGCCCCGCGCGCAATACTCCTGCGGAAATACGGTGGCTCCTGATGTACATAGGTACATACGCGCGCGTAAAGGGAGCGTTTAAAGACCTACGCGTTGGGACATTCGTGCGAAGATAGGAAAGGGGGAAACGACGAACGCGTCGCGCGTAAGGAGGAGAATAATAAACATCCCTGGAAGCTGCAGATGCGCAGGCGGTTGGGACCCTCGCTCTACTGTATACGTCGCGTTCGGTGGCGTATTCGTCGATAGCTCGACGAGTATCGGCAGTCGTCGGCACGTAAGAAATTCTCGTGCGCAGACACACCCATTTAGGACGGGAAATTACGGCAAGGTAGCGTGATGGCTCCTCGTGTGGCGATGGTAGGCTTGCGTTGGTACGAACCAGGCATACATATGCATGCGCGATATTTCCATACGTACACGCGTTTTCGTCTTCGAAAAGTTCCGTAAGGCTGTGCCAGCCCGTGCCTGGTCGTGTCTTTCCCGTCGAATTGCCATCGCGGCGTTACGTGGTAGACGGAAACGGCCGTATCGTCATCGCTCGTCGCCGACGTGCTCGCGTTAACGGCTCCGAGTGGGTCGATGCCGCGCCTGAACGGCCCTCGTGGTGGCCGGCTATCCTCGCGACTTCTTTCGTGTATTTTCAAGCGCTATCGTCGAACATTGCCGCGACGCGCGAGCAAAACGGAACACCAGGTGGCGAGGGAAACGATCCAACTAGATTCTCGCGTGGAACTGATTCGAACTCTGGGGAGGGTGCCGAACGGGGGTGGACATTGCTATGCGAAGCTTGATTCTTGTGTATTTTTCGAATTAGGAACATGTTCTGACACTTACTTTGGTATCTTGGAATTAGAGGGACTTGGAGGGCTGGGAATTTCTTTGCTTCTTGGCAGCGATTGAAAGGCAAATACAACCCCTGGCAATAAGTTTGGAAGCAAACGCAAAAATACGAAATTAACGAGAAACACCAAGATTTTTTATGTATAATATGCAACGGTATATATATATATGAAACGCGTGGTAATTACATACTTTTTTCCAGAACATCGGTCCGTTCCATACTTATTTCCCAGACACACTTTGTTTCTTCCATATTTTGTATTATACAATAAACAAAATTCTGACTAATTTTTGGTGATTTTACTTTAAAATAGACCAATTTAACATTACCACGCGTTTCATATATATATAACGTTGCATATTATACATAAAAAATATTGGTGTTTCTCGTTAATTTCGTATTTTTGCGTTTGGTTCCAAACTTATTGCCAGGGGTTGTAGTAGAATGTGTGGAACATCACTTGTCCACAAAACGAGGCTGCACCAAAGTTTTCTAGGGTGTATAAATAATTTAAGGAGCCATCGAAAAGTCCCCTAACTACATCCACAGAGCTTCAAGAACCCCTTGAGGTTGTGTATCATTTCACGTTGGCAGATATACTCAAAACTTAAACTAGAACAATGTAAAAGTCCCTAAGTTGTACCTACCTACTAACAATAAAACTCACAACTCTATAAAAGACTTATCTTCAAACGCAGCGAGAAGAACGAACGTGGATCTTCAAACTTCGCGAGGAAGTGAACCTATCTCCTCTGCTGCAACAATCATCACGATTATTTAAACCTTAAATACCCATAGCGTTAATCTCGCATAAAATTACAAGTAGATATCAATTTTTTTAACTTATCTCTGTCGCTAGGTGCTAGGAATTGACCAGCGTTCCTTAAATTCTACCGTGCCGCTAGATTCGCTGCTCCTTTTAATATTCCCGACCGTGCGAAGGGCGTTCGCATTCGCCTATTCCGACACCTTTCCGCCGATTGTCCGGCAAAATTTATTTCAACGACCACTGAATAATTCGGCGATGGGAACGGGCGCAGCGAGGCCAGATGCAACGACGCAACTAAAATCTAGAGAATTTTCTCCGCATTGTCCGTACGGGCAATCCTGGCGTGGCCGGTTTAGCGAATCGTCGGCTGCCCGACGGATTCGTGAAAATAAAAGAGCGGTCAAGTGCGGTCCGTGGAATCGTTCCTACGCCATTGGCCACGACCCTTGGGCCATCCCTGCAGTCCCGTTCGAGTTCAGCTCGGAGGATTATAGCCGGGACACCTGACGGCGCTCCCATCGCTTCAAAGGGAGAGAAACCGATATAAGCAAACGAAATAAAAAGGCGGCCGCTGGAAAGGTGGAAAAGTGAAACGGGGAAGGAAAATTCACCGTAAAACGGCGAGGGAAACGGGCAGATGTATAGATACAGACGGGTCGTCCCGCTGGGATAACCGGCCGATACTCCTAGCATGTTTGCCAGGTCATTCTGTATCAAAAAGATCACGTATACTATGGAACTTGTTCCATTACTCCTGCAGATAGAGGTTGCTCAGCGTTCGGTCGCGGGGCGTGCTAGCTGTCGATGGACCCGAAGTACTCGTTCATTGTCCCACACCAAAGGTTCATTGCCAGTTGTGACTGGAAATGATGTATCAAAATTGTGACTATCGATGATGTCACCGATGAGTAAACCGAGCTTTGTTTGTACTGTAAACAGAATATGTGAGAGCATAAGGTACCATTTTCCCTCGAGATTCACCCTCAGATTGTAAAAGGTCTGCGCAGGGAGTATTGAAGAATTCTAGGTCCCTTTTGTAACCCAAAAGTTTTTAGGACACTCTTATTATGTTAGACTCAAACAATTTTATTACACAGCCACGTCAAAACTGAAAACACCACTGATCTCCATGACGGATGAAAATAAGTCCGGAATCTATACGACCCTTCTTGGTCGACAATGACCTGCCAAACACGGTGGAAGAGTTCGTTAGTTACAACCACGGGACACCCTGTAGACACGTTTGCATGGAGACTGCTGTCCAGGGAGGCAGACGCTCTTATTTCGAACGGGGACAAGCGGATGGGAGGCGCTGGAAGCAAAAGCGAGGACCTCTGTACCTGAGAAACGAACAAAGCCGATTGCTCGAGAGTGGCACGGGTGACAGGGAAGTTTTCAATCCGGCTTTTCATTCATTAGTAACGCTTACCAAAGTGGACCAGAAAAACACGGTGCCCGCTGTTCCGTGAGGGGCTCGGGCGAGTGTCCTTGCACAGTGTTGCCGGAGTAAGTAGACACTTGGACTGAAGAAGCTTAGCCTAGCAGGTGGAAGTCACATTTCGGCAGCGTTCTTGTCAATTCTGCGGGTTAAATTTTCCATTAGCTTCGAAGGACTAAACTTCGATTCGCATCGACACTCCTATTGGCCTTCCGAGAGGTACCATTTTGGACTCACCTCGGGTGACACACATTGCGCGCCGGTTCTCATCGGCAGAACTCGTTGAGATTTTAATTCCTTCCGATATAATTAAGTTCCGCCCTGTACAAGTAGGGCCCGTAACGTGCCGGCAATGCTCAAACACTAACGCGTTCTAAACATTCATCAGAAATGTTTGAGGGAAGCTCTCCAGCGCGAAACGAGTTCCCCATTTTTCTGATTCCCTCCCCTCCCGGCGCCTCTGTGTGTCGCGCGCGCATACGCGCGTACACGGGCCGTGCGGCTGTGTGCGTACGAAAACTTTTAATGGCGTTCTGGAGGCCAAGTGTTTCGTCAACATGCGAAACGAAAGGGGAACGGAGGGGCGGATGTCGCGCCGATGGAAAAAGACTTTAACGAGGTGCACGGCGAGGGCCCGACGGAAATATTAGAGAAGTTTTAAGAAAATGCAACGTTAAGCGCGAGCGCGACTCGATGCGCGGGAAATAGTCGCCTCGATAAACTTCTTTTAGAGGTGAAAGTAGGGGGCGCCGGCGGGGCGAGGAATCGCATTGGATTCGTCAGTGGAACAGAATGAAAGCATTCGTCGAATGCAATCTTCCTGGAGAAGTTGTCGAGAGGACGGGCCGGAATTGTGATTTTAAACATCGTGTCGCAAAAACTCATTCCTCCCCCAGCCTCGCCATTTTCGATTCGAACGGCCGTGTAATTTCGTTCAATCATTCTATCTGGCTGTTTTTTCAATAAAATATTCGCTCTATTTTTCTAGGGTTAGGTAAACTCGGGTAAGTCCGTGCTAGAGGTTACTGCGTGATACTTTTTAACCGACTTCGAAAAGGAGGAGGTTATAGATTCGACCCCTATGTATTTTTTTTTATGTTTGTCCCCGCATTACTCCTCAGCATATAGATCGATTTTGATGATCTTTTTTTTTTATTTGAAAGACGGCGGTGGTACCATCCTACACTGCATCAATATTGGCCCAATATTTTGCCAGTTCTGGTTAATAATAAAGACTATTGTCACCTAATTATTATTATGTTAAGTATGTACACGCAGATCTCCTAAGCATGTTGTGCCAAATAAATATAAAACTAACGAGACAAGAATAAAAAAATTAAAAAGAAACATTAAAACCGACTTCAAAATAATAAAAATGCACTGAAAAGTAAAAAATAATTTAATCCCTTATTTAATCTACGACTCTCATATTTGTTAACTCTGCATCCCATCATTTGCATTGTATAAATCTGGCGCTGACTTAACAAATATGAGAGTCGTAGATTAAATAAGGGATGAAATTTTAATTTTTTTTTTTAATTTTCATTTGTCTGTAACTCGAAATTGCCTGACTCAATTTAGATGGAACAAAAGCTGACTGACAGTGTTGATCTTCTAGTTTATGCTGTGGTAAAAGAATTAATCAATCGAAATTAGTGTGATAGAGTGAGAGAGCGTTTTTGTTCCAGCAGTGCATTATTCGTGAAATTTTTCGTGCCAGTTGTGGACGATCGCTTGTTTATGTATTATATGTGCTTTAGAAGATAATTGGAAAGTTCAAGGTGCAAGTAAGTGATGGTAAAATGACACTGTAACAAGTCTTACTCTTGAAATTATCATACATAAGGCATCGGTGTTAATTTTTCTTATGAAAAGTGACTAAATTCTTATTTTTCGTGTGCTTGAGACTGCATTTCTGATTGCGCTGATTGAGAAATTCTGACGGTCAATACCAGAAACAATGTTTCCTTACATCTCAGACATCTAACGATCATGAAACGACTAATTATACACAAAATAACAATAATATAAAATAATGTAAAATCATTTAAAATAATGTAAAAAATAATATAAAATAACATAAACAAGTAGCTGGGGAACATATATCGGGCCAGCGATAACTATCACGGAGTTACCAGAGCTATTACAGAGCAACCGACGCATGTCGTTAATTTTGTATATTTGCAATTAAATATACTTAGTAAATTTCTGCTAACCTATTATTTGCTTGAATGATGTCTGGCCTATCATTATATCGCAGGTTTGTTCTGATAAAATAAATGATATCTATATTAGTTTTAATAGCCATTTTATATTAGGTCGACCACGTCTCCCGGATTTACCCTAGACTCGGTTTCAGAAAATGTGAATATTAGCAGTTAATAGACAAATTCTGAAACTATCACGGACTTACCCCAGTTTACCCTACTCGTTAGAATTGTGGGATATTCTTCCACGTCTACTTAAGCTACGATATTTAACAACTTCCAGCTGCAAATCTTTTACAAGGGTCCACAAACAGTTGTATATAAAAAAATAAACAGTTTCGTAGGAATTGAATTGAAGGGAAGAACAACTAATAATTCTAAATTTCAACTCGAAGGAGGACGTCCCATTCCTCCCGCGAGTGATTCAAATTTCCCGTCATTCTGGAAGAATTCGACGTCCCTCAACGATGGCCCATTCTGGACGCAGAGTAGAGAGACGTAAAATCGCGTGCGGCCGTAGACGCGTGCACACATAGATCCGGCTGTGGCGTCCGGATTTCCGGCTGTCGTATCCTCGGCACCGCCAAATTGCACGCCACCTCGCGAGACGAATAGTTCGACGTGGAATGCGTCGCAATGAATCCACGAAACGTCTCGTACACACCGCGATCCTCGCGCCGGGATTCTCCTCCACCTCAACAATAGCGGGAGAACTGTTACTTAGAGACGGCGCCGCAGACGTGCGAGACGCGCGACATTCCGACGCTTGCAAACTGAATTAGAGAAAATGCTGCGGGTACGCGAAGTCATTTAGGACCACCTGCTCGTAGCCAGCAATTGAGAACGGGAAGATAATATCTCTCAAAATTCGGGAGAAAGTTGCACGCGCCCCAAATATCTCGAACCCATGGCACATATAGTGACGGCAGAAATACTCTGCCCATAAATCTCTTACACGCAGGTGCAAGCAGAGGAGCGTACGTAGTCGAGTTCCTCGTGAGAACATAAGAAAGCTATAATCCAAAGAGGGTGGTAAATCATTCGAAGGTGCTTAACGGTGTCCTCATTTTCACGAAGCTTAACCGTCGGACAGGAGAAATAGCACTTTGGGTAGGACCTGGTACCTCGAGTTCGCCAAGAACCGTTCGGGGGACTTTTAGCGATACCGATTGAGCCGCCTCGAACAGATTCTTCCCCCTTCGAGGTTCCGTTCCGAGGCCAGGCTGGGTTCCCAGGCATTCGGGCACTCCTCCCGCGTGGCAGATAATTCTGACGAATTACATCGCGGACATAATGCGCCGTAAATTATCGAGGAGCCGTGACGCGCGTGGAGCGGCTGCATTGCCGCTGGCTCGCCACCAGAGAAAGGCACTTTGAGCGCGCTCTAATTCAGTACGGAAAATAAATCGTCGGAAGGTGCTCGCCCGTGTCCCCTCTTTCAAGAAGCACGATAAAGCGGCGGGGGAGTGGAGGGGCGAGAGCGATACAGCAGACAAGGGGGCAGCATGAAAAAGCAACGGGTATGGGGAAACGAGGAGGGTTGGAAGGGTGGGCACGCAGGCAGACAGAGGAGAGAGATGAGACGGAAAAAAGGTGCTCCCTTTTGCGCAATTTGCCCGAACGTGGAAGCAAATTTTCCCGGTATACAAAAGCGCTCGACATTTTAAAGCACGGGGGCCAGGAGCTCTCGCGATTGTCGCGTGCTCGCGCCATCCACCCATTTCTCTTCTTTCACCTACCCTCCCTCGCCCCCGCCCCCCGCCGCTCAACCCCTGCCCGCCCGTGGTTCGCTAGGTTTTCTGGTTGCGGGGGCGGTTCGCGTGGAACCACGTACACGAGAATCGACGCGAACGAACACGAACGAACCGTCAGGAACGTACCCGCGTCCCCCGAGGCTCGCGTTATTTTATGTCGCTTGTGACTGGAGCATCCCCCATCCTCCGCCCCCGCGGGCCTCCACCCTCCGCCCTCCTCTGTTCCGTTTCCATCACCTGGCAGGCATCGAACGAAACACGAAGACAGAAGCAACGGCCAGAGGGTGAAACGGGCCGGGGGACGGGGCAGAGTGGCGTTCTATGAATACGTTTGGAAGTTCAAACGCCTATGCGATTTGCATGTGTCTCCGAGGCGATGCAGTCCGGAGGTAGGTGTGCACACGGCGGTGCGCGCCCCGTTTCGCTCTGGCGCGACTGCCGGCGAGCAACCTGTTCCACGCGAAGTAACGATGCGACGCGACGTCGCTGGCTGGGGTACGGTCGAGCGTGTATTTTTCTTCGTTCGAGTGTCGCTCGATTTGCGGAGAAACAGAATACCGTGACAGCGAGGCTGGAATTCCTCGGACGGGAGACTCGCGGAGCTGTGAACAATGGTTTTAGCTGGAAACCGTACCTGGCCGCCTCCGTGGGCGCTCGCCGTGCACAAGTCCTCCATCATCCGCGTACCTGCAGTATTTTCATCGCCCACGAACATCCATCACGTCACGGTTCTTTCGACTAATTGTTAATCCATGTTTTTTATACCTTCAAGTACGTGTGATTTCCTTCAGCCTCCTGTGAATTATCTCGTAGCTTGCCAGTTCTGTTACTCAGTTAAATTGAAAAGAAGATTGTGGACTCGTTGCGCGAGGAAAGTTATTCCTATAGTGTAAGAACAGAATTACATATTTGTGAAGCGCGCCAAGGCGTTCGCCGTGGAGCTTCTGGCCGAAAGCAGGGGATGATCGAGGTCCGCAGCCGACTCGTCGAATAAAGTAGTTGTTGCTGACTAGCCGAACGAACGATACGTCTGCGTTATATTAACCTTCCCCGATTCAATTACAATAGGAAGAAGTACCTACATTACTTTGCCGAAGGGCGATGACATCTAATATTGTATTAGGGGTTACCAAAGGGCTTAGCGGGCCGAATTTACTGAAGAGGGTTAAATGAGAGCTCCAGCAAACACAGCAAGCCACATAATATCTCCAGCAGCAATCGGAAACCTGCGACGTGACTGACACGATGAACCGCCAGTAGAATACAACCCGTATATAGCCAGACAGCTTTCTCTACTGCCGAGCTATTCCACGTCAAAACGGGTAGGTGAAAAATTTTGTTTCATCGATTCCTTTCAAAATTACAGTATTTGTCGATAACCTTGCAAAAACAAAGTATACTAAATTTCAACGGCCTGTGTCAAATAGTTTCCGAAATATTTAATCTTAAAGTTTTGAAAATTCAAACAAAATCGGCTGTCGCGTCATCACTTAAACTGTAATATCTCGGTCATTTTTAAAGATAATGCCACTGTCTTGGGCTCATTTTAAAGCTGAAGGAATGCTTTCTCAAAAAGTGTATAGAATATTTTGGTTATTGTTAATAAACTTAACAGTAATCGATGTGAAAGTTTTAAATCGCGATTTGACGTCGTTCCCACCCACGGTCCGGCTTGAAAAAAATACCATTCGATTCGTTAAGTCTTCAACTAATAAATGCCTTTTTCAAAAAAGTGGAGAGATTTTGGGAACAGTTAATAAAGAAATAAAACTTACGATAGTGCACACCGCTTGGAACTGCACGGATCCCAATGTCAGTCCGCACGCACGCGTTTTCAAAACAATAGCCTAGCGTAGGAAAGTATTTATATACGATGGGTTAAAACAAATTTTTCTTTCAGTATTTTCGGTATTCTCGAGAAAAATAGTAGAAATATCTGCTACCTACTATTGCTAATCTTTTATATGGTGAGCAGATATTCACATCGATTACTGTTAACTTTATTAACAATAACCAAAATATTCTATACACGTTTTGAAAAAGCATTCCTTCAGCTTCAAAATGAACCCAAGACGGTGGTATTATCTTTAAAAATGACCGAGATCTTACAATTTTAGTAATGACGCGTCAGCCGATTTTGTTTGAATTTTCAAAACTGTAACATTAAATATTTCGAAAACTATTTGACATAGGCCGTTGAAATTTAGTATACACGGAAAAATGTTTTCACAGTTGGGAACGGTGCTTAAATAACAGGCATCGTATAATCACGTGCACGCACTGTCGCTGACTTTGTTTTTGCAAGGTTGTCGACAAATGCTGTAATTTTGAATCGGCGAAACTAAATTTTTCACCTACTCGTTTCGACGTGTAGTAGCTCCGCCATCCGTGGCTCGCTGCTCCTCATGGACCTCGAACAACCAACCGTGCAAGTACATCTCCAAGTTTATTTGAACATTTCAAGCGGAGCTGTTCCAGAGAAAGGCTCATCTAATTGCGGGGCTGCATTCATCCCATCGCGATCCCGAACTCTGTGCCAACGTAGACGAGATTGCACATCAATCGCGAGCCTTTCCAGCATCCGGCGTATCATGCTTCTGAGTACACGACGAGCCCGTGGCTGCTTTAAATCGTCGAGCACAGTGAAAGAAGCGCGCGTATCATGGAGCGCGCTTCTGACATCGGTACTTATATTCAGCGCGCACAGGTGCACAGGAAACGATGCGCGACGTCGATAGGCCGCTTCGGGTGCACGAATGCCATTGAAGGCTCCGACCTGAATATTTCATTGAAACCTGTTGTAACTTCCGGCGAGGCGGGCACATTCTCCTTGAATTACCGAGGCATTCGTTTGGCAGTACAGGGTGGCATTTAAAGGGCGAAAGAGACCGCGTCCCCGGTACAAATTGCATCCGCATTCCTGCGTTTCACGAAGTCCTCCAAAATTCCTTTAAACTGCTATTAAGTTTCGTCCCGGGGATATGATTCCCCGCGTTTATTCCGCGCCCTTCCCACGCACGAAAAGAACGGCGCTTCGTAATTAGATTTTTCGCCGGGCACGACGTCCACGGCTACAGCGGGATTTTCCTTGAATTCTTTCGCAAGGGTCGTGGCATGGTCCCTGAGACGGCTGTTGCTGTCGAAAGATTCCCAAGCTCGTTGGCCCCCCGCCGGATGACGATGAACGCAATGTTTATTGCCAGGATTCTTTGCTACGTTCCCGCGAAAGGGAGGAGCGCCGGCTCGAATTAACCTGCCAGGACGGCTTACTCGAAAGGATTTCCCTAAGAGGGTTGATGAAAGGGAAAAGAGGGAAAAGGTTTAATCCCGCGGAAGCGGGCTCACGATCGCACAGCCACTGAAGCCAATAAGAGCGCGTACAAGCCCCCGATCCATTCTATTCCGTTCCAGGGAAACGCTGGCACATGCAGTATTCGATACACAAACGGTCCTTCGTCCGAGGTTTTGGGGTTTCACGATTAAACAAGCAATTGTTCGATGCGGTGTATTAAGAACGCAAGCATCCGCGCTTATTTGCCGAACCTGGCACGCGGAATTACTAAATTGCAAATCAAGGGGGTGAAATTTTTAAAGATCGATAGGGGCACGTGTTCGATCCGGCGTTAATGCAACAGTTGACGCGTGGACTCGGACATGATCGGAAGGGGGTTCCGCGCTTAATCCAAAAGCGATTGGAAAATGCGTCTTCCCCGAGAAGCAGTCGGACCGTTCGATTCTCCTCATCACGATAATGTAAATTTAATCGCGCCGAATAATCTCTCCCCGTGCTGGATCGCGGCCGAGGATCACTTCACGGACTTGCCAGAGAATTTTTATCGCCCAGCGAAAACTTTAATGGAAAGATTACACTCGAACGGTGGGAAACTTAATGCAAATTGAAACGCGAATGGGACGTGAGCTGTCCTGGCTAATAAGCACAGCGATTGGATAATACCTGGGAGACCTTCGCGTCGTTCACCATTTATCCCAATTATCCCTTAGATCACACAGCAAGTCCCGCGCTGTAACATTAATACGCGTTCGAGCATTTCGGAATTAAAGTTCGTTACTGTGAAAATTCCGGAAGCGGATCCATTGAAACGCTCCCATAGAGCGCCGAATATTTCACAAAGCCCTAAGTAGACGCTCCATTAGCCTTCAATATCGCGGAGAGAAATGAAAATTTTCAATTTCCTCGCTCTTTAATTCCGCCTCCATTTCGAATATCGATACCGCCGCGGTATTAATATTCATCTCCATATATTTATTATTATTACAAACGCGAGAGCGCGCGGAATTTTTCGAGGCTTTCCAAATCTCGAGTGCCCGATCGTTGAATTCCATTCAGCGGAACAACCTCGACCCACAAAGAAGTACGACCATCGAAAGATTAAAGCGCCGTTTCAATCCCGCGGGCCTTATTAACCTTTCAATTTACATTTCTGTGGTCGCTTTCGCGCCGAACATTGTGGCCCAGAATCGTGCGACGTAATCGACGCTCACGGCTCGGTGTTGAGTTCTCCTGTAATTTTAGATTCCATTCTTTGGAAATGCTCCACGTACAATAAATTTACGAATGCACTGGGACGCTAATAAACATTCCCTTGCTAAACCATTGCACATCAAACTCTTATTTATATCAACCTCCCTGAAAATCATACTTCCTCATCTTTCGACCAGATTTTCATTAATCTTTTTCCATCTTTTGACAATATCCCTTAACCACGATACTCTCTGAAGTCTAACCACTCCTCCGCCACTGTGTGTCAAAACTCCTCCGTTTCTTCCGGTGTTCCACTGTCCAATTAAATTCACACCTACGCTTCGAAAACACCACGCACGCTAATTAGAAGGCGCACGTCTTCCCTCGTATTAAATTCGAATGGTGTGTTTCAGGATCGTGCAACCAATCCTTGGGGATGGAGTCCGGCAACATACCGGATTCAGCCATTACGGCGTCCTCGTCGTATGTGACGAACGTCGGTCCACGAAATGGCCGGTGAGCACATCACTTTTCTCTCCCTCTGTCTTCCCCCTATCTTCTTCTACCTCTATCCTCGCGTTAAACGTTAAACGGCATCACGGCCTTTTTAACGCGTCTCGAAGTGGACAGTCCAGCTTGTCCGCGGCAGACACGCTTTCCGCATTAACGTCTGCCTCGAATGCAGACTCGGCTCTCCTGTCCTCCCATCCACCCTCAATCTCTGCCGTTTCCTCCGCTTTCACCCCCCCCCCCACGCGCCCCGACTTCTCTATAATTATAACTAACCCCATACATCGCGAGGCTCTTCCGCGGGGACTTTACTTTTAATCGGGCCGAGCAGATCAAGTTGGCCAGCGGGAAATTAATCGAGGCCGGCCTCGGACACCGCTCGCGTTTTCCAGCGACGTCTGCGAAAACGGGCGGGCGGAAAAAACTGGCCGGGACCGATGCGAAGTTGCGCGCAGCATCGGCAGTTTCGAGGTGAAAATATTATCCCGCGGTAATTGCGTTGTTATTGGGTAAAGGCAGCGGCGGAAGGCAATTCGCGTGATCGAGTATCGAGCACGACCTTGCTGCTCCTCTGTGTACGTACGCTCGAGTGTTTCCCTCTTGCTGAGCGTGTACTTTTCGCGGGCTGCTCCGCTAATGGGATTCGAGCACATGCGCGCACGCGCCCGCGTTTCCCATTACACGATTACACGGTTTCGGCTGTGATTCTGTTACGCGTTCCCTCGCACCTGTGTACCCAGGTGGGTAATTAAATGCACCGTCGTTACGCGTCGAGGATTTCGGAGGATGCGTCGGGATACGTCGGTAGTAGACGTTTCGATATATCGGAGAAAGTAATGGATCGTCTTTATTCGCTTATCTTTTTGTAGATAACTTCATTGTCTGAGGTGCAAATCAATGACGAGGTGAAAATAGCGCTTCTCACACGAGACTTTAATCTCCTCAGACAATTATTTTATTATTTTGTCAGTAGTTTTATGAAACTTGACTGCCATAGGTCAAGTTTCATGATATATTTACAAATAGCTCATCTCTCGCGACTATTTCCATTACTTGTAATTAGTTGTTGAGATTTTTGCCTGGTTAAAGTCTCGTGTAAAATTTGATCGTGGATTTGCACCTATACAGCTTTAGTTCCAGCGCCAGTTCTGAATTTGTGGTACCGAGTGCATGGAAACGATGAATTTTTAATCAGGTTTTATTTTCATGTTTGGTTAATTATATAGTTTGTTGATAAAAAGGTATGAGTATAAAATTGCATTTAAAATATCTAGAACCTTTAAAGAATACAAGTTTAAAAGGATTATTTAGTTCGTGCAATTAATAACGTCACAGCTCCTCTGCTTACGCGACATCTCTGACATCGTTCAGTAGCGGGGACCCGTGAGTAGTCAGACATCAAGGATCATTTATAAACGAGGGTCGCGCAGACGGTTTCAACACTTCACTCTACCATCTTTGAAAGATGCAAGGAACATTCTACTCAAATGAATCCCCCATACAAAGTTGACAGAAGTATTTCACCCATCCCTATGGAATGTGTTTTATAGAATTCTCTTTGGGAACACCGCGACGCATCTAATATCTTTGAGAAATCATCAATAGGAGCTTCTTCAATAAAGACACGTACATTTCTACGATACATTTTGCGTATCATAAACACATATTCACATTGCACATTATAACTTCGTACATACATAGTACATATATCATACGAAATATATAACATCGAAAATCATTCAGCTTTGCTTTGTCACCTTCTATATCTAATCAAGTCTACACTTCCACAAAGAAGTCCTATAGATTCTTAATTAAGCAAAAACATACTTTGTTGGCAGTTAATACTATTAAGTACCTAAGGCATTAAAAAAAAGTTACTTTGACTTTAGATTGTATAGTTAAAGTTAAAGTTAAAGTTAAAGTTAAAGTTAAAGTTAAAGTTAAAGTTAAAGTTAAAGTTAAAGTTAAAGTTAAAGTTAAAGTTAAAGTTAAAGTTAAAGTTAAAGTTAAAGTTAAAGTTAAAGTTAAAGTTAAAGTTAAAGTTAAAGTTAAAGTTAAAGTTAAAGTTAAAGTTAAAGTTAAAGTTAAAGTTAAAGTTAAAGTTAAAGTTAAAGTTACAGTTAAAGTTACAGTTACAGTTACAGTTACAGTTACAGTTAAAGTTAAAGTTAAAGTTAAAGTTAAAGTTAAAGTTAAAGTTAACGTTAAAATTGAAAAATTTACTCTGCGCTGAAGTTGAATTGCTTGACAAATAAAAAAAAAATAAAGTTAACCCGGTTTAACTTTATTGGACACATGACGAATATTTTTTTAACTTTCACTCGTTATTTGAAATTTGTATTTAATTAAAAAAATATGCCCATCTCTGCTCCAAGTGTATGTTCTTCAAAGTATAATCACTTTCCCAAACGCAGAACCACAATGAACACCTCTTGTCCCGTAAAAATCAACGGAATTGTTCGTCGCCACTGTACGCAAGAAAAACGCGACGGATCCTCCATTCAGCCTTCGAGTGAACTTCGTTATTAGGTACGAATAATGGGTGGAACAGCGGAACGAGCGAAAGTTGCGCGAGATTCCGTCGAGTCGATTCAGAAGGGCGGCGCAGCACCAACGCGCGGGGGTGAAATCGAAGGGAAGGGCAAACAGAAAAGAGAGACGCGGAAAGAAGAACCGAATCCTGGATTCGCTGTTTAAGTACACTTCCCTCAGAAACAGAGGAACTTCTTAAAACCCGTCGAACGGCCCCGTGAATGGTTCTTCTTTGTTCGAACGATTTTATAATGCCCGGAGGACTATAATTGCGCCTGAGGTACTCGCTCCAGGAGTCATTGAAACATTAACTTCGCGCTTAGTTGAATCGTGCTCTTCGACTCGTTGATCTTCCTCGAGTTTTCGGCTCATTCGATACGCCTGCGAATGCTATTTATCCAGCCGCCGTCTTCTTCCGGCGTAATTCTTTTTATCGTGCCGCCAGACGACGGGCGAACCTAAACAGGGATATAATAATAATAAAAAAAAAATGGAATAAAAATAAAAATAACCGCGACGATGGCAATTTTGAATATTGCATTCCACCGGTCGTCTGGCTGATGCATACTCGTCGTTGCTGGGGCCGTCAATGTCATTTACTTAATTAACCAATTGAAGAGGTCAACTCTAGACCTGAGCACTTGAAACCATTCAATCGCTCGGAGTACCTACTCTCGATACTTACCGTGCACGTCGCCTGGGGTGTTTGCCAGCGGATATGTAATATCAAGTAATTACGTCTGTCCATCTCGAGTAATATATTGCGGTTCTGTTTATTGTAACCAGGCAGATATACGGTGAAGCGATCCGTGAATCGAGCACGAACGATTTTGACGTGCCTACATTTTCGGCGGGATTGTTATTTGTTCGATTACAACCGCTCTCTATCGGCCACGGCGAATTCTCGATGGAAAAAGGAAATTGATTTTGCATTCCCTTCCGAGCGACGATACCTCTGACACTCGCAGCCCTCGTATTAATTAAACGAATATTTGCCAACATTTTCTTCTTACGTACTTTATAGATGCTTCGAGCATGGCAGGTTTTCGAAATTTATATTCACGCTTGCAGACGAGTTGCAGTTCTATGCACCACAGAAGTCTAATTTAAACATTCTACATCACTGAGAATAGATATCGTTTTTTGATTTTGTAAATACGGTGATCGGTGGTCGACCCAAGATTTTACGTTCTCGCGATCAAGTTCGAGTACTGATCGTTGTTCGATTCGAATATGTTAGAAATAACTGTGGCAGCTACGCTCCTGCCACAACGTCCTTTCACCTCCTTTCTTTTCTCTGCCTACGTTCCCTGACTTCCACCTTTCTACACTCTCTTACCCGTCTTCTGATTTCCTGTTCATATTAAAAGACGAAAAAATGCGAAAACTTTGAGGACTAATTTCACTCCTTCGGAGTGAATTTTCGCAGGAAAGAAAGATGGCTCCTTGCACACCCAACATTTTTCGTTACCTTCTTATGTTCGTAATGTCTACTGTTCAATAAGGAGTTATTATTAATATGCTCTACGTTCACACGAGGTTCCGTTAAAAGCAGATTAATCCCCTTGCCAATAACAATCATTTAAAATTCATCGCGACGGCCAATGAATGACCCGCAAAGAATTCTGTTGGAAACAGGTTGCGGAAGGAGACAGCGGGCGGTGCCTGGTGCCCGAAGAGCCAGATAGAACGAGGAATTCGTGAGTGGCTCCAAGTGGATCTGCCCGGGCCTCACGTGATCACTGGTGTACAGAGCCAGGGTCGTTACGATCACGGCCGTGGCCAGGAATACGTCGAAGAGTATACCCTCGAGTATCGACGTCCGGGGTTCACCGAGTGGCGGCGATATAAGCGCTGGGATAACAAGGAGGTACGTGCTCGACCTGCACGCGCGTATGTGCTGACAGTGGAGTAGAAGTAAGTTAAGTCGGACGATACTGAATAACGCCACTGCGTTATCCCGCCCCCTTCGCTTTCCTCCCGCGAATAACCGGCGGTTTGCTCGCGGTACACCCAACTGTCTCGTGTAAATCAAGTGTGGTGTAACTCGGGGGGGTTCAGAGAATCCTGAAGGGATTTCTGAGCACACAACGTGCAGCGATTTCTATTCCCCATTTCACAGTGGCTCGTACATTCTTACTAGTTCCTTTCAAGTAGTCTCGAGGTATTTCGAAGTGCTAATGGTGTTAAACAATTCGATTTTGACCGTCTGATTCGAGTCTCGAGCTACTTGGAAGTCTGCGATTGGATCCGGAACAGAGGAAACCGAGCATCGATAACTGCGTGCAGTGGAAGTAGTTGCTGCACTCCGCGCGCTCGTAGCAGGTTAACTGTCTTCACGAACGGAGGAACTTTTCCAGCCCACCCCTCTCGGCTTTTTGTTTACGGTGGAGGAAAATCAAAGCTTACGCGAACGCCTGGCTGGCACGAATACCCCATTCGCGTTATCGGCGTAATCTCGACAGAGTCGTTCCGAGACCCGCGACGTTCCTCCCTATCTACGACGTTATCGCGCCGAACAGGCCACCGTTATCAATTTCCTAATGGTATAACTCGAAACACTCTCCCCTCCCCCTGTGCGCGCCACGACTTTCGAGACCGCGATTAAATTTTGAGCCGCTCCACCGACCGGATCGTTGGATAATTGGTAGTCGTTTCGCACGAATTCTCCAATCAAGCAATTCCGCTTGCTGGCGGATGGTTCCATGACGCGTTTTGCGGTGTGTGGTAGTAATTTACCGCCTCGTGGCATGAAACAGCGAGCTGATCTTTCGGCAGTTACATCACACGTCTATTGAAGGTGTCTAGAAATTGTAAAATTTGAAGGAATTAATGAAGACTCTACTGAACACTCCCCGTGTCTTAATCACCCTCGCACCCTCTCTTCGAAGATTAAAGTATTCAGGTCATTGTCAGAGGAAGTGGTGGAAATATAGGCTAAGGTCTAAATATGGGCTAGTTGAAGTATGGGGTCATATTGAGTGTTTCACTCTATCGAAAAAGGTATAAAAAAGTACGACTGTCAAGGAGAGTATCCCAGGTGTTCGCCTCCGATTGCTTTGAATTTTGGATATGTTTTAGAGGGCCGAAAAGTAAGATATACGTGTTTTTTTATAGCGGCCTGTTTTCATATTTAGGGGGAGAAACCGCCCCTCAGCAGGCGGACACCTGGGATACTTTCCTTGTGAGGAACAAAAGCTGTGAGACACAGAAAACGAATCTTCGACAGGTGTGGCAAAAATCATGAAATAAAAGTGCTTGTCCACATTTAGACCGGTTCCTCCACTTGCTACCAATTTTCTGCCGATCCGCAGTTTGATCAAACAGACAAATCGCGCACAGTTCTTCATTTGACCGAACAGTTTAATCGCACTAGGTCAAACACTTTGCGAAGACGCTATTTCACAATACACATCCAATTATCGGCCGCACTTCGTCCTTTTCAAGCCAAGAGGCAAGATGGGTAACGATGATGTCTGATTAAACGATCAGGCCCGATATTGCCAGGCTCGCTCGCGAAGAGCAGCGCCGCGGTTTATCCGAGTGATAATTTACGCAATCCGGACTAGACGGTGCATTAACCGTGGCATTACCTTCGAACCGTTGCAATCATGATCTATGCCTGAGCAGGCGTGCACGTGCGGAGCGAGATTCCAGGGTAAGTTGATTAATATTGACGTCGATTTGACGGGGCGCCGCTCGTGCATCACGCTCGGCTGTTTGTGCGCTTGCGAATCGCGACGCTGGCGATCACCGTGACGCGCCGCGCGGCCCTATTATCAGACGCGGGATCGTTTCACGAATGGACGGCCGGCGATAAAATAATCGTATGGCACCCCTTGCGGAAACTGTTACTCGAGTCGCCGCGTCCGCGCAGGGCCCATTAATCCCGGCGATCTGCAATTAAATCAGTTAAATTATCGCAATTAACTCGATAATTATATGCCACCGGCGATACACCGCCGAAACACGGTTCCGCTACAAATTTGCTTGGGATTCATTGATTAAACACATTTTATCGCGAGAATCGAAGGCCGGTGGTAATTTATCTCGCGGAAATCGTTGCCGATTAATGGACAAGGCTTTAAATCCGCCCGAGACTCCGGGCCATTAATTAACCGTCGGCGTTAAACGCCGGTTAAACGGCGCTCGATCTTGCTCGGGGCTCGCGGTTTCGCGCGCGCGTTAGCGACCCGATTGATCGACTTGCGTTTTTCCAGGTGCTGGCCGGAAACAGCGACACCTCCACCGTGGTGTCGCATCGATTAGTACCGCCGATCTTCGCCAACCAGGTCCGTATCCTGCCGCACTCGGAGCACAGGCGCACCGTTTGCCTCCGGATCGAGCTGAAAGGCTGTCAGGACACGGGTGAGTGCTGCCGACTAGTTCGGCGTAAGTGTTGGGAGATCGAGGGGTGGCTGAATAGCTGGGCGGCGCACGCCTTCAGCGCTGCGAACGAGGGGTAGCATCTGCTCTCTTTTAAAACGAGAACCTGTCGCCGGAGTTCTACTTGCAAGCTTCCGATGTCAGAAGCTTACGATAGGGACAAATCAAGTCGCGACGATTTCGAGGAGATTTCAGTTACCGAAATGTTTAAACAGAGAGGGATCAGACCTCCGGTACTCCGGCGGCAAAAAATTCAAATTGCGGGGGGTTGAAATGCCGCTCTGGGGATTTCATAGCGGCAGCTAGCAAGCGGAGTGGCCACTAAAGAAAGCTGGCCGTGTAAATTCGCAATTCCACGGTTACGTACGGTGGAAATGGCGACCTGCCGGACAGCCAGCGATTAATTTTCAAATTGCAATTTCATTCAATTTGGCGAGCCGCCGCTGAGACGGCTACCAGAGAGAATCCAGGCCGCCGTGGAGTCCGACTGCGATGCTGGATCCCATTAACGCTCGTAACAGTGTTACAACGACAGCGAGCTCATTGGCCTGCTCCCTATCTCTGACTCTCTACCCCCACCTCCTGTTGCGACAAGCCTGGACATTTGTTTTCGACCTACTTCTGCTACTTGAGCGCGTCTAATGGAATCGATGCGCGAAGGACATTGTTCCAGGCCGCGAAACGTGGTCGCGAGCCATTGTCGGTACGCAGCTCCTCGGCTGTATCCCCGTGCCACGCAGCGGCGTGTCGACAACTGGCGGAACTTTCCGACGTCCGCTCCGGATTGAACAACTGTGGTTTCACAGCGAGTCCTGCGAGAGTACATTTCCGCGTCGTCGCGTGCGACAATATCGGTTAATTCGTGCAGCTAGAAAGAAACGCGGGCTCGTTGATTTCGCTGAACACGGGAACGGGAATACGCGGCCACTTTCAGAGATAACCGTATCGAAACCGGCTCTGAGGAATAGGAATGGCGTCTAGATCTGATAGGTGTCCATTTTATGAAAATGTCCAGGGAAATTAGACGGAAATAAGGCCAATCTGGGGAATAATTCTCAGCAAGCTACATTAATGGATGGGCCTTTATTTCGTCGATTTAAACAATATGCCAAAAGTCCCCATGGATCTGACATCTGCTAAAAAGTTTACAGAGGTTCGAAGGTATAAAGAAACGGTTTTTCACGATTATCTCGTTATCTATCAGTTGTGCGGCGAAAACAGTTACAATAAAATTTGTAGCTTAGGAAATTGTCTATAAAAAAGGTTCTATGAGTTTCTTTCGTAGGAACAACCATTTTCGTGTACGACGGCTTGCAAAGTTTCAACCCTCATACTTTTGACAAGGGAAGATTCCGAACCCGGAAATTCACAAAATCTCCTCCTGAGTACAACGGAATTTTGTTTGCTACCTAAATTCACTCAAAGAAGGTGAAATTGGCACCTGAAAATTATCCAATATTGTGTTACTACTCGCGAACTGTAATAAATAGAAAAGTTTTTCAGGAAAAAGTTACTTCTTTTAATGAGGACTACCATTTGGTAACTTACAGTTGTTACATCGCGACAAGAATCGGTACGAAAACGTGGAGGCCGAGAGGGAAATATGTTCAGGGAAAATAAGAGGCAACCACTCTGTTCGTTATCCTTTCCCTTTAGAAAATACTATATACGATTGGTTTCCCTTTAGAGAGAATAAATATTGAAACGCGAAATAATTTAAAAGACGTGACTGGATAAGATAAGTCTGAGGGACGGGTACGCTTAATAATTAACGCTACAGTTCTCCATGAAATACTTAATACGATTGAAGGATAGTACGTAATTTTTAAGTAAAATAATAATGGCCCCTTTAGAGAATTAATATTGCTCCGCGCTTCAATAAATGCTATATACTGATTTTACATTTATATACCTTCTTCCGAATGGGTCTAAATGAAGCCTCCGCCGGCGAATCTCTCGACTCGCATTCTACATAGGTACACAAACATTAATATTTATCAGACGATATATTTATCGCTATGAAATACAATTTCTCAAAAGCACTGTATTTAATAAATGGTAAGTAGAGACGAGGGGTAAAGACGAAAGTAGAAATCCCAATTAAAGCGGGCAATACTGGCACCGCTATTAGAACACTTGGCGCAGTCGAAATAAAAGTAAAAGAGTTTTTACGACATTGCAACTCCATCGCGTAAAATTAACCCCGTACGCTTTTCTCGGCAATCCTCAAATGGCACTCCAGCGTTCCTGCGTGTATCTGTAATATAGAGCACACAAAAGGCGAATAGAATTTTTCCACTGTCCAGTTTCAACAATCCAATCCATTACAACAAAAGATAATGAGCTGGCTGCGTACATCTAACGGCGGCCGTTCTCCAATTTGTTTTGTCGTCGCAGCTGCATGTAACGAGATATTTATATATCCCTTTATTCAGCGACATTTGCCCGCGATTAAATTAATTTTCTACACCCTCCCCCCTCCCTGCACCTCGTTTATAATATCCCGAAGCGAAAGGTTGTACGTAATGAAAGTTCGTGCGTAGCAGCTTCCAGCCTCCCACTTTTTCCGTTCCTCTCCTTTTTCCAGCTATCCTCGCGCATGTTTGCTTTTAATCATAATATAATCTAATCCAAGCCAACTCCTAGCAACGACGGAAACTTCTCGCGCGCGCGATTGTTAATTGTTTTCATTATAATAACCCAGCGGCTCGGCTCCGCCGTGCCCAAAAGCAATGGAGGAAAAAGGGGAACTTTTGCCGAGAACTTTCTGTCCGTGTCTGACAGCCGGGAGGTTCCGTTTGAAACGGTGGAGAGTATGGAAGTTCCCGCAACATGGGCTTCAACAGGGAACAGGCCATATGAGAAGATACATGGAAAACTCGAAGAACAAATTCGCGCAGAGCTCCCTATGTGTTCGCCGCGCTATCATAAAAATCTCGGCTATTTTGCTAGTGTTCTTTTAACACGTATTCCCAACACGTATTCGCTTCTTGTCCAAGCAAATAGCGGAGTGGTCTGTCTCGCTGATGCAGTCCGAAAAACGATTCAAAAACTTCAGTTTCTCCAACGGAGATACTGATAGTCATATAGGTAGATAGTCACATCTTCCCCCGTTATTTTAATGTTATTTCGCTAAATTTATAGAGTACTATTCGCTTTGTAGACGCCACCTTATTCATTAAGAGTAATAGTAGTAATTTTATTATTTGTTTCCCTTTACTCTTAATTATTCGAATATTCGAAGAAATTATTCCTATTCTTTGATATTCGAATATTCGAGGAAATTATTCCAATTCATTGGTATTCGAATACTTAGATTATTCGAATTCTCTGATATTCGAATACTTCGATTATTCGAATTCTCTGATATTCGAATACTTCGATTAGTAGAATTCTGATATTCGAATACTTCGATTATTGGAATTCTCTGATATTCGAATTCTTTGATATTCAAATACTTCGATTATTCGAATTCTCTGACATTCGAATACTTCGATTATTGGAATTCTCTGATATTCGAATTCTTTGATATTCAAATACTTCGATTATTCGAATTCTCTGACATTCGAATACTTCGATTATTCGAATTCTTTGACAAGCATGCTTGCTCCTCGTTATAGAATCGCGGAAGTCAATATGCATCTCACAAACTTGAAATATAAAAAAAAATATATCAGTTTCGGTATTTACCATAGGTATATTTTTGGCAACCCCCATCGTTGATTTCCTTGCACGGTTATGGCACTTGGTACAGGCAGCATTTTTCAAGGGGCAAACGCAACGTGACCTGCCTTCCTGGTATATCAATATCAGCGTAATGGCGGACATTTACATAAATGATTTTTCTGGGTCGCTAATGCCGAGAAACGGCCCACGGTGGTGGCTCTGTACGAAGAGCCAGGGGGGGGGGAACGCGCGCGAGACGGTCGTCGAAAGGTTGAAGAGGAACAAAGAGGGTAAGCTCGGAAGCAGGCGACATGAGAGGTCTCGCGCTATAAGAAGCGTTTGGAGCGTGTGAGATCTGGCCTCTAGTGGGCGGGAATGCCGGATTTATGGGTGCCGTGCACGACATCTGGTTAAAACAACGCCGATGCCGTGCCCTGGGCCGGTGAACACGAACGATTACCCCCCGAAACGCGGGCAGCACGGTCAAACCATCACTGGGAAACCGAGTTGCAACCCCCACTGGCATCGACACACTCGTGTCCTCGGTGTTCTCACGACTCGACCGTCCTGGCTCATAATCAACGGGAATACTGAAAATAAGTCCCCTTAATTATTGAATCTAATTATTAATACGACTGGTAAGGACGCCCCATAGATGCCGACTTTAGATAGATAATCGCTCAAGGACATCATCGATCTGCATGAAAGAGAGCAGCCAGACCGTGAGAAGCAACCTGAAAATGGCACATCAGGATCGCGCTCATTATCCTCAGGGGAAGCGAGAGTAGCTTTTGAAAATGACCTCAGCCAGCGACGAGGAACGGCGCGAGGAAGGGGCAGATAGATTTCGAAACTTGTTACGAGTGCACTCTTCGCCTTTGAGAGCAACTTCTCTGGAAATTGCTGTAACGACACTCGGTGGAACTTCATAATAATTTGGGGAGAGCCGGTCGCTGGCCTGGATCAGATTAGCGGATTGCTGGATTGAAGGGTGAAACTGCTGTGCGCGTGTGTTTTCGTGTGTGCTTTATACGCATTCTGTGAAAATTGATACGGCGGATAACTGTGGATGCAGGTGACGCGATGTATTTTCAGCAATGCCGTCGATTGTTAATAAAAGTCTGCGCGGAAAGTGATCGACCTATCTATGAGTAGAACAGGGATGCCGAGTTTAGATGTGGAGCGGCTTGATTAGCTTACGAAAGATCGCATTAAACAGTGTCTTTTAATTATCTACCAATTAAGGTGTAATAGAAATACAATCGGCTTGGGATAGAACAAGAAGACGTCTAACAATTCGCGGGCATTTTTTGACAAAAAGTCGAGTGAAGGTTCCTATCATTACTGAAACGGAATATTCATCAGGTACCTGTCCCGTTTCAAACATATGACCCGGTGCTGTATGCGCGCTGAATATCTGCCTCGACTTAACCGGCATTCAAATTGGATAGCGCGCTTTTCCCGTTCAGAGTTACGATCCGAAGTTTTCTACTCGCGCCTGCAACGACGCGACGCCTTGCCCGAAACTCGCTCGACCGCATCGCGTGACACGGTCGACCGATCGCGGACGTATGCACCATGAAATATCGAGAATAGTTAGGCGACTCCCAGCACGACACAGCGAAGTGGCCGCGGCAAACGTTTTTTGCCGTTCATTATTAATTTTCTCGGCCCGAGTAGTCGACCCCGGCCGACACGCTCGCGACACTCCGCGCGAGTAATAATATCCGTGACCCGTTTGGTCGATCCCCCCACCGCGACACTGTTCAATAATTCCTCGAGTTTTCAGCTTTCGAACTTTCGCGTTATCACAGGGATCTGAATCCGCGCACCATCCGACCTTCCTTTTTTACCGCCGAATAGTGTTGCAGTTAAATCTAAAAGGTCTATAAAATACCTTGCAATGGGGAAGCTGACTGCAAATCTTTCCCAGCCGTGACGCCACCAGCGCATGTGCTGGTGTATTTAAATTATCTTATTTCACTTCTTAACTTCCATTTCTATAATAATTGCATGTACCTATAATTATTATTGTTATTCATCATGTAGATATAGAAAATGAATTTGCATTTTTTAGTTGACTGTAGTGTAAAAATTTTTCAAACCTTTTATAATAATTTATAATTTTCTCCCTTTGTTGTGATTTTAATTTCGAAATCAACAGCCAGGAAAGCTACATGCGCTAGTGGCGCCCCTCGCCATTGAATGCTCAGTTGTTGTTTTGCGATTACCATTCCTCCAAACACTTCTCAAGAGTTTGGCTCTACCCGAAGTTTTCAACGTCTCTCAGTTCACATTTTTAGTCAGTCGTTGAGAGAATCCTCTGCCAGCGTGAGTGAGAATTATTTTACCAGTCATCGAAGGCGTTGGCGTTGCACCCCCTCGGCTCTACGCCTCGTCTCTCCCTCAAAATATTCTCGAGGAGAGATCCAGCGACCGGTGTCGTGCCGAGGCGAGGCCCAGCGTGAGTCAAGTTGTCAGAAGTCGTAAGAAAAGCATAGGAAGAGTAAAACGAGCCGAGGCGTAGTAAGAGCCTATCTACAGAGAGGCAGGGTCAGAGATTCTTGCTTGAGTGTTCCAAAGCGAGCGGCGTCCTTTTAGCGAGGGAAGGTAAACTGGTTGCCAGGCGAAACAATACTGTCAACGCGGCGACGATTCTTTCTTTCTGCCTGCGCAAGACTTGCTCGCCTCCCCTTTGTACGCCGCGGACACGGCACGGGGACAGGCGCAAAAGTTGTCGTCCGGGTCCCCGGAGGTTCGCCTCTTAAAATGGAAGCATTGTCGCGGAAGTTATCAGGCGAAACTTTGCTCTGTTTTTCAGGTGGCGTCGCTAGTTACACCATACCGGACTCGCCTACGGTGGAGCTCGGCGACATTTCGTACGACGGCAAAAGGCAGGACAACTTGTTGACCGATGGTGTAGGCCGGCTGATCGATGGCGACGTCGGCGAGGATAATTACAGGCTGGACATGGGAGATGGAAGAGGTAATCGGTGGGTGGATACGCGGTGGGGTGCTAAGTGCCGAAATCGAAGGAGGAACTTGCTTGGCAGAAGTGTAGCGAGCTTCGAGGGGCGCAATCGAGACAGGTGTAGGGACCGTAGAGCTTTGATCCTCTTGAGGGTACAAATCGCCAGGTGTGTTTCTTTAGACTCCAGACTTTCGCTGCAGGCTCCCATAGACCCAAAATACCTGCCCAGCTCGGCGCACTCGCACTCTTCGAGTCGTATTCCGGGGAGGAACTTTGTATATCCTCAGTGAACATTGGCGAGCAGAGATACTCATGGAAGAACTGATTCTCGAGAATTGAAAAATAGGGAAATATACTGGACGCTCTGGTTAGGAGGAAATAAGTATTTGATATACAGTGGCGAACGAAAGAATGTTTACAACATTTAAAATCGCATAACTTTTTTAGAATTGGTCCAAACGACATGAGCTTTGTCTGAGAAACTAGAAGGTTTAGCTTGCTAACTGACGTGTTTCGTCGTTTTGAAAAAATGCAACTGGTCGGAATAATAAAAAAAAATAGTAAATGTCGTTTTTTAAACTTTTTTTGTGAGCCTGTAATGAAAATTAAAAAAAAAACTCGTAAGTTGTATACAGGCCCAAATTTTCATCAACATCGGTTAACGGTGTTGTGAGGTATAAACGCTGAAAGATCGTAGAATAAGGTAAAAAATCGCGAAATTCCCGAAATCAGTGATTTGTATAATAATTCTCTATTGCACCGTATTACTTTACCAGCAAAAAAAAACATATGATAAAAGCGAGACAGAGAAAGAAGAAAAAGAAAAGTTAGACTTGATTAGCACATATAACAGTAGACAAATGTAGAATAGAAAGAGGACTCTAATTATGTATACATTGTATGTAAAAAGGGTCCGACTGCCCCGAAGCCCTTCTTGCACCGAACGGTACAATTGTCAAGCAGAGTCGCGCAGTTGTCAAGAGATCCAAGTTTAGGTCTGACCACCGCGTGGCAAATCTCCTGAGATCGCCGCTGAGCGTTCTGAAACATAAAGTGTTTATCGGTACTTGGCACCTGCGAGGAGAGACACTACCGTAGATTACTCGGCGCTTTAGAAAACACGAGGTGAGCCGACAGAGACGTCAGAATGAAAGCTCCTTGCGCCCGGCGAAGTCGCCCTTGAACGGAATCGATTCAATTAACGGCGAGGAACAATAGATCAATCCGCTACTAGGGCTTTAACTCTTCGATCCGCGCTAACGAAGTTGTCCGCGAGCAACGGAGCCGCGTTGCAAATCAATTCAACGCGAAATGAATGCCTCCTCGTTGTTGCAGGGACAGGCTGGGTCGCCTGGATGCGGGACACATTCGACGACGATTACGTGGAGCTGGTGTTCGAGTTCGAGGTAACCTGGATCTTCGAGGCGGTGCACATTTATACCAATAATCATTTCACCCGCGACGTCCAGGTAATCTTTTAATGCGTTCCTACGGAGCCCATAAACCTCTTCGACGGGCAAGATAAAACTTTTAATGGCTCACTGCGTCGTTTAGAGGCCGCGATATTTTCCGCGGTCGCGAGATTGCGAGGCGCTCTTGAGTCTGTAATTAAAAGCGTCTTGGGGAATCAAGCGGAACGATATGATTCACAGTTGGGACATTGATAGGTACTTCAAAGCGCTCCGTGTAGCTCAATCTCGCGTAAATATTTCGAGTTTTTCGAGTCTGCCTTACCTTCCACTTCCACCCTACCTCGAATAACAAACGATCTCCAATCCCCCCCCCCCCGAGATGATCCCGCGGAAATCTAATGGAATAACAAGATCACAGTCGAATTATCTTACGATACCGACGTCGATAAACCCAGAAGGTCCATTGCAATTTTTCGATGTCTCAGCGAAGCGAATAAACCCCGCTCGACAAATGTCCTGGAAACGTGTTACGAAGGAAGTTGAGATTAACTAAGGCAGATGAAAAATCGGACGTGTATGTACGATGTACACACACGTGAAATGTCAATGCTGCACACCGGATGGATCGCTCGTATATCCTTTCATCTGGATGAAAGGCTACGTCATTAATTGTGAGGCGGCCTTAAGTACCGGTTATTGCTTACACCGGTGAGTTGAACGAGTGGTCCGTCAACTAACGCCTATTAAGGCGTACATATCTTTTCTTCTCCATTGGCCCGGCATGGGGCACGCGAAACCCAGCCATGCCCCTGGTGGACGCACGAAATTAATACATTGTTAGATTATTACGGGGTGATTAATGTGAATGGCGTCTTTGATCAAGTGGTGCTTCAGCTGGCCCTAAACCGTTAAAGCCGTGGCGATGAGAGAAGAACATCGTGTTAGTTACCGTCCGTGTATACGATGCTATTGAAGTTATTGAATTACGAGAGGTATTATGTTCCCGCTAATTATTGCGCCGTTTAATTTAACAATTATCCGCGTCTAAACCACGGGCTATCGTCTTTCATGGACAATTACGGTGGACTTAGTTCAGTGGAATTTGGTGGAGATTTTTTGAGGATACCACTGCACTTCGATGTTGCTATTCTGATCTTAAACTTCGCGGTACATATACATATCGATTGTTAATGATCTTAGAAACGCGGCCCTGTCTGTCTGGGACTCGGGGATAGATAGAAAGTATCGTGGGCAAAAGCAGCTTAAGGGGTTATGCCTACCTGCGAGGACAGAAGGAACATGTGTATTCGGGAATTTTTTGGGGAAAAACTTGAAGGCTTTTTTCATCAAACCTTTATGAATTGAAAAGTGTACGTGTTAAACTACTTGTAGTAATTTTTGCGACGGAAAATATGAATAAATAAAATAAATATCTGCCATCTTCAGGCAGCGATTTTTTTCAGTAGTTTGCGGTGACCACTTTAATCTTGACGGTTCATCTCAAATAATAAATTTGCGGGAAGTCAGTTAGTGTATTAGATTATCTAGTCCTTCATCGTTCATTATCTCGAAAAATTAATTTGCTACAAAATGGCGGCTTCTCGTAGTAAAAGTATCGATTGTCGCCACAGAATCGCACTCATTTTCCATCATTTTTCATCTGTAAAATAATAACTACACAACGGAAATGAAAAAGCCACGATTAAGGACTAGATAATCTAATATACTAACTAAAGGTCGCATTTTTTATTTCTGATGAACCAGGTCAAGGCTACAGTGGACACCGTAAAGTGCGTAAATGAAAAAACGCTGCCGGGAGATCGCCTATAATTTTAATATTTATTTAGATATCGCATTGCAAAAAGAAAACTACAAGAACTTTAAAATCTATACTTTCGAGTATACAACCTTTTGTTTAAAAAAGGCTTTAAGTTTTTTAAAAAACAAAAAAATCCCGAAACTACTTGTGTTTTCAAACGTTACAGGCAGGCATAACCCCTTAACACTAGAACTACGAAACCAGTCGAAATGGTTTTAAATGGTATTAAATTGAATAATAAATTTACCATTTTTAAATATGAAAAGTGCATTTCTAAATAGTATAAATATATATATAATATATTTATACTATTATATATAAATTATTTATTTATTTATATTTATATATATATATTTATATTTATTATATTAATTATAATTATATTATATTATATTATATTTATATATATATATATATATATTTATACTATTATATATATATATATAATATTATGTATATATTTTTAACGATATAAAAATTAGAAAATATGTATAACGGTTTATTTTCCTTGCATAACGTATTTTCTGAATCACCAGTGGTTTTGTCTGGTAGAAATAGGTATAGGTACTTTAATTGTCGGTAGTTCTAGCGTTAATTAGAAATCCTACGTTCTAGCAAGCCTATAGTAAACCTAGAAAATATTACAGTTGACTACGATCTAAGTATCTAATGGTATAACTTCACGTCTACTGTTCCCTGCACCAGGTATTCTCCAAAGCGGATGTCTGGTTCAGCCCCGATAGAGACACCTACGAAGAGGAGCCACTGTCTTACTCCTACATACCGGATATGGCGCTGGCGAACGCGAGGAACGTGTCCATAGGGCTGCACGAACGCCGCGGAAAATTCATAAAGATGCACCTTTATTTCGCCGCCCGATGGATCATGATCAGCGAAGTGACGTTCGAAGGAAGTAAGCTCTCCGCATCTCCACAACTAATGCCCCCTTCATCGATCACTCTTTCCCCTTGCCGAGCGAACCCCTGGCAATATTATGATTAATCCCCGAGTCAGCGCGACCGGTCGTAACTTCGCCAACGACACTTCGCGTAATTAGAGACCGCCCAATGACCATTTAAGCGTTCATAAAACTCACGGTCACTCGAAAATCGAACGTTTAATTGCCATTCGCGGACTACGACGTCTCGAAGGGATCTTGTTAAACGGATAACGAACGGGGTAGCAACGACAGGTGGATTATCTCCTCCTCTATGCAACCGAGCCCGTTCCTAGAGCTTTTAACGCTCCTCGCGCCTTTGTCTCTAGTATCTACCCCCCTCCCCCTATCTTTCCAATTTCATCGCGCGATTCTAATGGCTATTTAAACTAACGGGCGCGATCGTCAAACTGACGTTTCTTGGATAGTTCCTGCGGAGATTCGCGTTAATCGTCGGAATGGAAACAGAATTTACCCTTTTATCGCTTTTCTCGTAGACTCGTAATTCGATGGTCGTTTACGCGGAACGTCTTTCGAGTGCGTGATAAAGAGAACGACTTTATTTTCCGGTCGAATGGAGCGACGCGTGCAACGTCGCCCGGCCAACGAAATACGCTTGCTTGTTCCAGCGAATCCCTATGAAAACACCACCGAGGAGTCAGCGTCCGAGTTCAGCAACCGAGAAATCCCAATGAACCCCGAGGTGGATCTTAACTTGCAAACAAGTAAGTGACTCGACGGTGGCGGCATTTAATTCGTATCAATCTCGAGTTAATTACACCCGGAGCATTCGAAACTTTCCTTATCTTTCTTATCCGGCGCGCCGCTGTGCGGGGCGGGAAGGGGGCTTGAACTTAACTAATCATGAACAACGATTTCGCTGTTTGATCGCGGGGGTAATTTATCCATGGCACCCGGGGAAAGAATCGCCGCGTCGTACGCGATCGCTGCGGGTTTCACGGAAGCTCGGCGGAACGGCTGGTAATCCCCAGCGTGAAAAGGGCGAGAGAAAGTTGACGCTGAAAACTCCGGGCGGAGTCTTTGTTCGTGGCAACGAAGTTTCTGCGAGGCCGCGCGGCTCCGTTTTGAATTGCAGAGGTAATCAAGTTGTATATTAAAAGGGAGAACGATCCGACTGTACCGTTTCCCGTTTCACGGCGATCCAATTTCCCTGCTCGCCAATATTGGCACCGGCCGGGAAATCAATTTCCCAATTTCTTCGCGGCCCGTGTCGTCCACGATTATAGCCCACGGGGTACGCGGCCACGCGATCAACCGTCCGGGGGTACGGAAGCTCTGCCCGGCGAAGTAACTTCATTAGCGGAACCAGGCCGCCATTCTTTGCCGAGGAGAGGATACGATTAGGAGTCACGGCGGACCGTGAGGGGAACGGGGAAAACTTCGGATAGTTTATAATTCACGTAGCAACTCCGTCGTAACGTAAACAATTAGTCGGATTAAGATGGTGCTCGTCGCAGGAGCAGGGGAAGGGATGGAAGCAGGAACCTGGGAAAGAACTCGCGTCGATCTTGTCGTGCTGTCCTCCGACGAGTCGATTCCATCGAAGTCCGGGGGGCACGTAGCAAACAAAAATTCAGTTCTAACATTCTCCTGGCCTTACTCTACGGCAGTGATTCCCAATCTGTGGATCGCGTAGTGTTTCCTGCGGCGTCGCCACGGTTATTTTTAGTTGACGATTTTTTAGCAATTATTCATTTTAGTATGGTTGCATTGCCGTATTTTAGCAATGGTGCAACACAAGGGTGGCCCTTATTGATGCGTGTCGAAATTATTTTGTATTTCTTCGCCCTCACCCCCTGGAACGCTGCCATTTAATGAAGAAATAGTCCCTGAAAGAGTTTATTGCAAGCGGACAACAGGAAAGGGTGCCGACCGGGTCTTAAAGTTTAGAAATCATCAATGGTTTGTATTTGAAGAATTTCGCAAAAATGGTAAGCCCTATCGAAATTGTGTTGAAATAATATTAATAGAGCATTCAATTTTCTACAATTACTGTATGTAGAATTTTGTCGTGCTTCCAACCATTTTTTTTATAATAGCGTTTGAATATGTGGGGTAGACGACAGAGAAAACAACCCATTAAGATTAAAATATATTTAATATATGATATGATGTAACATCACACTAAGAAACATAACCTCTAGCGACAATGCTAGTCTCTAGAACGCACGCAACTGCCACGCAGCGCTTCTCCCCGCATGCCAGCACAGTGGCCTCCATGCATCCCAACACCCAGCAACAAAAAAACAACCTCACAGAATATAGATAGGCCCGCACTTCGCGCGTATAGACAATACAGTAAATCCTCGTTATGAGCCCGACGAACGGGACTGGCGGCGGGCTCGTAACGCGTTGTGGACACTATTCCGCGCGGCCAATGGCGCGAGTGAGAAAACAGAAGAGCGAGGGGAGGAAACGAAAGAGCCTCTCGCTCGCTCCCGGGTTCCCCACTCTCGTCCGAAGGATTCCAAGAAATGGTGGGGATAGTCGCCCGGCTTGAAACGCGTGGTAGAAGCGGGCTCATAACAAGGATTTAGTGTACGCGCCGTACAGGACGCGCTAAGTGCAAACCTCTCTATATTCAAACGCTGTTATCTAAAAAATGGTTGGAAGCACGAAAAAAATTATATTTACAGGAATTGTAGAAAATTGAATGCTCTTTTAATATTGTTTGAACACAATTTCGATTGGGCTTGCCATTTTTGAGAAATTCTTCAAACACAAACTATTGATAATTTCTAAACCTTAAGACCTGGTCGGCACCCTTTCCTGTTGTCCAATTGAAATAATCTCTTTCAGGGACTATTTTTTTATGAAATGGAACCACATTGGGGGGTGAGAGCAAAAGAAATCGCAGGTTGAAAATGAGGGCCACCCTAATGTAACACTGATGTTTCGTAAATGAATCGAAGGAAATATTTACCTTACCTTATATGGAGGGACTCGCAGGTTATTCGAATATTATGAAAAATGATCGCGACTCCAAAAGGGTTGGACAACACTGTTCAACAACTCTCGAGTGTGGAATTGAAATTCTGTTCTGCGGAGTCGAGTGAATTGATTCGGATGCAAAGTTATATAAATTTTGTATTTTTTATCAGTTACGTAACATTTAGTTAGGAACTTTAACGCCACGTAGCTTCTACGAGCCGTAACTCTGCTACCTACGTGAAAAAGGATGAATCCCCATTGATGCAGGCGCGAAAGAGGATCAAAGAAATTAAAAATCGTAGGTGCAGAGGGAAAGGAGACAAGCTACAAACGGCAGGGTCGTAATTACACGTGGCAGTTGGATCAAACAACAATACAGCCACCCATCTTCCATTCCCTTTGCCCAGAAGCTTGACCCTAAATACCTCTCTGATGCGCCGCGAATAAACGAGCACTCTCTCGGTCGCGCGTGGTTCGCGATTATCCAGTCGAGAAAATAAAGAAGCGCATCGCTAGACACGGCCATAACGAGGGAGGTATGCGTATGGAAGCTTCGCTCTGAGCATTCCGCGACGCAAAGAGGCGGAAAGATACCGCGTAAAAAAGCACAAGCAAAAAAAAAAAGGAACCCGGGAACATCCAGCCGGAAACGCGGGCGCGGTTCCTGGGTTTAGACGGGTTCGAAAGCACGTGCTCCCAGCTAGCCTCGTGTGCGCGCTTCCCGATTGCCCGAAAGCAACCGAGGAAACGCGAAAATATACATAGATATGTCCCTCGCGTATTCGACGAAATTATAACGAGGATGGTGCAAAAGGTTGAACACCGTATAAGGGGAAACGAGAGGACGAACGGGTTAGAGGTCGATAATGAGGAGCTTAGAGTCTGGGGGCATTTTTCTGCAAGGGATTATGGCTTCATACATTTCGGCCCTAAAATATATGGAACAGGATTTAATAGATTATTAATTATTATAGTGGGTACTTGTAGATTCTCGCTAAATGGACCATATAGTTTGCGCGCTGCATGAACGGCATTGAAATTGAGAGGTACCGTGTGTAAACGTTTAATAAATGCGTACAAGCCAGTTCGGCGTTCGGCAACGACTGACGTCAATAACAAAAGAAACTCGGCAAAACGCACGATGCCGCGACGCAACGCCTTCCACGGTTGCCGGTGCGTCGATCGGAGATATCAGGCGGCATACGTACATACCTTACACGTGTTCCCATTATCTACCGAAATATTTTCCAAATTCCGCGTGTGTAGATTCGCGTAGCCGTAATATTCCACGGAATTCAACGCCAGCGGTCCCGTTCTACAACAAATCCTCTTTTGTGCCGTCCCGAATAACCCCGGCTAAGGGTTTCCCCACAGAACCACGCGCTTCCCCGCAGTCAGTTTCCTCTTGTACGAAAAGAAAAGAAAGGAAATGGAGGGAAACGGAGGTACTTAACGACTGGATAAAGAGCAGGATTAACAAAAGGGCCATGGAACTGCCGGCCCGGGGCGTAGCATCGGCGCAAAATAAACAGCTAGTCGCGGGTACGGTGGGAAATTAGAAAACGGTCACAAACTGCTTAATTAGATAGCAATCTTCTCTCAGGTGTAATCGCGTATCCCCCGAGACAGTAGCCGCTCCGCAAACCCTTTCTCCAGATCCTGGAGCCATCGCACAGCCTCTTGAACCCGAGTGACTCGAGTCGCCGCGGATGAGCCGCAAGTCGGACGCGCGACCGTCGTGGAAATAAGGGGTGAATGGAAGAAAGGGGAACAGAAGCGATAGAATGGCTACATACGAGCGGAATAAAAAGAGGAGCACGCGGGGCTCGAGAGAGGGGGAAAAAAGCGTCATAAGAGCTCGGAGACGAGGAACGCGGAAACAGGGGGAGAGAAAAGGAACAGCAACAACGAGGAGCCAATGGAAGCGAGCACTCGTAGCGAAACAATGCAAACGGAGTGCTGTTTATGCCTGTTGATATTATCGTCGGTAGCGCTCGCAGAAAAGCGGAGAAAAAGGACGATGAGGCTGCGCGAGGGGGTGAGAGGGAGGAGGAAAAAGGAAAAAGGACGACCTGGAACGAGGTAACGGGAGCAGAATAAAAAAAAAAAAAGAGCCGCGGCACAGGATGGGACGGGGAGGACGGAAGGAATTAAAGGCCCTCCGGCGTATCCCTGTCCATTTCCCCCTTTTTCGGATCCATGGAAAAAGAGCGTGATTTAAAGGGTGGATTTTCCGGTTCGGATCGCCGCCACGTCCGCGGGGACCTCTGCCCGCGAACGCGAATTTTAAAGGCGAAATCGCAGAGGCACCGTGGTCGATGCCTCGACGGCAACGTAACGTCGCGAGCGCCCCGTTGTTACGATGTAACGGAACACTCGTATTTTAACTAAGCTACAAACTTCATTTTGAAATACGAAAGACATGCTTTTACACTTCGGTGGAGAAGACGCGAGATGGGGCCGCGTGTACGAGAATTATGATGTAGGGTATATTTGCCTAATTCGTACCTGCGCCTAAATCGCACCCCCCGCTGTTTCCTTTAACCTCAGACAGTCGCGATCTATCCTAGCGGTAGAAAGTGTTAACGACAATTAGCCATACGCCACTAACAAACCGGGTTACCATGCCGCCCATTCACAAAAAAATTTAAAGCAGGTAAGTTTTTCGGGGACTTTTCACTAAAGTTTTGGCATGATTCTTAAGGATATTGTACAACTACTATTCGTGAGAATCAGTGAAGCTAATTTCTATGTGAAACTACGTATATTTTCAAGTTTATTTCTTGCTTCGACATCAACGAACAGTGCCGTATGTTTTAGCGCCATAGATTTGAATTCAAATTGACCCATGTGCCTATTCCGCACCACCGTGTGTAAGCTTAAATCGTACTGGTACGAACATACAAAAACAATCTGGAAAAAAATTGGATGAGGCTAAAAAGACAATCACAACCAGAAAACCCAGAACAGCGAAGGAAACTCGTAAGGGGAAGAATACCGCCAAAACCAATACACAAAAGAAAGAAGAAGAAGAATAAAGACGATGAAAATGAAAGCTGGTTGTGTAAGTTGGATGAAGAACATAGACAGGAAAATATGATACAATGCACGCCGGGCAAAATGTGAGTACCTACACGAGCCTTGTGCGGAAATAGATAAGGAACATTAATCCTAAATCGTACTTTTCCATATTAAAAATAAATCGTTTTTATGAGTAGAAGTTGATTATTTCTTGTTGCTTATGTTTATAGAACTGTTTATTTTATTAATAAAGTGTTGATTACCACTAACTTTGTTTCATTTTCCCTGTTATTTTTCATGTGATAAGCAATTGTTCTTAAGGGGTACGATTTAGGCAAGTTTACCCTACCTAAAATGGGACATATCGAAGTGACAATCGCCGATTTTGATGCGACTTTGGTAGAAAGTAGTTCTTACAAAAATATTTAACACGTATTTTTTCTGATCGGCTGACATTCATGTTGAAGGGGTGAAAACGGCCCTCAAAGTTGAGGTGTTTGGTCAAATATCTTGGAAACTACAAGGACTAGGAGAACGGTGTAAATGGCCAAAATTATGTATTTTCTAATAAGGAATACAGGTATGCAAGCAAATTAAAACAAAAATCCGTTTTCTTTCACTGTATTATTTAAACAAACGATTTTTTGGAATCTGTTTTTGCACAACTGTATTCCGGATTAGAAAATATACAATTTTGCCATTTATGCCGTTCTCCAGATCCTACTACTTAGTTTCCAAAATATTCCAGCAAACACGTTTTTACACAACTGTATTCCGGATTAGAAAATATACAATTTTGCCATTTATATATCAACATGAATATCAGCCGATAAGAAAAAAATACGAAAAAAATCGGTGATTGTCACTTCGATAATATGTTCCCTTGCTAATAACGCTGAAGCTCACAGTCGAAGTGTCCTGTAGGCTTCATAGGGTCTTTATTTATATGCCCCAAACGGTGGTTCCGTGTGGACTAGGAATTTCGAAAAGTGTGCACAGGATTTTTCTGGAAATCTTGCATTTGGCGGGGCCAAAAGTGTTCATTCTTAATATTATTATAATTCACCTATGTTGACTAAGTAGCACATACGCTTAGTCACGGCTGAAACAGTTGCCTTTCAAGGCTTTTTGGGGTAACAGTGAAGACGACACATCCTTGTTGATAGAAGCGAGGATCCTGCCCATAGGTAGTGGTGGGCTTCCTGCCACCGTTCTCGTTTTCAACTCGAGCGCCGGCCGCCGGTCGATCGAGGAAAATCGGTCTCCGTGGCTGTGGGCCGAGGCGAGATCTTGATCGCCACGCGAGGCCAACTACGGCCTGGCTTATTTATTTCTCTCGTAAAACCGGCGTTGTGACGCTACTTCCGTTTCGACCGCGCGGCCCAGCCTCGCCGATAAAGCAACCGGCCCAGGCCGACGTGAAAAATTGGAAGAATGTAACGGCGCATTGTAAAGTCACCTTTATCGAGCTCCACGCGTCTCGTCTTTTCCCGACGCCCCCCTTCTTCTCCTCCTCCACAGCCCTCTTATCCGCCGTTCCTCCACGGGCCAAGTGGCGATTAGCCTTTTCACCCGCCGCGATAACGCGTTACGGTTTTTTAAGCGACGGGGGTGAAGGATCGCATCGATGGGGCTCGGCGCCCTTTACGGGCAATGAAATAGTTTACTGTAGGGAGAGATTCGTCGTTGTTTATGGTAAGATTCGATTTGGGGGTTTGGTTTGGGATTTGGTAGGTGATTAACACGATTAATATTTGAGGACCTTGCAGCATTAGGGGTGTAGCTCTATCTCTACCAACTTCAAGAAAAGAGAACACTAATTGAAATATATAAGTGTATTTTCTGACAATAAGCAGGTGGTGCGTATTGAGTTGATAAGTTTTTATTTCTATTTTTGGCGAAGAATATTCTAAAATAAAAATAGAAATATTAATATTATTATCAATATTAATGTTAAATTTCTATTTTAATATTAATCCTAAATTCTATTTTAGTATTAATATTAAATTCTATTTTAAAATATTAAAATAGAATTTAATATTAATATTTTAAAATAGAATTTAATATTAATACTAAAATAGAATTATTAATATTATAGAAATATTAATATTATTATCAATATTAATATTAAATTTCTATTTTAATATTAATCCTAAATTCTATTTTAGTATTAATATTAAATTATATTTTAAGATATTAAAATAGAATTTAATATTAATATTTTAAAATAGAATTTAATATTAATACTAAAATAGAATTTAGGATTAATATTAAAATAGAAATTTAACATTAATATTGATAATAATATTAATATTTCTTTTTTATTTTAGAATATTCTTCGCCAAAAATAGAAATAAAAACTTATCAACTCAATACGCACCACCTGCTTATTGTGTGAAAATATACTTATATATTTCAATTAATATTAAATTCTATTTTAATTCATTATCGTATTTGCATCAAACGTGCACCAAACGATGTAGAATTTTTTGTCCACATATATTGCACGTCATAACTCAAAAACTGTCAAAAATGAATCTGCACGCCCGCGACGGCATGGTCCTCCTTTGCTTTGAGGATCGATTCTCGAGTGCTCCGAGTGACGTGTCGCTGATACTTGTATTTCTTAAGCGTAGCGACAGGAATGTACATGTAGAACGTAGAATCTGGCAAGAGAGTCTTACTGTTCTCTTCTAAAGTTCGTTTGCATTAGTTCGAGAGAATGTAAGGTGGTGCAGCATGATTGGCCGATTGTTTTGCATTAAAGCGAACCGTTTGGCATAGTTACAGCGGCGGGAGAGGGTCAAGAATATTTAGAGGTACTAATAGGTGTTCTGACTGCCATTATCCTACTTCTTCTGCTGGTGTTCGTCATTATTCTGCTTCTGAACCGGCGGCAGAAACTTCAGAGCTCGCCGACCGTGCTGAAAAATCCATTCGGATTCGCCATAAACATGAAGGTAAGAGGCACACCTCATAAATATGCTGAAACTTTTCTGGGGCCGATAAGACGGATCTTAATTCGTCATTAAAAGTCCCTGAACTTCGTCCACCATGGACGAATCGGCGGTGAAAATGTGGGGCTCCCGGGTGAATTTTATAATAGACTTGTTCTCCATTCTCTGTCGTCGCGAGATTATTGGCTCCAATGGAAACGGGGTTGTTTACACGCTGCTGAGGTGTTACGCTGATGCGGCGAGCTTTTCCACATGTTTCCAATTAAAACGTAGAACTCCAACGTTTGGCAGGGGCTCCTACTAAATTTAACACCCGGCGGGATGCTGACAGAGACTGCCAATCACGTTTCGCCGGACATGCCCGAGGACGGTAGCATGCACGAATCTTTAACAATGGAACAATTCAATTCACCCCTTGTCAGCCCCCAGTATAAATCTACGTACGCGATAGTGGCCACTTCCGGTGAGTTTTTAACAGTCACATTCTTCTATTTCTTATTTCGAAGTAGAACCGGGGAGAAATTTATGTCTCTCGACTTCGCGCCTCTGGTTTTCGTGCTACGTCTAGCGCTTCAATTTATAGTACACGTGTACATGATATCTGTATGCACTTACATGTCCCTTTATATGAATCGTGTATAACTCAATAATAAATCCTAATAACACTACAACGAGAAATCCTGTAAATGAAGTTTGAAGTGCAGTTTGGTAAAGTTTGTTGAAGTCTGTCCTACGAACGAGTGAAGGGAGATTTGGAAATAACTAGCTTCGTCGGAGAGCTATTTGATTCTCCAACGACTATGGCCAATACGGAATGTTCATAATAATCGATTTCTTCCAAGAATCCCCGAAAGACCTGAAGGACGTGAACGTCTCAGAGGAAAGCGTCCGACTCGATACGAGACCAGAATCGACCATAGGGCCGCCCAGCTGCTCCTCGTCGCCGACCAACTCCCCAGCACGGCATTCCCAGCACTACAGGACCCTTCAGAGTTACAACAGTCCGACTGCGAAACTCAATATCGCGGCCACGTCTAATCACCAACGGGACCTCGATCAGATCCACTCGAAACGCTGGCACACAGCTCCCAAAGAGAAGCACAAGGTTAGTTAACGATCACCACCGGCGGACGATGGTGGAGGAAATCCGGTAGGAAATAGTTTTGAGGTAAACTCTTAGTGCCAACAGAACAGCATAAGGTGATCAAGTTTTAAATAAACGCAAAGATATGTTAGTTGCACAGTGGTGCTGCATATATGTTACTTTAGAAGCTTGAAAACTGATGAATCGTGGGATTTCTCAGTGAATCGTAACACTCACTGCTACGGGGCGGCAAAAGGCGTAAAAAGCGGCAGAAGAGATAAATTTCAGGATTTACCGTACAGCCCTGTTGGCAAAAGCCCGAAGTTCAAAAACCTAGAACTTATTTTATGAGGTATTTCGGACCTCTACTGCCCCGCAATGGTAAACGCTATAATTTACTGGTAAGTTCCAAGATTCACCGGTCCTCGAGCTTTTACAGTAACATATACATACTAGGGCTGGGACTATTTGTTGAATTTTTCGGTATTCGAATATTCGAATACTTCAGTTGCTCAATTATTTAGCGAATATAATTCGAATATCTGTAGTAGGCAACCGGCATTTAGGCAACGGCGTATGGTGTGCGATGAGGTCCATAGGTGGTGTATATTTATGAGTTCGGAAGACAGAGACCGTGGAGAGTCGGCGTAGCCGTGGTGGCAAACGCGACTGATCAGCACGCGGACGGCTCGGGTTCGATCCCCGACGGCGTGTGGCTCTCTTTTTCCGACTCCTACATATCCAAATATTCGAATACTATTCGAATACTATTCGAATATTTAAGTATTCGAATAGTATGGTGAGCATTGTAAATCAAGTTCTTTAGGTTCATTTGTCAGGGTGAAAAATCTTGTAAGCTAATTTTGACCCACTTCTCACCATCGGTATTCGAATAATAACATTCGAATAGTACTCAAATAATAACATTCGAATAGTATTCGAATAATAACATTCGAATACTCAAATATTCGAAGTTTATTCGTAGCATTCGAATACATGTAAAAATATTCGAATATTAAAATATTCGAATAGTCCCAGCCCTAATACATACATACAAGAGTATTTAAGGCTTTGAGAGCAAAAACGGACTAACCCACATTTTTTGGGAAATTGATTTAGTAGCAATAATGTATTCCGATAGGCTGTACTATTCATATAAAATAGGAAAATTATTTTTTTCCAATGTTACTTAGTCCGTTTGTGCTCTCAATGCCTCATTTATAACAGGTAAAAGCGACTACTGGGAAATTCGATGATCCAGCTTCACAGTAATTTGTTCCCCTCGGCAGGTGTTGCTACAGTGACGGAACCACTAGAAAAGAGTCTGCTATTTGAAGATGTGGAAACTATTAACGAGTTTATTCACTAAAATAGCTTCGAACTCGGACCCCCAAGCTTGACGTCAGTGATACGCACCCACAGCTTTTTGTAACAGCTGACCTCGATGTCGCGTCACAACTAATTTCTCTTTCGCCCCTATATTGCGCTGTTAGTGGCATCCAGGGGAAAAGTAACATTTTCCAATGCAGCAATGTTTGAGCAACCGTCGCAACAAACGTGAAACTGCGTTGCGTTTGCAGATACCCGCACCAGTCGTCAGTTGGAACATCGCGCCCAGCATGAACAAACCGTACAAGTGCAAGGAACTGGAGCCCACCACTATACCGCGTCAGTGCCTGCGTACAACAGAGAAACTTGGCTCGAGGAGCATCGGCGAGGTACGAACAAAAACCATACGTCTCCCCGAGCGTGCCCGAGCCCCGTCTACCCGCGTGACCGATTCGAAATTGCGAAACGATGCTGAAACTCTCGATTCCCGTTTCCCCGAGACTGGTTCATCCTTAACATACTCTTCCTCGATGTGTTATCAATTTCTTCGCTTCGCAAACAAGAGTTCTGTCGCTTTAAACTGCATACAGGTAGAGGTGTGCGAGAACCCGACAATTTTGTGGGTCCCGAGTGTGTCGGGGTTCTCGAGAATGTTCGAGATTCGGGAGACCGAGAAACGGTGTTGATTTTCCGAAGTACAGACATCGGTAAATCCTAATTCGAATCCCAACACTATTGGGAATCCTGACACTTTTAGGAATCCCGAAATCCTTGGCCCGATCCCGAGAAAAATTCTCATCCCAACCCGACATTTTCGAGTTCTCATACACCTCTACAGCCAGACTTTTTAGGGACGCGTGCTACCTTTAGAATAGGCGAGCAAACAGAAAATCAAGAAGACTCTATTTACATGGAGGTAGTTTTAACCCGATAGTAAAGCGCGATAGGTCGCCGTTGCGCTGGAGTTCGCGACGCAATCGCCGTGCTGATCAGCCCGGCGATATCAGTGGGGTTGTAACACGATGCTATTAGGAATCGACAATACACCATAATACGGCTGTCTACAAACTACAGGGAAACTTTGCTCGCGGAACATCGAAGAGGAACGACAACGAGATTCGCCGATAATGCACTTACTGTGTACATTACGCGCATAGGAGATGTGCAGCCGCTGATTTCGTATCGATCGAGGGAGATTTCTGCGTCTAGCTAGCCAGTCTTGGGGATGCCTAGAACTCTAATTAGCCCGTCTGCCATTGAATCGTGCCGAGGACCATCGTTCCGACCTGGTGCCACGCAAATGAGAGCCTAATAGCATCGGTATTCCCGCTTTCCCGCCCACTAATCCTTGCTTATCGTTGACAGGCGATAGTTTGCGAAGCAGTCGGATTCGAGGACGTGGTTCCCGACGCTCCAAGATTGGTGGTGGCGCGCGTGCCGGCTTGCACCAGCGACATCCGGGCAGGCAGCACGACGGATCAGATGAGGGAGGTCCGATTCCTATCCGGCTTGTGCGACCCGAACGTGGCTCGGATCCTGGGAGTTTGCGAGGTGGACCCGGTCCCGTGGACGATCATCGAGTACACGGAGCTCGGCGATCTCGCCCATTACCTCCAGTACAGCGTGCCACTTACGGGGACGCTCAGGCCGAGCTGCAATTTGAAAACCCTTAGGTGAGGCTGTTTATGACACACGGATCCTGAAACGGGACCAACGCCTGCAATCCTACCAGCGTCGCGAAATGAAACAGCGACGGTTGGATCAGACCCGGCTCGTCCCTAGAGGCAAAATTAATCAGCCGCCTGGGGCATAAAGTTGACAGGGGGCGCGAAATGGTATTTTCATTGTTGGCATTTTTTAAAATAAAAGTTCAGAGTAAGGGCATCAAGAAGCTGAAATAAATGTATTGTAAATAAAGGGCACAATTTGGCAAGTTCTGCTAGGGTGCAAAAAGGCTCGGGCCGGGCCTGGGTTTGATGATTCTAACGATTTGCGTGGGAATAATCGCGCTTGTACTTGACACCACTTCAGCCGATTTACTTGCAATTGAATCGGTATCTCGTCAGTTTTCGATCGTAGGATCGCGACACAATTGCCGGGGATTATGTATTATTACCGTTGGAATTGCAGGAGAGTATCAGAGATCGACGTTGTAAGTATCCTTATCGCACGATTCCTGAAAGCGAATCGTTGAATTCCGAAGTAAAATGGCATTGATTAATCGCGATCGAGTAATGAGGGAATGAAACTCATGTTCGCGGTTGTTTGAAAGAAAAGAAAGGCGCTCGCAGATCGACGCTGCACATTAAATTAAAGTTGCCGGTTGGGCAATCGACGAAGTAACTCAATCGATTAACGTCGACGAGCTTCAAACATAACGTTGTGTTTCACCAGCCAAAGCTGCCTGTTGTACATGGGGACGCAGATAGCATCGGGCATGAGGTTCCTCGAGTCGAAGAATCTGGTGCACAAGGACCTGGCAGCCAGAAACTGTCTAGTGGGCCGCTCATACGCCGTGAAAGTGACCGACATAGCGATGTGCAGTGACCTTTACAAGAAGGATTACAGTGACATAGGCGGCAGACCGCCGGCGCCGATCAGATGGCTGCCGTGGGAAAGCATTCTACTGGTGAGGTTAAAATAATAACGGCTCCGCCGAGTTCGTCCCCATGGTTTTCTCTTTAACCAGCGTTCTAGATCAATCGACCACCCTTGACAACTGTAGACATCGCGTTTTCAATTGCAGGACAGGTACACCTGCTCGAGCAGCGTTTGGTCCTTCGCTGTCACGCTTTGGGAGGTGATGAGCTTGGCCAGGGAAAAGCCCTTCCAGCACCTGACCAACGATCAAGTGATACAGAACGCCGAGCACATGTACTATGGAGCAGAGTTGCAGGTAGTTCTATTAAAAAGTCGAATTTCGTTTGCTCATTGAGTTTGATCGTGGGATCATTCTTTCTGTCAGTGGCAGAGGATTTTAATATAATTCTTATTTAAGTTATTGATGCATCAGAAAATCCCAAATGATTATTATTATTATTATTATTATTATTATTGCAATCGACGGGTAAAACCCTTTAGTACACAGAATACATTGTGGTAATATTAAGTTAAATAGCACACTACAGTACCTAAGAAATAAATTAGTATCTACTATTGCGCCCAGCTTATCATCCAAATCACTTGTTACTACCTACACCCAGGAAGCGATGAGATTCGAAGCGCTTCGAATTTGTCTTGAATATCAGGCGACTACTTCAAAGCATTTCCAACATGATTCAAAGCTTAAAACTCTTGAAAATTCTGAAAGACTTGAAAGTCTTGAAAGTCTTGAAAGTCTTGATCGTCTTGGAAGTCTTGAATTCTTGCTTCAAAGTCTTGGTAAGTTTCGGACCCGTATGTACGTCCACCGCCAATTCGCGGGACAATACAATCATAAATTGCGACCCTGAAGAGACCCTCTGGCCGACCAACCTGGCTAATTTGTAGCAACCAGATGTTCATTTTCAAGACTTTCAAGACTTTCAAGACTTCCAAGACTTTAAAACGCTATCAAGACTCAAGACTTCCAAGACTTTAAAACGCTATCAAGACTCAAGACTTATCAAGACTCAAGACTTATCTAGACTCAAGACTTATCAAGACTCAAGACTTATCAAGAATCAAGACTTATCAAGACTTTTCAGACTTTCAAGAGTTTTAAGCTTTGAATCATGTTCGAAGTGCTTCGAAGTTTTCCCCACATATATATATTGAGATTCGAAGCGCTTCGAAGCTCATCACTACATCCAGGTGACAGAACTTCTCTCGATTACCTCTCCTCGCATAAAAAACTCTTACCTTGTACACCTCTACCGATACCATCGCGAATTATCCAGCATCGGCGCTACTAAACCGTGTCCCCGTTGCAGGTGTACCTACCGAGACCGACGATGTGCCCGGACGAGGTTTACAGGATGATGTGCTCGTGCTGGCGGAGGGACGAGACCTCGAGACCGACGTTCAAGGACATTTACACGTTCCTGAAGAACATGATCGCGGACTATCGGCCCGGTGCATAGGCGTGACCGATCCCGGTTGACTGTGATAAAACGGACGGGGGCATTCCTCGGTCGACATCGAGCGTGTCGATCTCTCGAGAGTTGAACTCCTTGGAAGTGTACAATCGTTAGTTTTTAGTGCATGCGCTTGGGCGAACGGAGCTCCGGCCGAATCCCCGCAATCCTCGATCATGGTGGAGGATCGGCGAAGCAGACTCGCGCGGCGCTCCGTTCCGAAGCGTTGCAGGGCGAGAAGCCCCGGCGAGCTCTTTCGCTCCCAATCGCTATCTCGTCGTTCGTGTGGAAACGAGAGAGAGATCTCGCCCCGCGGGAATCTAGTGATATTTCGTCTCTGGCCACGCAGCGAAAAACGATCGCCTCGGTATTTTCTAGTCAGTTCGGTCCTTCGATTCCTACGCGAGTGCTGATCGTGCGCAGTATTCTGGACACTGGCGACGCCAAGCACTGATAAGTCTATCCACATGTACATACGAAATCTAGATATCGACGCCTAGGTGAACGCAGGGAATTTCTCGCTGCGGCTGGTGCATCGAAATATCCTCGACCGTCCTTCGATCCGACCCGGCCGTCGAATCCATCGACGTTCGAAGCGATCCGCGCGCGACTTCAGGTTAATTTCTAGGTAATTCAAATCGTCGCGCTCTCGGTGTCGAGGCTCGCCGTGAGGCCGTTCAAAAGGTAACACTGTCGGTTCGATGAGCGCTCAGCGATGTGCCCACCAGCCCCGCGCGACAATTCCGGATTCCTTGTACATTCCGCGAGCCCGTCAGTAGCGAAGTACTTATATCGTTCCATTGCCTCCTATTTTCCATTCGAAAGAGATCTAACTATCCTCAGCGGGCGGTAGAACTCGAGAGACCCTGGGAGCATGCCCGTCGATCCAGAGGCGAGGATCAGCCACGGGGACGTAGCAAAAGTAACTGTCACGCTTCGAGAGGAATCGATGCAAGTTTTAGGCTGCGCCGTAACTCGAACTCCAAGACCGCGAACGAACGTTTGAACGCGACGATAGGACGTCGACTTGCTGCTGATGGACGTAGCAGGAGCCAAAGTGATTGCCACCTGGACGAGTCGACGCGGCAGGATAATCGAAGGGGAAGAAGGAAATGGCCAAGTGGTAAAGTGCCAAACAGAGTCAGGCGTTCAAACGTTCCCCTCTGCACGCACCTTTCTGTAATTCTCAAACTGAATTCAAGTATACGTTGAAATGATTAACAATAAAGTACTGAGTATTCCTTTCTGAGTCCTACTGCGTTCTTTCTTTCGCAGCGCTCGCTTCGAAGTTCCTTGTTCCAGAAAGCGAACTGGTTGACTGGGAGTAGCTGGGGATAATTGGCGTGAACTTTTAAGTGCCCGGTAAATAATGGCGATAATATTGAAAGAAAGGCGTACCGTTATCATTTCGGTAAGTTACTTGCAGAGGAAAAACTGGTTAGTACTTCCTGGCTCGTTTAAGCAAATTGCAGTTTGATACGCGCTCCTAGTCGTATCTGCATTGGGGTGTATGCACTTTTCGAGTGATGACCTAAAATAGCACCATTTTAACGTAAATAAAACGTTTCATAACAGGATATGAATCAATTTAATACAAAATCAAAAGCGATTAAATATCCTGCCCCGCGATTTTATTTAAAGTGACACATCACCATCGTAATTGCAGTACGAGAAAATAATTATTTTTTTAGCTTTAAGTGCACTTTTGATGAAATTAAATAAAATCGTTTAACTTAAAGTTATTTTTTTCATATATCCACTAGCTATAGGTAGGCTTTGAAAGGAGAAAGAATATACTATTCAAACTCTGTCGAAGCTAACGTCAATTTCTAAACGCTTTATTCTAGAAACTGTGTAACAAAAAATTAACCCACATAAAATAATAAAGTTCGATAATTTCTAGAGCTACTCGATTCGATATTGAACCGTTAGAGGCGATGTTTACTCCATTTGCAAAGATATCTATCAACATAGATGGTGTCGCCGGTAATTCGTTTGCATACGCGGTACGCATCTGAAAAAACAGAATTAACGAGAAACCCGAGGCTGCGACTAAAATAACATTACATAAACAAGAAACCTGAAACATCCTTCCTCAACTTTTAATTGCGTGCAATAAGGCATTACTAAAAGCCTTCTCTCAGAAGCCAAAGAAAAACCTTCCAGTGGATGATATTTGCTTGCCAAACATCTACTGTTGGCAAACGTCTGTTCCAGGAAAATGCCTTGCTCGCGCTGAGCGAATAATATCGTGCAGCCACGAGGCAAGCTGAGATAAAGATGCGAGTTAAGTCCTTCCTGAATAACGATACTGAGCTGTGTATCTTGAAGGGGAAATATTTGCCAGTGGAAGAAAAAAAGAGAAGCGTAAGACAATTTCGTGCAACTCGCTAAGTAAAAATCGCGAAAGGACTTTTCGACCGCTTGCCCGACTTTATTGACCAAAACCATTAACAGCAGCTACCATATAGTGGTTCAGAAGAGTTCAATAAACGACGGACGTAATCTTCAGTAAACTCTGTTCATAGAATTCGCAAAAGAAATGTTCAACCGTATACTGGACCTTATTGCCAGAAACCATTAACAGGAGCAGAAGGATGATGCTCGGAGAGCTTGGATAAGCAAAGCTTCCATCCTTCAGGCGCCTAAGATGACCGAGTCCGGCCACTGAATGGCCCAGGCCACTTAAATGCATACGCGACCGACCGATATTGAATACGTGTACCACTCACTGGCTGCAAAGTGGTGTCTCTAAAGCAAAGTTCCGAGCTCCTACCAGGCTCTGCGGTACCGATATCTTAAAAGGTTGCCAGAACAATCGTTCCTTAGCCAGGCATGACCAACTCCCCGCGAGGTTAGTCCCATTAAACCGCGGGTCGCTCATAAATCACTGGGTAAACCTTTTATCGGCACAATTCGGATAACATTGCTCCACGTCGAGACCGAGGCTCATTAATCTTTCCCTGGCGAAGTGCATGGATCCGGTTCGATCATAGAGACACGGCCGGGAAATTGATGGCGACTTTATGGGATGGGGAGAGGAAAAAAGTCAGAGACGTGCTTCTGTTCTGGAATAACTTTGACGGCTCTGATACTTCGAACGAGAACTTCGGCGCGGCGATAGTTTTGCGGAACGAGAGTGGAGAGGTTCATTCGTCGTGCCGATGTTGGTGGACAATCGAATAAATTTCGGGAGATAAAAGTAATCAGAGGAAATGTGAACGTCTTGATTTTTGTTAGAATATAATGTTTATTTATTCAAGAAAATAAAAGTTACACAGTCGAACGTCAGTATAATAATAATAATAAGAACTGTATAAAACTTAAACTAAAAGTAATAGAAAGAATACTGTCTTTAGCGCGATGCAAGTTATCCGTTCAGAGGGTTTTCTCGGACTGAGAAGCGCAGGGGTCGAGAAGACCGTTTTCCCCTCGTTTGGGTCTCCTGTAGCGAAAGAAAGGAAACTCATAAATTACCGGGTCCTTAAAGTCCCTGACACTCTAACTCTAGGAACAGTCTATCGTTGTACACATTCCAACAATTTTAGAGGAAACGGACATGAATATTCGAAAGTCGGGAAACTACGTCGACGCGGAGGTAGTATCTTAAGTTAACTATTTAAGTGCAGTCGTCATCGCGTGGCATCACACTCATTGATTGTTTACTCGGGAGGGGAAGTACGGAGGCGCACCTTATTCCGGAAATCACCGACCGATCGATGGAGTCGTTCAAAGGCATTGAACTGACTATGCGCTTGCATTAAACCCCGAGGCAATGAAATGCACAAGGATGACATGGTCATGAGCGTTTGTCAACCCAGACCAAACCTACTTTGGACCACTTAGTACTGACTCTCATTCTACGCGCAATTTCACCTCAAAGTAATTAAATGTCCAGTGCTAAAGCGATCGTTAGCGTTTGTCGACTTAAGGGTTGTTCCTACCGTGACGGCTGAAAAAAACTTAGTTTTTCTGGAATTAAAATATGAAACAAGTATTGCACGTATCACTTTGCACGTTTGTAACTTTATTCTATCGCCTTTTAAAATTATAAAAAAAATTATAGCGGAATATGAACATCGGGAGTAGACACTACAAGAGGAAACATGAAAGAGAAAGAGAAAGAAAACAATAGTTAGAAATTATATAACACATTTAACAGTAAAAGAGTGCAAAAGGCGAGGTGCAGCTGTCAGCTGTTGTTACCCTAACCACTTGAAACCACTTAAAACTAAAACTAACAGTTTATACGGAGAATAAATTCATATGTCATATCCTTTCGAATGCCAGCCTTGATATCCGCAATTGCAGTTATCTGAGAAACAAAATTCAAGAAGATTGGTGCAGTACTTGTTTCATTTTGAATTCCTTTCTTAATTCTTAAATTGTAAATTAAGTTGTTTTCAGCCGTCTCACTAGGAAGACCCCTTAATCCCGGCTTAACTCAGGTCCAACCCTGACTGTATGTACATACATTGGGTCCCCGAGATAATGAAATGCATGGCGACGAAACACGGTCGTGAGCATGTGCGCGCGCGTAGCCGAGCATGTGTGAGTGTCGCGTAACGCTGGTCGCTTACGTTTATATAATGCCAGAGCCGGGAAAGTGAGACCATTGAATCGTCGACTGTCAAAGAGACACGCGTTCCTCAGACATCAACGACAACATGAAGCTCTACCTACCTGTTGTTCTTGTCGCCCTCGTGGCCACCCTTCTGCACTCGGCTGGTAAGTAACAGTAATAAGAGGTCCAAGATCATTCTGAAGAACGCTGCGAGTGTTATTTCGTCGTCTCTTCTCCTTCTAGTTGTTAATGGAGCTCAATTTTTTTTAAAATAGTACGTTGTAGCAGGACTAGTCGAAAAGTTAGCTGTAAATGTAGAAATATTTGGGGTGCTAGAAGGGGAATATTTGTTCAATAACAGTTCTTTTTATGGAAAGATACAATAATCGCGAGGCTAAACTCTCAAAAGTGAGATTCGTGGAGCCTGACGCTGAAAGTTATGATCAGAGACTAGGCTACGACGTAAGCTAGCTGTTTAAAAAGCACGTGTTTCCATTATTAACAGACGTTTCGTGGAAGCAACCCACTTCTAGGAGGCATATTGGATTTCACAAATAAAAATTAGAAATGTCAGAATTTGGAGGATTGGGTGAGTTTGGCGAGACGTAGATTCGTTGAAATCGCGGGCCGCGCGCAATTAGAGAAGGGTGCAGTCTATTTTATCGAAACTTCCCTCCACGAGTTGCCCTTTAATATTTCCACCGATCTTCGGTGTTCGGTATTTAGCTTCGATTATGGATTTCTCGACGGGCCCGCATTCCAAGCCTGAAACAGCTGCGCATTCCTCTTTGATGGCTCCGAGATCAACGACTTTTCTTTACCGTGTCACAAGACCGTCGCGGCAAATTGAAATATTTGCGCCCCAGTGTGCCGAACCCCTCTTTTCCATTCGCTTCTCTGCACTCCACCGAGTGACTCTGTGTCTCGCGAATTCTTCCTGCAGTCATGGAGAATTGACTTGTACGCACAATGCATTTTGCATTAATAATATAGGTAAGAAGTCACCACTGTAAATTCAAGACAACATGGTGATTCTCTGAAAAGATTAAAAGTACACGCGTCTAGCTTTACTTTAGCTACATATCACGGTCCCCCGCCATTAACGTTCCCAAACCATTCTCGTTCCACCTAAGGCCACCTTAGGATTCTGTGGGGATCCGAGACTTTCCAAAAGATCACTTAGACGTTGATACATTAACTAAATTAAAAAACCTGTTTCCAGAATACGTGACTGCAGAGATCTGTCCACCGGAGAACTGCCTGAATCCTGATAAGTGCGAGCAAGTGTTCGTCGATGGAGAATGCTCATATCCTTGCAACACGTGCTGCAGCGTAGGTGAGTTCACTCGACATTTCAGCAGCTCTTTACGTTTACTCCGAACTCGTCCATACGTCATTGAACTAATGGAAGTCGAAGGATCTCGCGTTTCAGCGACTACTACTGATAGCCGAGAATACGTTCGTTATCGCGCAGTTGAAATACCGCGGCGTCCAATTCGCGCGTGGTGTAATTTCAATATTTTTATCAATTATTGCAAACGTTCGTTATGGATACGCGCGAGGTTCCGGTGAAACGGCCGAGCTTTCGTTCATTCGTGTCACGATGCAAAACACACAGGGAACGACGGTAATTATCAAGCAGTAACGTAACCGTTACAGCTGGATATAGCAATTTCACGCTCGCCAGTACGGCACGCACGCAACACCATCATTTCTACTGTGCCAAATCGAATACTCTCGAGATTCACTTTTGCGCGTGGTGAATTTCGAACGGCTGGCCAGCTAATTCATGCGGCGCTGGCGATACTTTCACGAAGCATGCCGCTAGGCTGCTACGTCCGATCGATTCCTCCAACTTTCCGATGCTATTGTCCAAGCAGTTCTCCGATTCGTTCTATCGTTCGTGGTAGATGATTTCGTTGCTCGATGAATTGGGAAAGCTTCGGGAATCAACTTTGCAACTTGATGTACTTATACGTGACCACTATTTTTTAGGAAAGCCTGCTTACAGGGGAAGCAACCCGGAAATTCAGAGTTTTCTTCTTCGTGGAATATCTCGAGAACGGTGAGAGATATTGGAAATAATTTCAACAAAAGTCGCACCTTTTTTTATGTCTACAAAACTGCGTGAAAATAATTCTCGAGAAATCGATACTTTTCTAGTTACACCCACCGTCAATCCTTAATTTGTAGATATACAAAATGATGCACCTTTTGTTTAAACTTCTTTTCGATATCTCTCACCGCTCTCGAGATATTTCACAGATAAGAGACTTCTGTATTTTTTAAAGGAGTCACTTCAACCCCTGGAAAAACACTATGGCGCCAACAAAAAATAGTTTTGTGCTAGGGATCAACTACTTTACTTGCGCGCAAAGTTGACGAAGACAATGCTAACACTGCGTTTGAGAACAGAACAGTCAAGTGCCGATAAATCAGGAAATATACAAATTACGGGAGACCGGGGCAAGTTGATACGTTCGAATTATCTCGACACCGTATATATGTAGCTCCATTTGAGTCAGATATGTGAAGATTGTTCTCCAATTCTTTCCTACGATTCAGCGTACGTGTGTGTACATTGACGTTAACAAGCGTTTATTAAACTCTTTTCGTTTGTATAGAGAAAAAGTAAATACTTTCGATACATCCAAATTGATCGTCAAAGTAACATTTTTTCATTCGTTTTGTATGTATTTTCTCAAGTTTCCGCTTGCTATATATTAAAGAGGAAGAATCAAAGTATATTTTGGCATATTTGTTATTAAGTAATTAATTCAAATAGAAAATGAAAAAAAATTGAAAACAGAATAACGTATCAACTAGCCCCGCAGTGGGGTAAATTGATACACTTTACCTTCGTCCAAATTTATATTTTTTTTAGAGATGTACCCTCTACTACTAGTGGCCGACTAGTTAGTTAAGCCGACTATCCGGCCACTTTTGTAGTCTAGCGACTAGTCGGCGATTTATCGGCCCACTTTTTGTGAATACATTTCTCTCTCTCTCTCTTTTTTCTAACAAGTTTTATAATTTTGCTACTAGAGATGTACCGACTAGTGGCTGACTAGTCGGTTTAGGGGTTACGCCACCCTCAGGCGCTCGAAACAGCACTAAACTATTTGGACGAATTGTTTTTGCAGCTACTATGAGCTTGAAAATTATTTCTCTACTTCTTGTGTGCAGAGCATGTATTAGTCCATATATTGTATAAATACTGAACAAAAATATAAAAATATGGCCGAGTTATACAGCCCATTAAAGAGGAAGGACCAAAGTATATTTTAGCATATTTGTTATCGAGTAATTAATTAAAAAATGAAAAACATTGAAAACTGAAGAAACGTATCAACTAGCCCCGGTCTCCCCTACTTGACACTGCCAAATCTTCGACTATCTCAAGAGAAATGATTTCTGCTCACAGTGAAGGAGGAGCACAGGACGCACTGCCGCCACTGGGGTGGCGAATGCATGAACGCTTGCAATCCAATCCTACAGCATCCGGTCGTCGATTGCCCTGACCAAGTTTGTTGTACGTTAGTCTAAGGGAAGGAAAAGAAAGCTGTCCAGCCTGTGAATCGCTAATGTTGATGTAAGCGATTTATTACGACATCGTCTCTGGCCTGTTCGTTCGTGAATGTTGCGTGTAATAATAATGGCCGACCGAGTCACGCTAAGTTTGTTCGTACCACGGTAGAAAAGCGACTTAATTGGTTCTAGAGGCACACAAGTACCTCGCCAGTAATCGACAGACAATAAATCGCCGTAGCACCAGGGCCCGTTGCAAATCTGAGACTCGCCAGCATTTAGGGGAGAGGTGCCATAGAAGCGACAAGTTTTAAACGGGACAAATAAAATTGCCAAAATTCTAAACGGATTACACATGCAAGTTACATTCCTGTTTAAGGCAACGCTGCTTACTACCTAGTTATTTGACGTAAACTTCGCCGCGGTCTCACTCGCAAACGATCAGTAATCCGCAGTTGACGTTCTTTCTGAATTAAAAAGAGAAGTTTCTTTAGTTTTCTAGGGCGGTTCGTGAGTTATATACTAAGTGTGCAAGTCTTATATCATTAAAAGAGCCGCTATAACAGGTAAAGATTTATATTTATTTTCTTTGTTTCCAGGTTATCTTATAATATGCTCACTTATAGTCTTAAATGGGACAACGTAACAAGTCTGAAACGGGACGTCCGTTTCCCTTCCAGTAGCAGTGAGATTTCAATTCTGACTCGAGCATGGGCTTGCGAAAACGCGCGAGACTATTAACGAGTAATTCTAAAAAAAGCGCTGCGTTTGTAAAGAAAACTTTGCTACCAGTAAATACCATTGGTTACCAATGTAAAATTTGCGAGAAATGGGCCAATGAGCCGTGCGGAATAAAGGGTGTATTCAACTTTCTGTTGTACGTGCCATTAATTATATTCTAACAGTTGATCTCATTTTTGTTCTCGTTTTGTTTATTTCCATTAACGTGTCCCTTTCATCACGTCGAATGTCCTATTTAAGACTACCTGGCCGTGAAAGGGACATTTTCGACTTATTTGAAAATCAAAGATTTTGTTATTTTCTGTTATTATTATAATGAGTTTGCAATGTATTGTTAGTGAAGGCCAATAAATATACTTCCTATCAGTGCACTTGTGTTTTAAATACCTGCCATGATATTATCAGAAATGGACGCTAAATAAAATTGTCCATTTTATAGCAGCTCTCCCCCGCGTGGTGCAAACGCGAACGCTGTTTACGACGAACGATTCTCGCGTGGCTTCTAGTAGATTTACCTTAACGTGTGCGCGTAAGAGTGCGTAGTGTTAAACGTCAGACGGGTGACGAGGAGAGCAAGTATTTATTGTATAATAAAATATGTGTGTTAAATAGGTAATTTGACGTTTACTGTTCAACCTTTTCATCCGATAAGAATACTCGGCAAAGATTTATCGGTCGTGGTTCATTGAAGAATGGAAATCGTTGGCCTCTGCCTCGCGACTGGCAGATACCTTATCGTGATATCGAACCTGTTTTCTCTGATAAAGCAGATAGTGACGTAGCACCCTTGACATTTCGAGCTTTGCATTAAAATAGCGGTTTTACGGTGCTCCGGGTGCAAGAAATCTTTCTGCTGGAAATATTTTTCAAATAATTAATGAGTAGCGTATTTCTGCGTCTGTTGTATTTGTTTCTGCATGCTCAATTTTTAAAATAGATATTACCCCTGGAACGACACTAGGGAGTCACCGGTGACACGAGGACATTTTAATGTTGATACTTCGATCGACGATAGAATATCAAGCTTTCTCTCCCAAGTTTCGATTTCTTTACTGTAAACGATAACCGTGTGTTGGGAATATCTCCTCTGAAGCAGTGATGAGCAATCCGCGGCCCGCGGGCCGCATTTGGCCCGCCAGCCGCTGATCTGCGGCCCACCTGAACATTTGCATATATCTTTTGAACAGTAAAAGATATCGGAATGAATGTTGCGCCAAAAAATAGGATAAAATTATCCCTTTCTAATGTTGTATAATTTTATATTTTTTTACGTTTATTTTTTTTCCTTTCTGTTAACTTAATTATGATAAAAAACATTGAAAACTGTTTATTTGGTACATTATTTAATGTCCTTTTAAGTGGTTTCTAATACAATTGTTTAATCGTTCGTCATCGAGTCGATTACGATGAACATTTTTTTAAATTTTCATTCTCGAGAATAGTTGCTGACACGCGTGCGTACTGCCAAATAAGCTGATTATTTGCCTGGAGTGGGTTGCTAGTAATGGAAATTTATTAGCCGGAAAGTAACGCTTATGCAACTCAATAAGACTAGCATTCTGAAATTTATTCCCTAATTCTGTGTCGTTTTGTAAATCGATTATTTCCATTTGAAATTCTTCGGGAATTCTTTTAGCTTTAGCATTTATATTAAAGGGTGATGAAAAAATATTAAAATTTGTTTGTTTAGTTTTCCATCGCTAGCTACCCACTCCAGGCAAACAATGAGCTTATTTGGCAGTACGTATGCGTGTCAGCAACAATTCTTGAAAATGAAAATTTTAAAAAGTGATCGTAGCAATCGACTCGCTGACGAATGATTAAATAATTGTATTAGAGCAGCAGTTTCGAATGTCGCACCCAATATTGTCAAGCTCGTTAACGAGAAACAGAATCAAGTATCTCGTTAAGTAAATTTCAATGGTTATTTAAGTTCATTTAATTAGAAAAATATACATACATATACCTGTTTATATTATAATATGTAGGTATATATTACTGTGTATATATTACTAATAAACAGTACATCAAATTTAAAAAAAAACGTTTCATTGTAAATCAATGTCAGGAATAACAAATTCAACCTATAAATTATAATTCTTGGATTAGTTATGAGGTGATGGACGTGAGGGTGGTAATAAGGTACACTACTTAATAAACTCAACAAATAATATGGTTTATTTTAAGACCAAAAAAAAAACTACTTTAAAGAAGATATCGAGCGGACGAAAAACAACCGCTCTACTCGAGTCCTTCTAGCCGAATGCCCAACGGTCGCGTTCCTTTCAGAATCGCAGGCAACGCGTACCACGTGCACAACTTTTGGAAAAAACCCCGGCCCTGAGAACAAGGGAGGTTTCGTCGCCAGGCAAATCCAACAGTCACGAAACCTTCACTTGAACTTTATGACCTTACCTGGTCGCCTTCTACTCCGCTCGAAAATTCGCTGCTACGCACGCTACAGTTGCAACAAAATAATTATAAATTATTTAAACATTTACGCGAGCGCTGTACGAACTTGGGGCGATACATATATCGCTATTTTTCATGAGCAGAAATAAGGACATTTAGAGCATTACATATTTAATTACAAATTACTAATAGTTAAACATCTTTGAAATATCTTTCTTAAATAAATTGTTGATTTATTATTAAAGAATTAATCAATTACTCTGCAAATTTTGATCGCAAACAATTTTTTTATACCTTCTTTATGACGAGTTGCCTCTTAAATGAGCAGAAATTGGGACATTCACCTTATACATTTACGGTGGGGCAAGTTGTTACGGTAAGAACGTGCCCCAAGTCACGGTAACAACTAGCCCCTACCGACACATGTAGCAATTTGAAGGACTATTCTGCTTATACATATATTCTGTTGGAATGTGTACAACGATAGACTGTTCCTAGAGTTAGAGTGTCAGGGACTTTAAGGACCCGGTAATTTATGAGTTTCCTTTCTTTCGCTACAGGAGACCCAAAAGAGGGGAAAACGGTCTTCTCGACCCCTGCGCTTCTCAGTCCGAGAAAACCCTCTGAACGGATAACTTGCATCGCGCTAAAGACAGTATTCTTTCTATTACTTTTAGTTTAAGTTTTATACACTTCTTATTATTATTATTATACTGACGTTCGACTGTGTAACTTTTATTTTCTTGAATAAATAAACATTATATTCTAACATATTCAAACGATAAACGCTATTGCACCATGTTCTTAAATGTCATCTGATCCATAAGAACGAATAAATCTATAATATCGACGTTAAATAATTGAAATAGACCAAAAAATAATGATAGAAAAATATTTACTTATCTGATGCGCGACTAATAGGTTCTTGCTTACAACCACACGAATCGTTGTCGCGGACGCTATTAACATGGGCGACAGAGTGGCGCGATCAACTCACACGGAAAAAATAATTTAAAGTACAACGCTCTTTTTATTTTCAAGATAGAGCCGTCGGAACAACTTACCCCCGCAACTTTTAGCCCCGGTCTCCCCTACGACAGGAACTGAGGACTATGAACACTATGAGCAGTGCGTTGAGCTTCCAGCTGCAAATATAGGAAGGTGAAGCCCTGACGAAAACATTACCCGAGTGTCCGGAGTCAATTCTTTTTCTCCTTCGCACGACAGATAGCAGGAATTGCAGAGTAGTCTGAGATTGTTATCAGAGCCAGGCAGCGGGTGAGTCACTGTTGTACTCAACAGCAATGGCCTGTTTTGAGACTGATAGATAAAGAAATTCGTGAACAGAGGAAGCAACAGCAGTTGATAGTGGACATGTGCGCAACGTTGAAAGGAAATGAACGCGAAGCGCAAGCTAATTTTATTATTCAACGCTCCGCTCTGTCAACTGACGGTAACAGATGATATTCGCGTTGCACGTAACTAGGAGTAACTGGAAAACTAGACGAAGGACGCGCAGGAGGATGATGCGAAGCAGGAAGGAGCGAGGAATGGGTGGAGAGGGTACCGAGCGCTCAGGGCGATGCAGGCAGGAGGTTCGATAGTGCACGAATTCACGCATACGAGACCCAGAGCGGTGTTAGTTAGCCCTCGGGGGTCACTAGCGGAATCGCGAGCACGAGGAAAAGAGAACCAGCCGCGGGGCTCCCATCGTCCGCCATCTGAGCGCGAGATAAGAAACGGGAAGGCAGTGACGCACTCGTCGTTGCGGATTAACGTTCGCGAACAGTTGTGTAAAATGAATAACAAGCGAAAAAGTCGCGCGGCTCGGCTAGAGCGAATCTCCGGCTAAGCGTGACCAAGGAGGAAATAAAGATGCGAGGAAGAAGAGATACCTTGCCCGCGGCGATACACGCGAAACATGTGACACTAAATATAGAGACACGCAGAGCTCTACCGACGCCGCAACGGAATCGGCCGAAAATAACGAAATAAATGGCCCTTGGCTATTGAATACCGAGTGGGATAAAACAGTGCAAAGAGTTTGAATTTAGCTGTTGTCTAAAAGCCAGAATGTACGGTAATTATGGGATTTAAGGGGTTACGCCACTTTGGATTCGAAAAATAGCAGCTATCTTTAAAAAATTTTTTTTGAGAAAATGGTGATGAAACTTAAAAATCTATGACTAAGCATTTAGTATACAACTATTGAAGTGCGCAACAAAAATTTTGTTTGCTTCCTTCGAACAAAATGACGTCGCTGTGACCGGTCCTGGAAATGATGCTTTCGCAATCGGTGAGCAGCCTAACGCATACAATTTTCAGCCGATTCACATGAAACTTTGAGAGGATCTTTTCAATTTAACAATCTAAAGAATTATATAAAAACTGACCTTGCTACGGATACTTTTATATTCACTTTTCACTTAAAACTTTTTAATTTTCTGTTATCATTTTTTGTTTTTAATCTCAAAGATAGCTGCTACTTTTCGAATCCTAAGTGTTGTAACTCCTAAAGCCATGTCTAAATTTTGCAGTGGAAACTTTTTCTAAGAATGCATATTATTATTTGAACATTTTGTGCTACTGCTTGCATTGAAGAGAATACAAATTCTGATATTCGTTACCCTTGAAAAACTAAAAGCAAAGACATTCGTAAAAACTATGAATTTGTAACTACTGTGATAGCCAAAATGAACTCGACGTGTAACTATTGCAGCAAAGTGCGGTAGGCTTACCTCGAAAAACGGCAAAATCTTTAAAAGTAATAAGGGAAACACGTTCTCGCTTACTAACCCGATCCAAACTAACAGCCTAAAAGAAATAAAATCAACAGTGCCGTGCCGATTTTATTACCAACACCCCTGAAATACCGAAAGTGCGGCATCTCTCCCATAATCAGCCTATGTATAGATCGTACAGGGGAAGTCATCGCTAACTTTTCCCCTTCAAGAGTAAGAAATACGCCTCTACAGAGAGAACAGGAATATGAAGAAGAGGAAGACAGAGGATGGGAAGTTATGATTCAAAAAAGCCAGAAGAAGGTGATCAGGGAGAAGAGATATACTTCACCCGCGGAGGTACAAACGAACTTATGTGACACTAAGCATGGAGACTTGAGCAGGCGCCGTCGCTGCGAACTCGGCATCGGAGTCATCCTAAAAGTAATAAAATAAACGCTCCCTGATTACCAGTAAGCCAAGTAAAAAGAATGTAATGAGTCGTTCACGTTCATAAAGAGCCGCGCAATTATCCGCAATCGTTAATGTAAATCGCGAGTACCTCCCCGTCGACAGCGTTTTCCCTCCGCGGACGGAAAGAGGCCCATAAAGGCAGGACGCAACGAGGACGGGCTTACCAAGATGAAGAGAAAGAGCAAGAAACTGCGAAAGGGTTGGAGATTACCGAGAAACGAAGGAGGAGCGCTAAACTGCAACCCAGAGAGAGGAGAATTACGAGGAAGTGGACGAGAAGAAGAAGAAGAAGAAGAGAACGGCGAAGGGGACGCAGAAGAAGATGATGAAGAAGAGGCACACGTTGCCCGGGGCGCTGCAGGCAGATGCCAGTACGTGTACTTACATATACACACGTAAGAGCCGTTTCGGTTAGCCCCGGGGGCGGAGGCGCGGAATCATGCAGCGTAGAAGAAGAAGGAGGCCCCCTTCCCCGCTCTCCCCCGGTGCCCGTCGTTGTGTAGAAGTTGCCCCCGGGGGCAGACGCGGAGGTGTACCCCACCACCAAGTGCTGCGGAGCAACGGTCGTTCTGCTGCGGGCACGGAAACGAGAGGAGATAGCGGCGAGCTTCGTGCGTCCTCTGCACCCCCGCCAGCCCTCCACCCGTTCGCCGCCCTCGAGCTCTCTGCGCGGTGATGGCGAAGGGCGAGGGCACGGAGGAGGGATCCACGGTGCCCCGAGGACATCCAGCGAGACAATACGCTCCGTGAGGCCTCCGGCGACTTCACGGCGGACCGTGCTCCTCTTCTCTCCACGCTCTTCCCTTCCCCCCGGCGCATCTGCCCTCCATCTTCCACTCGCCGGCCCTCCTGACGTATCGCGCATTCAGCCCTTCCTTCGCTCCACAACTGCACCCTTTATCCTTCTCGGTGGACGCTGGAGAACACCTTGCCACCCTCGACGTCTGTTTCGGAGCGAGGAGGGGTGCGCAAATTGGCGAGATTTTTCCTGAGCACTCGGCAACTCGGAGTCGAATTTCGAGTCTGCGGCGATGAGGCGTCTAATAGAAGAAGTTCTCAGTTGGCTGTTTCAAGACACTGCTGGTTCTCGTTGGATCACCGAAGTTTTGGGGTGCGTTGAGCAGCGTCGATGCTTGCTAGGGACCATTATTAGCAGAGTTATTATTACAGATTTGACCATAACAATTATGGCACCGTTATGCATATGTTGAACATGAATTCGTTGCAGATTAGAAGAACGGTCGCGAATGCTATTTTCCTGTTTAAAGCCATTAACAATTGCATAGACAGTCCAACACTGCTTCGATTAATCAACTTTAATATATGTCCGCGCTCTCTGCGATGTGTGCCTGTTTTCCATAGCGACTTGTTCAGGAGCAACCTTAACGCAGCGTTGGTAAGGTGGGCAAATGTAACGAGAGCAGTAAGGTGGGGTCCCAAAGACCCCGCAAATAATTTAGTGTTTTATGAGAAATCCACGTCTTTAATTAAATTTTTATTACCCAAAAATACTTAACCAATTAAACGTCTTTAATTTTCAGCGTAAATATACTCTTCCTACCTTATATAACGAACAAACTAAATAACACTGCCACGCGTTGTTAGAAAGTTATACTCAATTTAAAATCTTTGGGGTCTGTGAGACCCCAGCTTACCAACGCCGGGTTAAGTCCAATGGCCCTATAACTAGGGTGTGTTGTTTTTGGCTAAAAATATTAGCCACTGCCTTGATCATTTCTCTGGCTCTGTAAACCAGTTTAAACATTCTATTCAGAAGGCGAATTCTTTGTGACAATAGACCTACTTTTGATCTTCTGTGATGACGTGGTGTTTTACCAATTATAGAATAATGGGCTACTGCCCGTGTATTGAATTATTTTTTTTGTATTATTATTGCATTTTCCGAAAGTACTATCTTTTCTCAATAAAATGCCGCAAGGTTTATAGTAATATTTGCAAAATTGTAGATTTGACAGCTAAAAACGTCAAGCGGCAACCTATAGCGTCGCCTTTGCCCAGAAACTTTAAATGCGTTTTTCTCGAATATTGTTTTCTCTTCGTTTTTTCCTGATTGCGAGCGAATTGAGGTTCAAATCGACTTGGAAAAAATTACAGGATGTGTAGAACATGTGTCGTTTCGGCGCAAACCTCTGATATGGTCTGTAAAAATTCGAGATTTTCATAAAAAAGTTAAGAAGTCACCGGATTTTTTTATGAAAGTCTCGAATTAGGTGCATAGGTTGCCGCTTGACGTTTTTAGCTGCCAAATCTACAATTTTGCAAATTTCACTATAAACCAAGCGGCATTTTATTAAGAGAAGATAGTACTTTCGGAAAATGCAATAAAAAAAAATAATTTTTCAACTGCCTAGTCCCCTTAAAGTTTCTGGGCGAAGGTGACGCTATATGTTGCCGCTTGACGTTTTCAGCTGTCCAATCTACAATTTTGCGAATTTTACTATAAACCAAGCGGCATTTTATTAAGAAAAGATAGTACTTTCGGAAAATGCAATAAAAAACCCAATTTTTCGACTGCCTAGTCCCCTTAAGTAAATAAGTAAATGAATAAATTAGCGAGTCCTCTGATGAATATTCATTAGAATTTGCGAAGTTAAGCCTGCCTCCATCTGAACGAAGACCCACCCTTATAACGCGAACGATCACCCGGGCACCGTGTCATTAATAGATTCCGAGTTCCTACTAAATAGTGAAAGTTATCCATACGAATGGCCTGTGTACAAGAATAGCTATCAATGGCTACCCGCGAACTTGCCGCAACGGGGATAAATGGAAAAGCCCGTGGGGTTGCCATCAGTGTGTTTCGAGGGGGTTCGGCTGGGTTCGCAAAGACGCTGTTTGCGCGCAGAGACGGATGTGGGTCGAGTCCGTCGTTTCGCGGTGGATTGTAACAAGGATTCCGATTACGAGGGCAGAAGAGAGTTTGCCCTTGTTTCTCCGCCGGCTCCTCTCCGTCTTTCGATGTAATAAAGTGCACTATGGCTCGGTTGCAGATCCTCTTGGCTGCACGGGCGCGCTATATTTGTCTTCCCTTCTTTTCCACGGCCCTCGCCCTTTCTCGCTCTCCACCTTTTCGCCCGCCTTGTATGCTCGCTTGGAGGGAGTAACGATGCCCTGGGGCTCGCCTCCGCGGTGCGGTGCGGCTCCGCGGTAACGATAAGCAACGAAATGAAATATTAATGAAGTACCTGAGCGCGCGACCATTTTTCGCGGGCGTCTCACCACCGACGCCTCGGGTGTCGAAGAAAAAGTCAGAGGAGGAGCATCGTCGTCGGCGGAGAAATAGAAAACGGTTTGAGGGAAGCGGGGGAGGAAGCGAGGGAGGGCGAAACCGCCGACGGAAGCGTGTCTCGTTGAGATAAAAATAATTGATGATCCGGTCAGATTTCTGTTCGCGTTGGTAGCCGGTAAGAGCCGCCGCCGTGTCTTCAGGGTTTCTCATATTGGCGAGAGGTATCCGCTCGGACGACAACTGACGTTGATCGACAAACGTTAACTAGGAAAAAACGCGACGGAACACTGCTGCGCCTTTTTCTTCGATCGTTTCTTACACACTCGCAATTACTAGCGCGATGTATAGATACAGCCGGTATGGATTCGTAGAGGAGAACGTGGATCGCTTGTGAAAGGGTTAATCGATCGCGATATATCATTCGAGCGCCTGCCGAGTCGTCGCGACGCGCGCTGGAACGTCAATCACCGACACGTCGGCCGCGTTTTTGCACGCGATACGTTCAGCACGTAATTAACGATCGACAGCCGGCTTTCTAGGTGGAACGAAAAATATCGGGCCGCGACGCCGTCAAGTGGTGGAACGTCGCTCGCGATACCGTCACTCCATTGAATGGACCGTAGTGCCCGGAAGAAGTGGACTGACCGTTCGTTTAGTAGAACGTTTGTTGGACTAATTATGAGAGGCACGACGTGTTTAGTGTGCTTTAGCATTGCCGGGTCTATGTCGAATTGTATCCGGACTGGAATAGGAAGAAATGGGAATTGGAACCAGTAGTGAAGTGTGACTGACGAGGGAAGGACCCGAATTGTCTGACTTCGATTTTGACGTGCTTTTGCAGAATGGTAGCAGACAGGTTCCTAATTGTTGATGTTCAACGATTGTCTCTGTTAGGTTTTAGGCTCAAGGGGTTACGCCACCCTGAAAGTTTTGAAAACACGATTTTTCTTTTCTTTGCATTCTCTTATTACGTGAAGTTTTAAGAATAATTAAAGTCATTGTAGACGTAAAAATTCCTCAAAATAGCCGAGTTATAGGCTTTCAACGAGGCGCGGATGTCGATATTCCGCGGCAGGTAGCTTCTTTTGCGTTTTTCTCGAGACTACATTTTCAAAGATGACCTATCAAATATCTCCAAAACTATTTGTCCGATTGAGTTCAAACTTGGCACGCATATTCTTAATGGTATTATCTACGATGTAGCATATCAGTTTTTCCATCCTATACCCCATTCGTATATAATTAATGGTTTAAATTCGTTTTTTCATGTGATAAACGTATAATTCTTTCACTTTGCTCTCATTTGTGCAATAAATTTTGTTTTCTCAGATCCCTATGCTGCATCGTAGGTATTTTACTAAGGAACACGAAAATCATCGGGTTTTTGATTTCAGACGAACATGTTCGTTATAATTTGTTAGGTTAGTCACGCGTGTAACGGCGGGCGGGCTTCGCGGGAGAACAAATAACTCGGTCATTTTTAAATATTTTTGTACAGTATTTATACAATATATGCACTAATACATACTCTATCCATAAGAAGAAAATAAATAATTTTCAGCCTCATAGTATCAGTAAAAAAAATTCGTCTAGTTTAGTGCTGTTTCGAGCGCCTCAGGGTGGCGTAACCCCTTAAGGGGCTGTGTTTCTTCTATTCTAGAAAAGGGGGCGAAGGGTCCTGGCTAGGACGAAGAGGGTTGAAACTGTCAGTCAACGAAATGTGAACATCGTGTTCTTGCTTGTCTGGTTGATTCCTTTTCTTGCGTACATTTATCTTTTACCAAATTATACTGATCCGTGGATACACACTAAGTTGACTATATAATAAACCATATTTGTGTTTATAGTGTGGTATTAATTTTCAACCCTTAAGAAGTAATTCTAACACTTATAATACATGTAGAATAGTAGGTGTAGATATTTAATCATTTTTAAGATATAAATTCTTAGAATTACTTCTTTAGGGTTGAAATTAATATCATTCTTTAAACACAAATACAATCTCTTATACAATTCTTAAATCAACACACAGTGTATCCACGAAGATAGTTGTATACAAGAAAGGCATTAACCAGAGAAACAAGAACACGATGCGCACAGAACGGCGACCATCATTTCCCGCACACGTTTTCGTTGCTAGAACTGAAGATTACATGTATAAATTAAATATATTTACATTAAATTTGATTCTAATCCTTTGCCTTCATAGTATATCTGTTTTTACGTAAAAAAAACTACAAAATTAGTATTTATAAATGTACAAAAAAGCTACAAAATTAGTATTCATCTCCTTCGTTGTGCACACAAAATATAACATCAACGACATTTAAAAGACAAAAAGGCTTGTTTTCCGTGGTTAGCAACGATTAAGGCGAGGTCTTTCGGCAATACAGCGAATGATGTCGTGGAATCTGAAGAAACGAAATTGCACATTTTGGACATGCCGTTTTATAATAACAATACTGGCCATCATTGCCCGTTGCCTGGGATTGCCACATTCTTCCCCGCAGAAGTCGAATTTGGTACCGCACTAAGTAGCAATGAGACTGATTGTACGATGGAAGCTAACCTCGAGTAGAGCGCTACCAAATTTTCCACTGAAGCGATCAGGTACGATGACTTCGTTTCGCAGGAAAAATTCTATCTCAGTTCTTCCCGCAGAAGAGCCGAAGAAGAGTGGTAAGACGGGAAGCCTCCGCAGACATGCGAGACCTCGGACACCGAGGAACCATCTATCCACCCCCGAAACAGGATACACGATCACCCCCTCTCCCCGAGATCTCGTCACGAACACGGAGCTAATTCAGCGAGGCCGCGGTTTCCGCGAACAATGTATGAAAATAACCCATTGCACACTTTTACCACGGCGCTTCGTGTCAGCGTGGTTGCATCGCGATGAATGCGAGATACCCCGGGCAATTCCCTAATTGCAGTGAGAGGCAAACGAAGTTGGAAAGAGAGGGCTGCATGGTCACGGCGGGTGGGAGAGGGAGAGGGTGGAAAGAGAGGAGATTATTCGCTCTTCTCAGCGACGCTCCCAGCGCTCCGGAACGCTCTTTCTCCGTTTCTCCGCGATGGCTCGCGGAGCGCCGGGGCACTCTGCGCTCACCTTCCTCCTGCTCCCATCTCCGTTCGGCCCCCCTCGATCCGCGAACTCCTGTCCCTCTCCCTCTATCTCTCCCTTTCGCGACGTGTGCAGCCGCTTCGAAGCGCTCGAACGCCCCCGCGAGCCAACACGGGCCAGCGCCTCCTTCGTGTATCACCGTCTCGCTCGATCTTCACGATCTTCACGAGTCGCCCCGGGACTCCGCTGCCTATAAGCAGACTTCACGGACAGGAGAAGAGGGAACGGGCTGCTTCAGCAACGTTTCCTCCACCGCCTTCCTCCGCGCTCTCCTCATTCGCCTACCTCTTCCTCTAGTTCGTTATTCCTCCGCGTCGCCCGGCCCCGCGATAAAAAGGATAGCGTCGCCGGACGGAGCAAGGTAACACGCGACTTTGGGGCACCCTGCTTGATGGACGTGTTGGAGTATACAGCGGAACAGCGATACGAGCTGTAAACAGAGGACCGAGGTCTGGACACTGTCGGTGTCACATTTATGCACCGCTCGGCTTCTTAAGGGTTTGACAACCACCGAAGACCGTGGTTGTTGAGTCAGTCCTTCTCCAGAGGCTGTAGACGTTACACGCGATCCGTTATACGAATAGTCTTATATTTCTTGTATTCATCAGTATTACTATTATCTTCATTGTATTAACAAAGAGACATTATCGTATTCGCTCTATCCAGTTACTGCCCACTCTGCTAGGTTTCCCAACAGGACGGACCCGGAGGTGACACGGACAGCTCTCATCTTAGTGGCCTTTATCTCGAAGCAGGGTTTTGAGGGTGTCAGTGGTGCATCGACAAGGACGAAGACTCCGGAAACGTCTCTGGCTTGTTGCTCCGGTTTAAGTCAGGGTTCCGAACCGCCGCGTAACACTAACCCTTACCCGGTTAACCAAGCAAGGTTTCTGTAACCCATACTAACCGCGAGGGAACGGTTCTTAAATTCTAGAAAGAACCGAAGTAACCGGGTTAACCCGCTACGAGCGGGTTGCTAGTAAAATAAGACAGTCTAGCCTAGACTAGACAGTCATTTACGGCAAGTCAGTGATATGTGAATCTACAGGCAATACATATTCAGATCGAATGAATACACAATGTTTAAAATATACGAGTATATAATCCGTGCAGGTTTGGTTAATTTTAGAGGGTTGTTAGAAACGGAATTTATATTTTATGTCTTAAACTTCAAGAATTACTCAACGCCAATATCTTTTAGCATCAATATCTTCTACAGCCGTGTACGCGTTTCGCCTTATAGCTTCCATTTTCTAGCATTCGAATATTTTCGACACCTAAATCTTAGACAGTAGGCAAAGGTTCCGTCATCTGGAGGACAGTCGGTCTCGTCCGTGCGTAAGGTACTACCGAAGCACCGAACAACCGGGTCCTAAACCCGCACAGTCTAGACGGTGTGAGATTTTGGACAAAAGTCGCTCGACAGTGCAAATCTTGACCGATTTCAATAATTTTTTTTTTTAAATACTCGTAAAGGATTCAGCAATAACGGAGCACTGCAATAAAACCCATATCTGTTGGTCTGATTTATAGAAAACACTATTTAGCGCAACATAACATAAAAACATAAATTATACAGATTAAAGACATTAAAAATTATTTTCTTCACAAATTTAATATTAGTTGTAAAATAAAAAAATTACTTTACTTTTACAAAATTTATGTTTTAAATAAACTGCATAGCTGATTTGAATATTATATTTTTAAATTATATTTCAATTTTATTAGTTTTGATTTTATTTTCAATATATACATTTAAAAATAACTTTATAATAATTGTAATTCGAAGTAACTAGAATTGAATATTTTATGGTAACTAATTTTATAATATAATTCATAAATATAAGATTTAAATCAGCTATACAGTTTATTTAGAACATAATTTTTGTAAATTTAAAGTAAACTTTTATTTTATAGTTAATATTAAATTTACAAATAATTAATTTTTAATATCTTTAATCTGCAAAATTGATTTATTTATGCTTTTATGTTATGTTATGCTAAATAGTATTTTCTATAGATTAGACCAACAGATACTAGTTTTATTGCTGTGCTCCGTTATTGCTGAATCCTTTACGAGTATTTAAAAAAATATATATTATTGAAATCGGTGAAAATTTGCACTGTCGACCGATTTTTGTCCAAAATCTTACACTGTGCGTCGGCAAACCTTTAATCTTTGACCTCGCATATTTATTACTTTCACGTGCATGCATCGCCCTACCAAGGAGTCTCCGATATTAAAATAAAATTCATCTGTATTTGGAAACATGGTTACAACTATGTTTTTCACCGTAATACTGTAACCGCGTTAACCCGGTTAACCGGGTTACTCGGGTTACGGATGATTTCTGTTACCCGGTTAGGCGGGTTAGTCGACGATACGGCGTACCGAACCGGGTACGGGTTAGGATTCGTTTTCCTGGTTTAAATATATATTTTAAAAAATTCAAGTCACCATTTTATAAGTTCACGAGGATCCAACGATTTTAGCTCATCTGGCTACTAAGGCAATGAAAACAGTTTGATGGAAATCCGTAGGCTTTGCATGGATAAACTGCCTTTTTTTATAATTTCAATTTATTCCGCAATATGCGTAATGACGCCCGTGAATGCACAACCCCCATTACCTATGCATTTCTCTGTATCAGCATCGATGGAATTATTGTATTTTCCATGCCGGTTACCTTTGGTCATTCCTGATTCCAATGGGGCGTGATTATCGGAGTGTATTCGGAGAGCGGTTGCTCTCCCCTATGGTTTGAGAAAAATCGCTGATTTTTAAATACCAATCTTTATTCAGCTGATCCTACAGAAGTGAATATTTATAAATTTCAAAATGGGTTCAAACAAACAACCAATCGTCGCCTGCCAACCTGCCCGTTTCTCAAAGATACCCCCTCATAGAAAAACATCTGTGGACACCCTTGTGCATTCTCCCGCTTGAGAAAAGCTTCGCACAGATACCATTCACTTATCAATTAAAAGCAGAATGCAACATTCTAAAATCAAATGAGAACTACATCCCTCTTCTTATTTCTGTGCCAGACTACTTTAACTTTCTACCACTGGACACATCACAATCGCAATTGCAATCAGCTTATTACAAAACGAGGATCTCAGAATACAGCTAACCCGAATCATACGTCTTGAACTGTTGGCATCGGCTCCACTTACACGAGTCAGATGGCTCGCTTAGATCGTGTTATTGATTGAATTAACGAGAATCCACTCAGCGCATTTACATGTTATTAAGAAGTCAGATCGCAGAGTAGCACCTACCCAACTATTACCCGCTGCGAGTGTAATTACCGTGCGTTCAAGTTTCAAGGAGACAGATAGGAGAATTCAAGAGGCTCGCAAGAGTAGAAGGGTTCGTAACGTAGCGCGACGCTCTAAGTAATCGGCCAGCAGAGCTTCTCTGCTTATTTGATCACTAGCATATTCTGTTGCCGTAGAAAAGTTCGCGGCGAGAGAAGAGCGAGATTTGTGACAATCGCATGTAAATCTCGCCGGTGGACGTAGAAAATTGTCGGTGCGAGCGCGCGCGAAAAGCGGCTGGGTTTAAAAGCACGGCGCGGCCCGCCGGTGCCTGTTAATGGAGTGGTTATGGGAGAATTATTAGACGAGCGCGCGAGATTAATTGCGGTTAAGCCTCCTCGTTAAACTCGCCGAACGGATTGAAATATAGCCGTCGGTGACGATAAAATAAATCGGCGTCCTTGCGCGCTGCAATTCTCTCCTCCCTACTCGATCGTTCGCTTCGTCGAAACATCCCCTCGCCCTACGAAGAACTTTATATCTCGCCCCCCGTTTCTTCCCACCTATTTCCCCAATTCACGGGCATCTACGCTCCACAGCGATGATCTCTGGCTCCTCGGCCCGCGGAGATTGCCCCGCGAGATGTACCTTCCGCTCGAGAACTGGAAACTGAAGAGCGCGCTGCGAGAGCGAAGAAGAAACGTGCGGCGCCGAAGGAGAAAGAGGGGCAAACGTTGACTTTCGAACAAACTGACCTCGAGCGAACTTCTCTCCGCCTTTCTCCGTGCAACTTTAACCCTCGATGCCGGGCGAGCAACGGGACCGAGGCCGACGGTTTCGTGCCACGGTTCCGTGCGACGTCCGGGCCCACGGATTATTGGAAATTGGATCGGAACGAGGGGCCGTCGCTTAATATGCGGCCGATATCAGGAACGGGAGTTATTGAAATTCAGGGGGGTCATTAGCCCCTGGTCCTCGCATGCGAATAACAATATGCGCGCGGATCTGCGCGAACGATTATATTTATATTCATTTTATAATGGCCGGTAAATTATTAATGCGACGCGTGAATAAAAAGTATCGTAAAAAGGAAAATTATACGTCCACTCTGCCCTTCCCCATAATAATATAATTATACGGTTCCATCCGCTCGATCCGCGAACAGGGATACGTCCCGAATTTTTATATCGATTCGACGCGTCGGTCGATCGTGACGATTCTCCACGCAACCCGCCAGTGGAATTAATGTGCAAGGAAAGAGAGAGGGAGAGAGAACGGGAGCTGGACTGGTCGCGAGATAATCAGGACCACGGGTGGCGAAGAATCGAGGAGGAACTTCGGGTTCGCTTTTACCTACGCCTGTACACGCGAGGCCCGAGCTCCCGTAACTCGAGGATCTGGCACGGTCGTTTTCTTGTAGCGTAATAGCGTAATCAAGATCGTCCTGACAGCTCATTATCGTTCCCTCGGCATTAGCGTGTCTCGAATCTCGCGTATGAATTCCACCGATCCACCTTCGCAGCGTTACCATCGACGATTGGGCAATCGTCGAGCGCCGCGATAACACTGCCTCCGCTGATTCCAGGCGTGTGCTGTGTCCTTTTTCAAGCACGCTCCGACGGCTCACCGAGGTCGGCAAGGAAAGATTCCCAACCAAGAAATAACAGAAAATATAACGAAATAACATTTTTTGCTCGGCGGCGAAATTGACCACTGAAAATTTTTCGGTGCTGTGTTCTGACTCGCGAAATGTAAGAGATAGAAATGGAGTTTTTCAGGCGAAAGTTGCTTCTTTTAATTGGGACTAACATTTGGTAACTTACTTGTTTGGAGTTATAACACCGAATCGGAAAATAGCTGAGTTTTCGAGGTTGAATTTCACCCCCTTAAAGTGAATTTTGGCAGCAAAAAAACGCGTAGGTAATACATATCTATGTATAATAATAATAATAATAAATCGTCTTTATTCTTTATGAAATAAAGATCGTTCACAAAATACTCTCATCTCATGTCCCGCCTTATCTCTATAATATTCTTCGCAATAATCTTTCTTACCATGGGCCTAATTCTCTTTCTACTCGACAGCAAAGTCTCCTTTCCATACCGGCACACGTGACATCTAAATTTCAATCATCCTTTGCTTATATTTCGGCTCATTACTATAATTCCCTCCCACCTGATATTCGAGGTTTAAATTCGTTTCCTGATTTTAAATGTAAAGCTCGGCGATATATATGGTTGCATTATGCGTCACAATAACTTTCTAGCTTCTTAATGTTAGTTAGTTTTTAGTCATTTAGTTAGTTATTTAGTTATGGTTAGGCTTCTAACAGTATTGTACTGCAGCCTCGCCATTATTTTCTTCTCTGGATGTGTCAAGTAATAAAGACGAATAATAATAATAATAATAATATGCGCGGCGTGGTCACATTTCTTAAACTAACTACGGTCGTCACTTTACTAGACTGGAAGGGGGGGGGGTAAAGTAAGATAGATAAGACACCTTAGCGAATAAGGATAAAATGTATGAATGATACAATGTTATCCCGTAAAAGGAAGCAAAGAATAAAATTACTACTATTGCTATTAATGAGCATTATGATTCAACATTTTATATTTTAAATACACTAGGTCCCTAAATTTAAATAGAATTTATACTTTTCGTTGGAAAATTCATAAAACCAAAGATTAATAAAATTCCAAATTTATCGTTTGAAAAACAAATAATTGTAAAGGCCAATATGAAAAGAATTTCACGATAAACTGAGAACAAATATTTCATGTTCAGATTCCTCTTCAGTACAATCAGAAATCTGATAGATCTGAATATTCGAAGGTTCGTAGGTTCGAAGTTCGAATATACGAAGGTTCGAAGTTCGAATATTCGAAGGTTCGAAGTTCGAATATTCGAAGGTTCGAAGTTCGAATATTCGAAGGTTCGAAGTTCGAATGTTCGAATATTCGAAGAAATTATTCGAATTCTGTGGTATTCGAATACTTCGATTATTCGAATATTCGTTACAACCCTAGTCAAAGTAGAGACTAATGAGTAAACGAAGCTCGAGACACGTGTGCTTGAGCGACCTTATCCCGCTCCGTTCCGAACCTCGCCGCCTCCAACGATGTCACCGATCTCGTGGTCCACGGAATTCCATGATTCTCCTATATCCGTGAACGATATCCGCGACGCTCACGGTTCCGTGAAGGCAGAGGGGCCCCGCAGGCGCTTAATAAACGTTATTGGCGGGGGCCCGGTCGCGCTAGGTGGGAGTTAAGGCCCAGAGCACATCCCACGGCCATCTATGGGAGCCGCCTGCCTTTCTCAGGGAGCGTTCTCCGCCTTACGTAAGCGGGCGAAGGTGAGACGAGGACACGGCCGACGGTGGAGGTGGGACAGCCCGGCGATGGAAGAAAGAGGAAAGCGCGGGGCGAAGGAGAGAAAAAAAGGGGCATCGCAGACGAAGAGAAGGAGCCCGGGGGCTGTCTGGAATCTTCTCAAAATGATTCACAGCCTCCGGTAATTTACATTCGCTTGCGTGGGTGATCGTCCGGGGGGATCGGGGGCAGGGGGAGGGGGGCGGTGGTGGGGGCCGCCGGCCGCACTCTTCTCTTTGCCGACTGCCATCGAAAAGGTTAAACATACACCCACAAGAGGTCACGTAACCAGCGAAGAGAAAGACCGTTCGAGCTGCCTCCCTTGCTCCCCCGGCCACGGTGGCATACATGCGCGCGGTGCATGTGCAGCGTTACGTACGAGAGCAGGAGACAAGAAGAGGAAAGGGTAGGATGCATCCTGCGCTCCCTGGCTTCGTGGCACCGACCGCTGGGAATTATGTATTCACTTGGGGCTTTTTGCGCGGCGATCGCCGTGGCTTTTAGCGATGCGCGGCGTTCGACGGGGGTCTCGAGATCTTCGGTCTTCCTGCTCGCTTGATTCCGGATTCTGGATTCGAGCTATGTCCCTCGTGGGCTAGCGTACCTCCACGCGTAGCTGGTTTACTCTGCTTCGTTCTGGCGAGATGCGAGAGCAAACTTTAACTGTTAACTTGTTAAAGGGGACTAGGCAGTCAGAAACTCTATTTCTTGTTGTTGCATCTTCGAAAGTACCACCCTTCGCGAGTAAAATGCCGTTTGGTTTATGTTAAAATTTACAAAATCAAGGATTTTACAGGCAAAAAGATCGAGCCGTTTCATAAACCGTTTCTGCGCGCACGCAGGTAGACTAGATTCCTCTTTCGAAACTTTAAAGGCGTTTTTCTCGGAATCATATTTCCTCTCCGTTTTGCAGTGATTGCGAAGAAACGGAGGTACAAATCGATTTGAAAAAAATTCACATATGTGAAACTTGTCTAGTTACGACCTGGAATCTAAGCACAAGTCTGTGAGAACTATTTTGACAAAAAAAAAAAATAATAAAATGGCTCTTCTCCCTGGCGAAAAATCACATTTCTTTAAAATTTGTCGTTTTAAAACCGCTATACTTATAATTTTTCTTTTTTAATAGGTTCAGGGCAGAATAGGGGCCAGGGCAAAGTATCAATTTCAGAGTATATTTCACAATTCAATTTCTTGCGGCCAGAATCACTGCAAAATTACAGCGGCTCCAGAAAAAAAACACCTATATATCACGCAACTGTAGGGCTGTCATACATATGTATATATTAGGGGAGACCGGGGCAGATTGTAACAAAAAAAGTTTTCACAGTTTTTTCTCGAAAGTGTTTTCCTCAATCAGGAAATAATTTGCGTGATTTACTACTTACATATATGGTGAACTAATTGCGTGAAAGTACGTGACAAAATCTTGGACATTTAGATATCTAGCTTCATCTTAAACAAATCTGAACCTTTTCAAGATTTACAATGTGCTCCAGTCCCGGGGTAAATTGTAATACATCTATTTTACTTATTTAAATAAAAATATGAACACAAATAAACATTTCTAAAAAATATAAATAAAAACACATATCATTATTAAACATATGATATACATGAGTTAAACAATAATTGCTTATTCATCTGATTCTATCAAAATCTTCTTTTTCGCTTTCTCTACTTTCGTCTTTATACTTTTTTTATACTTTTTGAATTCTCGATTGTTCTCTTGTGCGTCTAGAGCATTTTTTTTCTGGTGTGTCAGCAAATAGCTTGCTTTATCACCATTTAGAGCGGAGTAACTAGTAGCTTGTTACAATTTACCCCGAGCTTGAGTTTTATCTCAGCAAACGAGAAACTAAACATGAAATCACTAAAATGCGTACACATTATAATAAACCAATGTGTACTGATTCGTTTGCGACATAGAAGCTAAAATTCAAACGGTTTCTAATGACGGTTAATCGAAACAAAAGTGCTAAGACAACATTTACTTGCGTCCTCTAAATACTAAAATTCTGGGCTATAGCCACAAATTGAATACATAAAGCTTGTTTGTGTGACTAAAACCGACGGTGCTGATATCGTCAAGCAGCTCTCGGATGCTGTGGATTACCAGACTTGTCGTTCAAAAGATCAAATATATTTTTTTACTGTTTATAGTAGGGCTATCAACAAACATTACCCAATAGTACTAGTCACAATTGCTATTCATCTCGTAATTAATTCGCAAAAAATACTTGATTTTCGAGCGTTCTGACTGACTGAAGTTCCCTTAAGGTTCTCCTTACGCGAGGTGCCTATTTATCTCTTCAGAGCTTCGTCCACTTAAAAAAGATTCGAGCAGCTCCGTGGGAAGCTCGATAGACGACGATCATCGTTACGCAGCAGCCAGCAAGGAAGCGTCTGACATCCGACGGGGCTCGCAATTAGCCAACGAAATAAGCAACGCGCCCGAGGGACGTCCGGCGCGTCTCCCCGCGTCCAGGAACAAAGAATTCCGCGGGAATGACCAAGCCTCAATTACGATATTCGCCGTGATCGTGACGCCGACACGGACACCGCGTAGGAGCGGGCACGTGCTTGATTGCGACGAGGAGGCCGATAAGCGTCGAATAAAGCGTCGGTTTCAGTGTCGTCCGGCCGGGTGTGACGCTTTACAGAGGCGTATCTCAGCGCGTTTGACAACGCGCCCACGCGTCCGCGGCTGTTTTCCCGCCGCCGCCGCCGAAACATTTGCATATCAATGAGAAGCGACGCGTACACGTGCCCGCGCGCACGAGGAACGTGTCTTCGATTTAATTGCCCCGACCCCGCGGATTATTTCTGTTCGGACTCGCGCAACAAAGCCCTACCTGCGAGAGGACGGAAGAAGAGGAGCCCGAAGGGTTGAGGAGGACGGAGCGGGGAAGGAAGGAAAGGGACAGAGTGACGGCCAGGCGAGGAGGCTCTAGCCTTGGGCACGGCACGACCCGTTTCAAAGACACGTAGGGCCAAACCGGAGGGCAAGGGTGGCGGGACGGGGGGAGGTGGCTTCTCCCTAAAATATGTGGACCCACGGGCAACACTCGGACTTCTCCTCGTTACATCCTGCTGGACGCCCCGGGCGTATACTGGTCCGCCATGCCGTGCCACTCTGTATATCGTATGATACAAAAACATCACATTATTCTCTTCTTTCTTCATCCTGAATCGTTGTCTCTATCCTCTTCCCCCTCCATACCAGCGTCTACTCTCTTTTCTTGCTCTCCTCTTCGCGGACCGAAGGGAGAACGCCTCCGGGCATGTGACCACCATTATATGCCTCCCTTCTTAGTCCTCTGCCTTTCTCGACCTCTGCTTCTTGTTCTTCTTGTTCTTCTTCTTCTTCGTCCTCCTACTCCCAAGGAGTGCGAGCGACCACAGATATCCTTCCTCCTTCGCGCCCATCCCTCTTCGTAGCGCGTCCGCGGCTCGACAAAGATTCCACGACGGATTACGCATTCGATGAGCGACTCCGAATGCCTGTCGCGAGCGCGCCGATTAATTATGCCCGCGACACGGTACGGTTTATAAAAGGTCTCGAGCCAGTTTTACGGTTTCTAGAAAGGATCGCGGCGATGCAGAAGTTGGAGGGTCCGGAGTGGGTCGCCGGCTATGACCTTGTCGCTGGGGATTTATGAATCTTTGAGTCGCTCGCGGTATTAACGAACGGTGGTCGAAACTTATCCCGATGTAATATCTGGACTTCTTTTGTAGGTGTTCAGGAATTTATTGGCCAGTGTAGAAATGGCACTATTAGAGGCTCGTGATTGGTGACGTGCGAAGACCGTCCGAGTACACGCGTGATATCTCTGACAAGATATTAACGAGCTTCGGGAATGAATATTAAAGATGCTGCTTTAAGCATGCAGGAGACACGCAAGTGCCTTTTAATCATTTCTAAAACTCGTATATTCGGTGCCTGGACAGACATGAATATTGTATACGCCATAAATCTATGGAGCGAGGAAAAGGCAAATTCCGAAGTGCCTGATAAATTCCCGGCTGGTGTACACGATTCCATAAAACTAGCGGTAAACGGTGTTGCTTTTAGTCCATTAGAAAGATAACGCGGCGAGCCAGTGAAAGCGCGATGCAACCTCCGAGACGACCAGAGCTGGCTTTTCTCCCCTCCAATCCCTGTTGAAATCTATAGGGGAACCTGGCGACCAAGTAGATCGATCGATCCATCCATCATTTATAGATAGTAGTTGATTTGACGTTTAAAGGGGTACACTCGTCTCTTGCCACTCACCGAGGAATTCGTTCAATGTTATCCGTCTAAGTAGTCTCTGAATCATCTCGTTGACATCGTTTGTGTGTCTCTACAGGCGGGATTATCAATGAACGGTATAAAATCGCGTCAAAAGAGCTCCCGAGAGTCGAGGATCTCCTTGCGTCCACAATTCACGAAACTGGATAGGTAAGTACGCGGTGAGACGTTGCGTCTGAGGCAAACGTACTAGATCTACTTAAGGGGTTATGCCTAGTCAGCCTTCGAAAAAGAACGCGATTTTCGGGAATTTCTTGTGGATTATCTACTGTATACTTTTTTACAACTATTCGCTTGTTTTAAAAGTACATATATGTAGCAACTCACAGTAATTTTGTTGCAGAAAAACATTAAGAAATGAACGAATAACAGCCATTCTCGCGGAAGCTGTTTCGATAAAGGCGCTGCGCGGCGAGCAAGTTTCCTCTGAGCGGGATCAGCTAAAATTAAAAATTCAAAAACTTTCTGTTAATATATCGTTGAATTCAGTAGATGAACGAAGGTTTTTTCAAAAAGTTGGTTTTTGACAAAATGGCGGCCGTTTGAGGCAAAACCACGCTTCTCCGATGTCTGAACTGTTCGTTTTTCGTTAATTAAAAATACAGTTTTTGTGAAAATAAAGAATCCTTCGTTCATCTACTAGTCTTTGGTACATAAAGGAAGCCTGCAAAAGTTTAAGCAAATCGATACAGTGGTTTCCGAAATATCTTGCTCACCGATATCAACACAGCTTTCGCGAGAATGGCTGTTATTCGTTCATTTTTCACTGTTTTTCAATAACAAAATTACTGAGAGTTGCTGCATATACGTACTTCTAAAATAAGCGAATAGTTGTAATAAAATATTCAGTAGATGTTCTACAAAGAATTCTTGAAAACCGCGTTCTTCTTCAAAAGCTGACCAGGCATAACCGCTTAACTCTAACCCAGTCCATTTGCACGAAGTTCTTGACCACGGTGACTCATAGGGTGCAATCTTAATGCAATCTAATCATGCCAATCAATTCTCCTCTCGTTTATTTACAGAACACAGTGCCGCGCTGGCCACTAAAAATCCAAACCAGCAAGGACTCCCTAAACCTCTCTGCGACGCCGCAAACATTAAAGAGTACCCTTCGATACGACACTACCTGGAAGAAAACTCCGAGGAGTATCGCCGTCGTCCGCGAGAATTACCAGGCCATTACCCAGAGCACTTTCGCGATTCCCCGAAGGATCTCGAGCGCGGAACGAAGGCCTGTCGTCGATCCACGCGGATCCGTTCCCGATACACCCTTAATGCATTCGTTCAATTTCACGTGGCGGACACGGTCGGCCCGACCGGATAATCAGGGTTGGCCGCAAAAAGCCGACGACAAAAACGTCACCGCGGACGTTGATCAAGCGGGCATTTCGAGCGAGCCTCGAAATGGCGAAGCGGACCCGCCACCCCCTCCCCGCGCACCCCTGTGGCCCGTTTGCGCGGACCGTTCGAACCGTACACGAGCGTCACTTTGTCCCTGACGAAGTTAGCGTTTACGTATGCGAGGCAGCGTCGTCCGGTGGGTTTGGAACTGCCCGGGGCATTCTGGAACGATGTTGTCGGCCGTGGCCGTTTTCGCCCCGGGCGCCACGAATACGACAGACACCGGAGCCGAAGCCGAGGCTTGGTTCCCTTTATATCGGCCCTCGCCAACTGCCCCATTATTCTCGATGGCCGATGGCCAATCGTATCGGCGAAGTACCAACTGTAACTTTACGAGGACGAAGGCTCCGACGTGCGGCGGGGGCCCTCGCTTGGAAAAGCTCCAGGTGCCCGGTGGCCGAGGCGCCCGGAGAATCCACGCTCAAACCTTCCATCCGTGTTATTCCGTTCGTTGTTTCTCTTTCCCCGGGCGAGTGGAATTCCCTTTCGGGGCGAGCGCCGCGGCAAGGTTGTTGCTGGGGGAGCCGCCGTTCCGCGATCGTTGGCGATGGAATCCACCGTGATCCGCTCGGGTGGGTATTTGCTGTATATGCTTCCGTGATTCGTAACGAGTTTGCGGTCGCTTCGAGAGAATGGGTGTTTATGGAATTTTTGTTTTTCTATTTTAATTTCGTTGAATTTCCTCGCCATTTGGATACCAGCTGTGTCCAGAAGCGACAGCGAGGCCGCTACATTGTAAGGACCCACCGTTCAGCGATCCTCGAGCAGGATAATTTATACAGCGTGCAATTACTCGAACTCCCCTGGGAGAGGTAAAAAGGTAAACGAACGGGTAAGTACGAAGCCCCGGCATACCGCGCATACTAAATATCTCATTAGTTAACTCGACGGAGGATTCGCAGATTATTGTTATTATTACAACGTTAAGTGTGAGCCCGTATGAACGGGAGCGGCATAGACGGGGGCCGTTTATCTAAATCGTTCATCGCGCGAAATTATTTTTCGAGGTGGAAGAATTGCTCCATCCGACGTGGACGATCGTCTGGTCGTAATTTATCGCGGATTTTTACCTCGGTTGGTTAATAGTTGCCTTCCATCCTCCGCTTCTCCCTCGATTCTGCAAATAACGCGATCGAGGAAATCAAATGTGTGACGTCCTAGAATCAGGGCTTCTCCAAAGAGAATTTTAGTAAAACTTAAAAAAAATTCCTCTTTCGCGCTTGATTACGGGGGTGGCTCCTGCAAAAAAGCACAGAACACCACTGATGTGACTTATGATGTTTATAAACAATATGCCTCAGTTTCTCGAAAGAATCGCTTAGTGGAGATTAAAAAATTCTCCGTTTGCATCCGAGTGCTCCTGCCATTGGGGTGCTCGTCATCAAGCGCCCCCTATGCATTGCACAGGCTGCTCACGAGGGAAAACCGTGAAACGGCTAATTGAAACGCAAGGTTATGATTATAGAGAGACACCCATTGCATGGGTGAGAAAACTAACCTCAAAGTCGAATGGGCACTCCCACTTTTTCGCGTGTAACTCCTAAAGTAGACGAGACAGAAAGGAATGTTTCAAGCAAAAGTTTAATGCCGCACTAAGCGCTGCGAACTTGCGTTAAGAAAATTTTGAAAAACGTTTTTTTCCGTCAGGTATTCTTTTCTTTTAAACTCTTTTCAAAATTTTGTTCACGGAAGTTTACAGCGCTTATTGCACCAGTTAACTTTTGTTTCGTGCGTTTTTGTATGCATTTTGTACTTTAGGAGTTATAAGCGAAGAAGTGGGTGTGCTTATTCGACTTTGAGGTTAGTTTTCACATCCTTAACCCGGGAGTAGGCGCATGTCGGTCTTTTCGACCGACGATTTCATATGTTTTGAAACATGATCCATATCGTTCGACTGCTATACTTTTTCCGTAGAGCTATTCCTCTTTGAAGGAGTTCTTGATTTATTTGTGTTACGGAGCGACACCTAGTGCACTCGTGTAGGTTTTAAATCACACATTAGCGCGCCTGCTAACGTTAGCCTCGTTTCGTCTGTCGCGTACGACGCGTACTGTGCGGCAATCATGGCTAATACTAATTTCCGAGATTTCTTATTGATTGAAAACATTGAAGACGAGATCAGTGATTCCGCAGAAGATTCCGATTATGTTATACAATCCGATCACGATACAGATTCGGAAATTGATTCTGCGGATATAGAGATATCAGATGTAGAGGTGGCGTGTACTTTGAGCGAAGGAAACGTAAGTATTTATTCTTTATTCTCAAGATGCAGTTCCTAATCCGAGGAAAATATAAATATTTAATACGTTTACGAAACCATAAATTTATAAGTATATTTTTTGAAAAACAAATATAAATATAAAATATATTAGATAATTGCTATTATAGAAAATTAAAAATCAAGTGATAAATTCAAATTGATAAATAGAGAATATAATTTTATATTTTGCATTCGCACAAATTTTTATGTAACATTTTATTTTCAAAATCAATTACAATGCATCATTTGTATAGAAATAAATTTTCCAGAACTCATAATATTATAATACGATTAATCATTTTATCATAAAAAATGAAGATTATTTACGTATAACGATTCTGAAGTAAGTAAAATACAATGTTATGCATTATTTATATTATTTTAGTCCTTTTATTAAGCTATTTCTAATTACATTACCATCGGTCGAAACGACCGACGTGCGCCTACTGACGTAAGTTATTTGGCGCGCCTACTCTCGGGTTAAAGGGCTATTCGATGAGACGTGACATTGCTCTTGTCTTGAGTCACTCCGTCACCCCACAAAGTTACGTTCGCGGTGTTCCCTTGTTAGTGCGTTCCGCCAGCCCTGGGAACGGCCCTTTACGCGCGTCGCTGGCGAAAGCATCGCCTTCCGCGACGGCCGAGGTCATTCTGCGTTCCCGATCAAATACCGATGTGTAATCCCAAGAAGATCGACGTAATGGGGAACTCGCTGGCGCAAAAAGGACTACACAACATAGCTCGACCGGCGCACATCCGATGAAGATCTCTAGCCGGGCGCAGCCGTGAAGGCTGAGCGCGCCCCAGGCGTTTATCAGAAGCCCGCGGGGCACGCTGCGGAAAGCCGGGTGCGCGCGGTCGTTGATGGTGGAAGAGGACGAGCGCGATAATCTAAATTAAAGAAGCTAGACATCGGATTAAAGGATCGAGACCCGGGGGAGGCGGGCGCGATACCTCGGGCGGGCAACGATATGAAGTTGTATCGTTGATTAAATTCCATTTGCATCGCAACAAAGTTGCCGGGACGATCATCTTGGGTCGGACGGCTCGGGCGAGTAAAATCGGGATTCCACGGGGAGCGGGGCGCGCGAGCAGCTCGAGGATCACGGCGGATCCAGGAATAGAATCGCGACCCTGATTAGCGGGCGAGGCGGGCCGGAGAGAGGGAGAGAGAGAGAGAGGGGACGCCGCTGGAAATAATGATGAACGAGAATCGAGATGACCGCGAGGCATTCGAAGGGGGTTGAAGCCAATTGACACGCGGGCGAGGCGGAGGGGTGACCTCGAGGCTGGGCGAAGAGGATTGCAAGCTCAGGGCGCTTACCAAAACACCGCGAGCTGGCGCGGCGGGGATGCCGAAGGGGGAGAGGGACGACGTCGATGTAGCCGCGGATGGTGGTGGTGGAAGTAGCGCGAACGCTCCGACTCCGGCGAAGACGCTTCAGTCCCATTAAGGCTGCGGTGGAGCGCGGCTCGCGCTCGTTTCACTCCTCGAAAGAAGACACGTGAACCGCCACCACGTGGATCTGTGCGCGACCAACCAGCACGAGCTTGCCGCGAAAGCTCCACGCTGGCTCGAATCAAGTGTTGACTAGTTTCTCTGGTGCAAACGAGCTTTGGGGGATTCTATATCGGCAGCCGTGGACGCGAGAACCGTCAACCTGGAGCCCACGTGTCAGAAACGGTGAGCTTCTTTCTGATTCGCACTTTCAAAACGGTCGTTAGCCATCGGCGGAAGTTTGGTTCTGAAAGTAACCGTGCATTTATTTTCGGATTGATAGGGGTGGTACGGTTTGAGTCGCGATTTAAGTTTTGGTGTGTCTGTTAACTTTTGTGGGAAAGTATTGCTATTTTGGGGAATTCGTTGTACGCACGCTGAACCTCGCTTAATTATTTGCAAAGTTTGAGATTGTAAACACTTTCTGTAGCGTGGAACGACGTCTTCTGATATGCCAATTTAATCGTTGACGTGGCACGCTTGTTCGAGCTCTTAGGGTCTTTGGCTGATTAATCGCAAGGTGGCAAGGAATTATGCACCTGATGTACAAATTCGCTCTTTGTGTCCAAGTTTTAAGCCGACAGGTATAATTGTTTTAGAAAATTTGTCATGAGAAGCTTTTGGAGCAGATTCGTTTTTGTCTCTCTGTAAACACTCCAAAGCGTGTTTGTGCATGGTTTCTAATAATACATATTGAAAATAATTAATACAATGGTCGCACAGAATGTATAAAGTTTTCCATCGGCCTGTATATTTTGTAAGATCACATTGTACACGGAAAAACAAAAAATACTTATTCGCATAATTTTGTCAAAGCAACAGGAAGATCCTGCGAAAGAACTGAAGCGCGAGAATTCGAAGCACTTGTCGCATAATGTTGTGCATAAAATTAAAGGAGCATCAGGTTACATCGAATATAAGAAAATAGACCACATAAAATTGAATAAAATACTTCGTTTCCACCCCGTTCGCGACAAAAAATATTTTCGCCGTATCTTCTGGTATAAAACACAACCTCCTCCGTGAAACCATTAATCTGGAAATCGTATACTCGACCCAGGAAGCCAGAAAAAGGAATAGAGAATCTATAAAGACGAAAGCAGTCGATGTAGCAAAGCAATCAGTGTTGCAGGGGAGCGCTCGCTCGCTCACGATTTATATCTAATCAGTCGTTTTACTTTCGCGCCCATTGCACGGTAATTAACCGGCTGGCGAACAATTTATCGTGGCTAGACATAGTTGGCAGATAACGCGCAGCCTCTCTCCAAATCGTACCACCACTTAATATTCGTTCGACGAGGTTGAACGTTCCTTTAGGGACATTTTAGGCAGCTTTCACGAGTTACAGATCTTCCGGAAGCCTCTTCCCCGCCAAAAAAATACGCATCCTCCTCTTGAGACACGATCCAAACCTGCGGTGAAAAAGATCGAACCGCCTGCGCTGTTTTCCTCGAACTGGCTGTCGAAATATCGCGTGACGGATCCGCCGTACGTGCGTGGAAATGGCAACGGAATACTTTCTAATTACCGTTGCTCCCTGGTTGTAAACTGTCCGTAATGACAGCTCCACATGTAAATGACACTCGAAACGAATCGAGCCGGGATGAAAAATAAAACCCACGTCACGGAACATGTAGGTACATGGAACGACAGTACTTCGAGCAGGACGGATTTCGGTGTAGGCTAAGTAGGCTGCAGCCTAGGGCGGCAAATTTGGGGGAGTGAATAATTTCGGGAAGCGACAAATTCTGGAGGGCGGTCAATTTTCGGGAAGCGGAAAATTTCGGGGAGCGGCAAATTTTGGGGAGGGACAAATTTTAGGGAGCCGCAAATTTGGGGGAGTGACAAATTTCGGGAACCGACAAATTCTGGAGAGCGGTAAATTTGGATGAGCGAACAATTTTGGGGAGCGACAAATTTTGGAAAGCGGCAAAATTTGGGCAGCGACAAATTTCGGGAAGCGGCAATTTTAAGGGAGCGGTAAATTTTGGAAAGCGATAAATTTGGGGAGGTGGCAAACTTTGGAGAGCGGTAAATTTGGGGAGGTGGCAAATTTTGGGAAGCGACAAATTCTGGAAAGCGGCAAATTTTGGGGAGCGCCACATTTTGGGAAGTGGCAAATTTTGGGGAGCAACAAATTCTGGAAAGCGGCAAATTTAAAGGAGCGGTCAATTTTGGAACGCGGATATTATTGGGAAGCGGCAAATTCTGGAAAGCGATAAATTTGAGGGTACGGAAAATTTTGAAGAGTGAAAAAACAAATTCTGGGAAGCGGCAAATTTAGAGGAGCGGTCAATTTTGGAACGCGGATATTAATTGGGAAGCGAAAATTTAGGGTTGCGGGAAATTTGGAAGAGTGAAAAATTTTGGGAAGCAGAAAATTTTGGGGAGCAACAAATTTTGAAAGAAAGCAATTGGAAAAGGATTAAACACAGAGGCTTGAAACAACTTTAAAAACAATTCATTCCTTTTTCATACAGCGAATTAGCATTAACTCATATGTGAATTGCCATTTTGAATTAATTTAGAAATTGTCTCGACTCTATTAAATTAAAATATTTGATGATATTTGGCGGCAGACGCTTGTTAGCCTAGAGGCGCCAAATCCTTAAGCCTCCCCTCATTTCGAGTCGATTGTATTCACAATGATTCTATTATTATTATTATTATTATTATTATTATTCCCGAAACGAAGTTCTCATGAACCATTACGCGTTCCTCTCGACCGAAGAATGCGTGGAAAAAGAGGCTGCCGAGCGCAAGAAACGCATCCACGGTGTCGAGATGATGACCTCGCGACTTCGCAGCGCGGAGGAAAAAGCATAATCAATTCGCTATATTTGTGCCCGCCCACGGAGGCTCGCACTGTCGCTGAAACACGAAGACACAATGAAATTGCTCAATCCGAGACCGCATTCCGGCGTCATCGAACAATGCTCGTGATCAATTATGCATCCTCGGTTGCAACGCGACGACATATAACGCTGGGACACGCGGAATCCGCCTTCGAGGACTAACGGGGTACGGTAACCCGAGAGGACAAACCTCGGCCACGTCCATTATGCTTTCGAAATTTCATTTCGACTCTTTTCATGCAGTTTTGGGCAACCACGGGGGTGTGCGAAGCCTGGATACGTATGTATTATGCAAGAGAGACCGGGCAAGTTGATATATTTTTCAGTTTTCAATTTTTCTCTTTTTTTTTTGTTCTTGAATTAAACACTAGATTCGAGTGGAAAGCCTTCTCAGCAAACATTTATCGTTTAACGTGATCGTTTATTTGAGAGCTTACTTCGAGCTCGAGTAGCTATTAGCAACTGCGTAGAAATAAAACGCCTAACGTGAACGCATGGTAAATCATTTAAAGGACTAAAGTTGCTTAATAATTATGCTACTCCGAAATTCGTGCCCTCGGCTCGGTTCAAACGAGACGACCTGACCGCAGCTTATTCAGCTTGTATTTCCAAACAACTTGAGCCGCTTTACTAAATACCATCAAGCAGTAGGCACATACCTACTTGATAATTGAATTCCCCGCGGGGTCAGCGTCGCGCCTTCGTCAGTGCCTGACAAACGTCGCGCGTCAATTTCCCATGGAGACGTCGTAATTCTCGCCGGTACCCCGTATTCTTCCCGACACGCAATACCTGTCTTCCGAGGAACAAATTACGGTACACCCGTCCGCCTTTCCTCAAATGCCCATATAGTACCCGCTTTACGAGCCGGGCGAGGGGGGGGGGGGGGGATAAAATCATCGGCCGTGTAAATTTCGAATTTCACGTCTCGCGTGGCCGACCGCGGTCCCTGTTATCCCGACGAGAGGTACGTGTCTCGGAGAGGAGAGAAAGAGGGGACACGGCTCGCGGAAAGCTCTCGTACAAAGCGTGATCGTCGCGAGTTACGAGAAGCTCCCCGGCGACACGGCTCTTAAATTTTCTCGCGTGAGGCCGCATCGAGAGTTACGGGGGAAACGATCGAGGCGTATCAGGGACCCCTCGATGCGCAGGGATCAACTGGCGACACGCTCCTCCGCCCGATCGACTATGGAAAGCCGTGTAAACGCGCGCGTTCCAGTTCGTTAAGGCACGGAACGTCTGATATAATTATTGCCCTGTCACCTGGAGACGAGCATCCGTGACAAACCGAGGTAACGGTTTCGCCTTTGAAGCCCACGCGAGGAGGGTATCGGGGCTCGTGCATCCGTGGCAGAAAATGACGAAACGGGGAGGCAGATTTATCTCCTGCCACGGGAATCCGCGTGTTCTCCGCGCTCGAGCACGCGTGTCCCTTTAGCGGGATCCATTAATTTCACGGCGACCAGGAAGACTAAATAGTAATGCGGAGCGTCATTGGTTTATTTACAATGTGGCGGGCGATTAATTTTCGAACGAGTCGATAGGGGAGAGCGTTTCTCGCGTGGGAATAGCGGCGGGGTAGGCAGGTTTTGTATGGAAAGAAATCTTAATTTCACAGATACGTATGTAGATAAGGTTAGCGGCAATGGTACTCGATGCAACTCTCTGGTGCTGCTACTATCTAAACTACTGTAATATTAACTACTCGGAGAAACCTGTCGCTGTTTTAATGTAGCTTTATGCTGTACCTCCTCCCCCTGAAAAGCACTAGGGTAAAGACAGGTAATATGGAACACCTGATTTCAAAAGCTTATCAAAAGTAGGGGAATTTGATTTTATTTTAATAAAACTAACGTGAGGGGACGAAGGAACTACTTAATGCACAATCGGATTTACATAGTGAAACGTAAAAAATACAATTGTTTTGCAATTAGGTATAGTAAAAAAAAAGTGAAACGAATGAAAATCGGCCGTTCGAAAAGATGGTACATAATATGGAACACCTAGGAAATTTGTAAAGAAAACTGAAAGATCTTTACTTGTTTTTTTTACTAGAAACGAAGACTTATTAGGTAGAAGATAGAAATAAAGAAATGTACATCATTTTTGGGATTTATTCCTGCTTTCTGTGTCTCCTACACGTTGGTCACGTGAATAATACGTCGGAAGCCCCAAATTCTTCGTGTGCCCACTGAAAGCAGCGGATACATTGGGTCCACTTTTCATTGTCATCATTTTTATAATTACGTCGTCACTGTTATCAACTTCATCTACATGTGTTACTCGGTATGTTGCATATTACGTACACACATGTTCCGACAAGAAATTAAGAATTATACTAACAAGGAGAGTATTTTAGGTGTCCGCCTCCGATCATTTTGATTTTTGGATATGTTATAGAGGACCGAAAAATAAGAAATACGTGTTTTTTTATTTTTCCCCGTTTTCATATTTGGAGGGTGAAAACTGCGTTCAAAGTTAGGGTTGAAAAATCGTTTTTTTGGATTTTTGAAAATCTGGTGAGTCAGTCATATTTCGCATTCAAAGACACAAAATTCGTCCATTGACACTATTCCCCTATCTCTGATAGTTCTCGAGATATTCCACAAAAATGATTTTTCAACCCTAACTTTGAACGTAGTTTTCATCCCCCAAATATGAAAAAGGGGAAAATAAGAAAACACGTATTTCTTATTTTTCGGTCCTCTGTAACATATCCAAAAATCAAAATGATCGGAGGCGGACACCTAAAATACTCTCCTTGTAAGAAGAAAGTAACTTTACTGGTGAACTATTGTTGAATAATCAAGAACGCACATATTTAATGATAAATTATATCAAAATAATACTTCGCAACTTACCTTTACCACAATATATAACTATTTGATACACTTTTCAGAAACTTTTACGCACCACGAAAAATATAAACGTTTCTGTTTCAATGATAGATGCTCGACTCAATGTTCGATTGTCAGTATCATCGTCTATTGTGCCTAGGAATCTCATTATCAGTACTACTGACTCATAAGGGAAGATCCCGAACCCATAAATTCAAAAAATTCTGAAACTTTGTGAATATGTAGGGGATTTCCTCCTGATTAAACGCAATTTTTGTTTGCTGCCCAAATTCACTCGAAGGGGGTGAAATTGACCCCTGAAAATTCGACTATTTTCCGATTTTCTGTTATAACTCGCGAACTGTAAGAGATAGAAAAACAGTTTCCCGACAAAAGATACTTCTTTTAATTAGATCCATCATTTGGTGAAAAAAAGTATTTTACAGTTCACGAGTTATAGCACAAAATCGGAAAAATAACCAGACTTTCAGCGGTCAATCACACCCCCTTACAGTGGATTCGGGCAGCAAACAAAAATTGCCTTGTAATCAGGAGGAAATCCCCTGCATATTCACAAAGTTTCAGAATTTTTTTAATTTTCCGGTTCGGGATCTTCCCTTGTCAGTAGTATACCCGATTGCCTGAAGAGTTCGTTATTCCTTTATCGAAATTTCGCGAAGTACCATGTTACGTGCCGTTCCACATTACCTGCCTGTACCCTATATTTTTTCACAATTTACCATATTTTTAAAAGAGAAAAAGTTGGCCACCCCAAATCTAACCGTGATACGTATTATCGCTGAATCTCAAATCTGTAATGCTCTAGCATTTCTGCGGGATTGCCTTGATCGAATGATACGTACTTCACTATCAAACCTTCCAGCTGCATTCTGAAGATTCATTGAAGCTAACAAATTACTGGATTGCTTTTGCTACACGCAATTATGCAAGCAATCCTTTATCGACTGCACGATAGCATAGGTTGTCATACACCTGGGTACCGCGACATCACAGTGCATTGAATTATTACTATTCTTCATATCATTAAATACGTTTCACCCGAATAATCCTGCGACATTGTGGTCCTGTCGCAATGCCAATGAAATCGTTGCGACGGGACCTGCCTGGATCTTCCTAATTAGCAGCCAACTATTCCAACTGACGCAACACTCGTTCACAGCGATTCCGTGGTCGCACAATGCGCGCATCCCCCTCGATTCCACCTTTCATTTCTTATTTACACACTCTCGTGACGCCGCGCGTATCCCGTGATCCACGAGCCGCTGACTCCAATCCGCTCCGCGTCCATTCTATCGTCTGGCATCGCGCGCGATTTCGTGCAGACCCACGGGGTTTGAGGGTGTGTGAACAGACGCGACAGAGGGATGGAATAAAGAAAGGACCTGGGGGGGGGAGGGGACACGCGTTTTTTCATTGAATTTCCGCGGGTATATTCAGTTCATTTGAAATAACAGAAGGAATTTCGCGGCAGCGACGGCTCGAAATCGGAAAATACCAGGCACGGTGGAAAAGTTTTCAAAGCAGTTAACGGCGGCGGTGGTGGTGGACGTGTACTGATCGCAGGAGAAGAAGGAGGGCAGGGAGGAAAAGGCCAGGGGGTGCAGCACCGCCAGCATTTCAGAGCGGATGTGGAAGGGATGTGGACTCTGTGGAAATTGTGCTGGGGTAGGAAAACCGGGGGTTGGAAACTGACCCGGGGGATGGCCTCGGGCGCAGACGAGCTCTGCAGTTGCCGTAATTAGAACCGAGCGCCCCGGGCGCCTAGCCGACGGCTGACGAGTCTCCTGCGGACCGAAATTATTCATGAAGCCGCGCCACCCACGGCGAAATTTTCCCGTAAATATTTTCCCTTGTCCGAGATATCGGGCCCGCGATTCACGCATCCGCGGTTTTACGTCTGTAGGATTTCCCCGAAATTCTATCTTTCAGCGAGAAATCCCCCCGCGCTGTAAAAAAATCATTTTGGGAAAGTATCACCGAAGAAAGTGGTTTCCTCTGATTGCTGCGAAGATCTTGGAAGTAAATATGTTATTAGGGGTTTCTAAGATTCTGGTTGCAAAACATGCTAGACTGTGCACAATCGATAGAGGGGAGGATCTATAGCCTTTGGGGTGGATTTCGCGAGGATCTTGGTGATCTGTCGAGGTTTTCTTGTGCCGAAATATGCGCACGTCAGTGGAAGGACTTAAACAGTATAAATATCTCGGCCCACGATTTGCCGGTCGTGGTATTTGTTGCGAGCGCGCATACCCCTGCAAGGCTGTTTTGGAGGAAAACAGAGTTTACGCTTGGGCAGAGATCAGGGTAGTTGAGCAACCACGTTTCAGATCTCGGAGATGCACAGTGACGGTGTACACGCTTTAGGTATCTACTTGTGATATGAATATACTTTAGAATTTTAGTAGAGACATATATTTTGCAAGGAAACGCATCGAACGTATCGAGCACACGCTGCTTTTGACGAGCCTCTGCAGATTTTCAGAATAGTGAAAAATACTTGACACGTATCTTTTGTTATTGGTACTCGTTCACGTTGGAGGGGTGAAAGGAGCCCCTAAATTAGGGGGGAAGCATATTTTCTGGAATATTTCGAAATCTATTAGACGTCCCTGGAACAAATTTCTTTTTCTTTTTAAGTGTGCTTTTAAAGGCGAATTCAGCCCTCTGCCCAGTTTTTAGACATTTTCATAAAATATGTTTTCGAGCCCCGTCTTTAGGGGCTGTTTTCACTGCTTCAACGTGGACGATTGCCGATTCATTATTCTGCAAATCTGCAGAGTCTCATCAAAATTCCCTCGTTAGTGTTTAGGTTGTATTGCTTATAACATACTGTAGGCATACTTGAAATAAAGGTTTGTCTTCTATAGATATACTTTCACATTCGTTCGGTACAAATATGAGGCTCCATTATAGCTGTTGCAAAACTGGTGCAAATAAGGTCATGCACAGTTATTTGCGTGACGCGTCCTGTGCAATTAATTAGGAATTGCGAGAAAGCCGCTTAAACATGGGCGGACTTGTCGATTATTTGTGGTTGCTAGATAAAATCGCAAAAAATAAAATTCACGCAAAGGAAACGGCAGTGCTTGAGCCGTTAACGCCAATCTCGACTGTTAGCTCGGAAGAGGACTACGATTTTCATGACCATTACCGCGTGTTTGACGAGCGTAATTAGAGGGAGATTTTAATCGCCTGTACCGCGATAAACCGAGTTCTTTTTCCATCTACCAGGCTCTACGATTGAAGTGAAAATGAATAGGAACGTACTGTGACTTTATTTAAGATCCCACATAAGTAATAAATAATGTAATAACACGTCCGTTATATGGTGGCGGTTATAATCTTCCATATTACTCCAACAAAAGTGCGATGAGAGCACCGTAATCAACCAAACGAAATTGGACACATTCTCTGGAAATATTCACCCCTCCAAACACTTACAAAGCAATTAGAAACCAAAGCACACGCTTTCATACAGGCTACATCTAGGCGCGGATTTGGAGATTTGGCGTCCCTAGGCTAATAAGCTAAATATCATCAAATATTTTAATTTAAACGAGTTGGCACAGTTTCAAAATTAATTCAATGCGGCGACTCACATGCGAATTATTGCTAATTCGCCACATGAAAAAAGCGAATTGTTTTTAAAGGTATCTCAAGCTTCTGTGTTTACTTTTTCCAATTTCTTTCCATCCAAATTTGCCGCTCCCCCCAATTTATCACTTCTCAAAATTTGTCGTTCTCCAAAATTTTTTACTCCCCAAAATTTGTCGCTCCCCAAAATTTATCACTCCCCAAAATTTATCACTCCCCAAAATTTGTCGCTTCCCAAAATTGTTTACTCCCCAAAATTTATCACTCCCCCAAAATTTTTTACTCCCCAAAATTTATCACTCCGCAAAATTTGTCGCTCCCCAAAATTTATTACTCCCCAAAAATCGTCGCTCCCCAAAATTGATCACTCCCCCAAAATTTGTTGCTCCCAGAAATTTGCCGCTCCCCAAAATTTTCCGCCCCCAGAATTTGTCGCTCCCCAAAAATTTTTACTCCCCAAAATTTATCACTCCGCAAAATTTGTTACTCCGCAAAATTTGTTACTCCCCAAAATTCGTCGCTCCCCAAAATTGATCACTCCCCCAAAATTTTCCGCCCCCAGAATTTGTCGCTCCCCAAAATTTTTTACTCCTCAAAATCTATCACTCCGCAAAATTTGTCGCTCCCCAAAATTTATTACTCCCAAAAATTTGTCGCTCCCCAAAATTCGTTGCTCCCAGAAATTTGCCGCTCCCCAAAATTTTCCGCCCCCAGAATTTCTCGCTCCCCAAAATTTGCAGCCCTAAGCTGCAGCCTACTTAGCCTATACCCAAATCTGCCCCAGCCCACACCGCGTCGATCCAGCGAACGCACGCCCACCAGCCAAACGACATTCTACCCGCCTCATCAACTGCACTCGTTATCGCAATAACATCCGCTGAAACCGTACGCTCTGCGACACGGTAGCTCGGCATCTCCGCCACCGAGGTCTTCATCTAATTAAATCGAGACCGATGGTAGCCATGTGACAGCGTCTGCCAAGAAGTCTCGCTCGGGAAGCCACCGCAGCATCGGTAGATCCGTCGCCGCGCGGGAAACTCGCGCACCTGGTTAGCCAGGGCATTGGTGTAACGCTGCGTGTCGCAAGAGGCGCGCGCGTTGCCGCGCATGAAATTCCTATCTCGGCCAGGGCGAGCGCGGCCCGCAACGGCGTCTCGGTCAGAGTTTCCGTCTCGTAGGGTAAGTAGGTGAGGTAAGTGGTGGGAATGGGCGAGGATGAAATGGAGCAAGACATGCATTGGCGCGTGTCGGGAGTGCCTCCTCGGCACTCTCCGCGAGTGCAGGCTTGGGCCCCGGTGCTGTTACGTGGGCAGCCGCGTTAGCTGAATACCCGAGATCGGCGGGCCCCAAGTAACCACGCGTGCAACCGCTCTCGCAGGCAGGCAGGCGTATAAGCCGGCCGCGACGCATTGCCACCAGGCACGACGGGGCGGAGAGAGATTTACGCCGCGGCCAAACTCGTACCGAACCGGAGAGAGAAATCTCGTGCGGCCAGCCGTCTCTGTAGCCCCGTGTACCGGCCTGATCGTACACGGCCGCACCACGGAAAAATCGGACTGGCGGATTTATCCGGCGATAAAGGCGACCGGATGAGACGGGGTTTCAGGTGATCGGGCTTTCTGGAGCCGACGCGCGGCAGGGGGCGTGGGAATGCGTTACAGGTTGATAGAATTATGTCCCATTGCTGAGGCGATAAAGTTCGGGCGGGGGTGCTATTGTTGCGTGGAGAAATGTGCTTTAGAGTAAACGGATTGTGGAGGATTACTCGTTCGCTGGAGTTCGGAGGAGTCAGTTGTGTAACTGGTAGATTACAGTTGCATGGCGATGAGGGTAGGTTAAGTTGAATGCGTCGTAGGGAGGATAGTTGATAAGTCTTTTTATATGTTAGGTGATATTTGGTGAACGGAAATGTCTTTTCTCACTATGCCTATTTGTAGTTTTGCCAGAAAGGTGGCAAAAGGTCATACATCGCCAAGAAAATAGGTTTATTTAAAAAAAAATATGCAGCTACCTAATACAGGTATTTTTAATTTTATTAAAAGCGAAGGATCTTTTGCACCGACCTGATACAATTATATGAGGAGGTGTGTCCTGATATTTATCGGCAAAGTGTCAAGTATTGAGTGTACAAGTTGAGAACTCACGTGTGATCAAGGACATCAAAAGCTTAATATATTAAACTCTGGGAGCATGAAATGTGCCTCGGCTCATTATGCCTGACTAATCCAGATGAACGTGACTATATTCGCAAAAAAAAAATTAAGAAATCTTTATTTTATGAAATCAGACTCTAAATTTCGGGCGAAGCCGAGTAGTAAAGTTAAGTAGTTAGTTATAATTACTAGAAAAATTCAGGTCCTCAATATTAGTTTCACAAAGAGAAACCTACCCACGAAGAATCTAGAGTATCTCTATCGGTCGTTCATTCCTCTCCCAAGCGAAGTCCATTTCAGCCAAGCGATCAGCTAAGTTTCCTCCTCAAAATATGTTCGCATAGTTCAAGAAATCCTGATTTTATTAGTGACACAGTACGGCATGACCCACGCACCCCAATTCCCTAGAACCTGTAATCGGCAAGAGATAGTTGGCCAAAGGATAACCGTTGAAACGAACACAGGCAAGATGTGCATTCAGAGTCCCGATGGCTAAGGCCTCTCAGACGAGTGCCAAGGCGCACTGAGTCCCGGAAAGATTTACATCGTGGCTAGTTCATGCACATGCACGCCGCAATACCTGAGCACGCACGAACCGCCGTGCGTGGTCGATGAAAAACAGAGAAGGCCCCGAAGAATTTATTCGCCAATAAAAAGGACTTCCCGCAGGCGAGGCGGACAGTTAGGATCCTAGATTTCGGGAAAAAATACAGCCGCAGTGACGCGGATAAATTTTCACAGGAGACGTAACGACCGGTTGATAAAGTTGACGCGATTAAATCTATCTATACAAGCATCAGGGGACACGCTAGGCTGCGTGCGACTGGATTGCGCGAATCTGATGAACGTTCGGGGCTTTCGATTGGTATTCCATGAAACCTCATCGAAGTCGCTTGAATTACGGCGAGCCGAGGATCTTATCTGATAGATTTAAAGTTGAACAGGGACACCATTAGTCCATCACATTTCCATTCGAATACTCGACCTGCAGCCACGGCGATTCTATATAAATATCGCAGCTAGCAACCTGATTCTTTTATGCCTGATGGCGGATGTGAAAAATAGAGAGAGTAATGGGGTTGACCTCGAAGGTTGGACGAAGTTCAAACGATTTTGGGCCTAACAGTAGCCTTTGGAGAAGTAACCTGAAACTGGAGAGCGTAGTTAGCGTCGTAAAGTCTGTCTTCGCACACGAGACCAACCAACCCCCCAATAATTCTCTGTAACTCCGCGATCGACTGCTGTAATCCGTTTTATCGTGCACAGTCAGTGGGCCATTAGAATAACTTTGCCTGCACGTCGGGTTACGTGGTTAAAATAATAGTCGTATTACTTGCTAAACTACCTCCGACAGCGTTACGGTAAAGCCAGCGGTTCAATTTTCATTAAACTTCCCCTTGTTCCTTTCCTTCCTTCCCTGGATCTTAAAACGAGCAATCAGGTTACCCTTCCTTGAAGCCAGCAAGATGAGAATGGTACAAGAGCGACATATTGTATCGATCGAAGCAGAAGAGGTCTGGAATATCCGAAAAAAAGTTTAACCAACGGAACTCGAACCAAAACTTAACCCGTTTAAGGGGGTGCACCGCCTTGCAGGCCTAAACGAATGGGTGAATTTTAGATTTGTTTTCTCAGGTAATTTTTTAGCGAAGTATCGAGATCTTTTTGGGAAATGTTAGGTGACATTTTCAGTTTATTTTCATAAATTATTTATTACTCATAGGGTTCTAGTGGCAGAGTTATACAACGTTGTCTAGCATCGTGTCTTGCGAGGTGGCCCTCAGCGCCAAAAGCGATTGGAACCTAAGAAATCAAAAATTCTTCTTTCGACTTAAAGAAAAATAGAGTTTCTTCAAACTAACGTGCGGTTTTTGTCATACTTCAATTTGCGAATTTTTTATAAACCTCGAAGCCGAGGTGCTTCAGTAAAGAAAAGGAAATTTCTTTGCGAAGCCATATATCCTCATTTCTTAAGATTATTCGAAACTCGTAAACTGATAGTTTGCCCACATTTTAAGCCGAGATTTAAAGCAATTTAAATTATAAATCAGGTTTTAGGAAGATATATAAAACTGGGGGCCATATTACCACCCCTCCTTCTACCCCCTCAACCGCCGCATCAATTTCAAAGATCGAGAAGCGATTGAGATTGATCATCTTAATCAAGCTATTCAGTGACCCGTTGAGCCTGCGCCGAGAACACAAGCAACTGGACATCAGCTCGCGTGGATAGCGCGCGTTCGTTGCGCGGAAGAAAGGGACGCGGGTTTTCGAGTGGCCTTAATGGAACATCGATTGCTCAACGACGCGGAGTACTCTCGAATGATGTATCGCCGGTTAATTGAAGCTCCTCTAAACGAGAATTAAGCGACACAGGCACTGCCGCGCACTGAAAGGATGAGCCGGGGCTACGTGGCAGGCCACGGCATCGATAAATTTCAGGCTACCTACGTAAGTGCTCGTGGTAACTGCGAGGCGCAAGCCAAACCGGTCGGCACGCGCTTCGACCATCCGCTATTCAAGCTCGTGCATGCACCAAAGAAAGGAGCCACTCGCCTTCTCTCATCCCCCCCTGCTAGCCTTTTTACCCTTTTTCCCCTCTACTCTTCGCCCCCCCCCCCCGCGCTTTCTCCCCGCGCGCCAACAGCTAACAGACACACGGGCCCCTTTTTATATTCCGCGACGTACAGGTAATCGTACTTCGACGGGACAATGGACAAGCGATACTCCCTTGCCTCTGACATTCCTCAGCGTCCACCTTCGGCGACACTGCGTTCCTCCGCCGTGTTAAGCTTTTTCTGCGACTCTTCTCTGGTGGCACGCGCTGGCAGTCACGCTTCAACCTTGGGGCAACCTGACGAACCGCGTTCGATAGAGATGGATGGAGGGGTTTCGTTTGGGACGTTGGGTTTTTTTGGATTTCAGTTGGGTTTTACGAGCCTCGGGTGTTCTGGACTTTCGAACGGTGTAGAATTCTTGATGTCGTGTTGATTCTTCTGGAAATATTGTGTTGTGTAATAGCGTCTGCTTGGATTCAATTTGGAACGCGGTGGTGGTAACAGATTTAAGGGGCTAGGCAGTCAGAGATCGCTCGAAAATCAAGTATTTTTTGGGAATTAATCACAGGCAGATGAATACAAATTGTGACCGGTACTTTTGGGTACCTAATGTTTATTAATACTGTAAATAGTAAAGAAATATATATTTGAATAATATATACATATGTATGACAGCGAGTTCTGGAGACGCTGTAATTTTGCGGTGATTCTGGCCGTGAGAAACTGAATTGTGAAATATCCTCTGGAATTGACACTTTGCCCTGGCCTCCATTCTGCCCCGAACCTATTGAAAAAAGTCGAAATTATAAAAATGACGTCTGTAAAACAGCAAATTTTAAAGAAACGTGATTTTTCGCCGGGGAAAAGAGCAATTTTATTTTTTTTTTTTTGTCAAAGTAGGAGTTTTCACAGACTTGTGCTTAGATTCCAGGTCGTAGCTAGACAAGTTTCACATATGTGAAGTTTTTTCAAATCGATTTGTACCTCCGTTTCTTCGCAATCACTGCAAAACGGAGAGGAAATATGATTCCGAGAAAAACGCGTTTAAAGTTTCGAAAGAGGAATCTAGTCAACCTGCGTGCGCGCAGAAACGGTTTATGAAACGGCTCGACCTTTTTGGCTGTAAAATCCTTAATTTTGCGAATTTTAACATAAACCAAACGGGATTTTATTCGGGAAGGGTGGTACTTTCGAAAATGCAGCAGCAAAAATAGAGTTTCTGACTGCTGAGTCCCCTTAAGTTAGACCTGAATTTCCTGTGTTCCTTTCTGGTATCCATTAATTAGGGGAGACCGGGGCAAAGTGGGGCGGAACAAGTTTGAAGTCGAATAAAATTTTTCCCTTTCAATAAAAATGTTTGGAAATAGATTTATAATATAATTAAAACATCACTATTGATAAATGACGAATAGCGATACTTAAAATAAACTTAGAGTATATTAAAAATCAACTTGAAAGAAATGATGCAAGAGGTATCACTTTACCCCATATATGGGGTAAAGTGAGCTACTCTCTGGGGTAAAGTGAGCAGAAATAAAATACGTGTTTTAATGAAGGATATAATTATAAAATCAACTTTATTAGAACTTTTAAACTATTTAAATTATTATTTTTTAAATATATTTCATTAATACAAGCTTAATGTTAATAATTTGTACTTTGTAACTTTGTACTTTGTGTTACTAACCTAAACTCATTTTCTTCTGAAAATGTGGTTTTTAAAGGAACTTTGTTTACATGAACAGTCTGACATATTATAAATAAAACAAACACATACATAATTTTTAATAAAATACGTACTTATAATATCTAAATAAATTTAGATATCACTCGCGCATCTTTTCTTTGCAGGTCAGTTTACCCCGGTCACTTTGCCCCGAATGTATACTCAGTGGAAAATTAATTATTTAATAATGTTAGGATCAATGTTTTCTCAAACGCGTGTACATGTATGTTTATAAGCTTATTATAAACACGCAGAAATAAAATGGAGTTAAAATCACACATTTAACACTCATTTATCCAAAAAGCTAAATTGAAGAAAAAAACAATTGGAAGTCTCTAAAATTTCATTTTTAATTTTTTAAATAAATTTCCATTTTTCGATACCTGAATGTGCATAATTATCATTGTCGCATTACGTACATTTATTACGTCACCAAAATTTCTAAATATATTCTATTGTTAAAGAATAAATTAAGGAAGCTCATTTTACCCCGGGGTCCACTTTGCCCCGGTCTCCCCTACCTACATACGATTCTAAGTAACTTTGAGTGTTACAGCCACGCCTAGACTAGAATTCCCCAAGCTGCCGATCGAAGGAAATCGCTCGCGCCGAATTACTTCTCTAAAGATAACATTCTTAATCCAAGCTCCGTGCCATCGTCGTTTCGCATTCTCCCTCCGAAACCTCGGCTCCCCGAGGACCCCGCCGTCGTTGCCAACACGCGACACCTTCCCATCCCGTTCTGCTTCTTTCCCCATCGCTACCTTCTCTTCTCCATTACACCACATCCTGGCGTGCAGGTTGCACGGCGAGCCAAGAAGGCTTCATCCATCTCGCGAAAGCACCGCCGCTTATTAAACCTGGTAATAACTACCGTGCCGTTCCCCACGTCCGATCTTCAATCAGCGGACCTAACGAGTTACTCGCGGAGTGGCGGATGTGGGTCAGCACGAAAGCTTCCACGGAGGAAGTTCCGCAGCGGCGAAGGACGTTGCCCGTCCGCGCGTCCTTCGCGTCACGAGGACCTGCCGCTAAAATCACGGCGATGACGTTGATGATAATTAACCGTCGATTTTCATGATTTTCACCCAGAGCCCAAATCTCCGTGCAGCGAGGATCACCAGCGATGTTAGCGCTGGATGTAGCGCCACAGAAACGCGCGTCATTTTCTATCGTAATTTATTTTGGTTTGGAACCATAAATTATAAAAAAAAAGAGCAGTGACGGATTTAAGGAAAAAGGCCCAAGTCGCAAACGTTCTGTGGGGCCCATTTATTCGAGGAAATAAAGAGTACTTTATTAAATCGAGCTAAGCGTGGTAGTACAGAAGAAAATATAGTGTTTGGATGAAATGATAATTTTTTTTCAAGATGGAGCCCAGGCGGCTACTGTGCATCGGCCGCCCCACAGTGGTACATAATGACATTTCTTGTTCAAATCACCCTGCAGGTCGTAATTTTTCAGGAACCTTGACTTGGGTTTCGGCTGCCCAGGTACAAAACCAATATTGCCGCCCTTGTTGATTTAATATTTTTTAATTAAGAATTTGATATGCAGCATTCACATTTTTTATCTATATATACATAATTTTAAACAGTTACCGTGCAAAAGAGTTATTATTGTCATTAGTCAAAACTTTACGTATAATAAACGGCCTGCGGCCGCCAATAAATTTGGCCGCCCTGATGCACCTTCTGCACCCCCGCCAGGAAAGGCCCTGAATATGGGTTTGTTTTCCGAACTTTATTTAACACAATGACCTTCTCTACCTACTCAAGAATCGGACATTCTTGTTTAATCGTTGTTACCAGCACTGTTTACTATATACACATTGAATTTAATTCCCCGAGGGTAACTACGTTCGCCGAGCGTCTCGAACGGAAGCCGAAGTGCCAGATAGAAGTCCGCCATCATCAACTCGGAGGAAATGTCGATGTATCTTATTTAGCCAATCGCGTTTCTGTCGCGGCGAAGGCAAGTTCCAGCGAAGCCGGCCCGCCAAATGGGCCAGCTGGTTCGAGATAAAGTCGATCGGTTGCTATTCCGAATCTCGTAACTCATAAAGTGAAATCCACCCGTGAGACGGGTGAACGGGATACGCGGTCCTTCTAAGACCGCCTCAGCGTCGAGAGGCGAAACGCTGGTAGCTGGAGAGTCGTTTTAATCGGCGATAAATTCGATCGGTCGGTCGCGCGCATTCCAGCCCCGGCGATCCCCTGGACGCGGCAGCAGGGAAAGGGGGGGCGAGGAAGGCGCGCAAAAACGGAGATCTCGGTCATTTTCACGCGCCACTGAGCCGCACGGAGGCGGTATAAAGTGCAAACGATTCAATCGCCCTGCGCTCCAGTTTCCATGCCAATCGTCGCACCTGCGAGAGGGAGCGCCGCGAAAATCCGCGACGGGCGAGTACGTGACGGATTAGCATAATGTCCGCGACTTTAAAGCGCGCCCGTTTCACCAGCCGCGCCGAATTCCCGCTGGATAACGATGGGTCGCGGAGTAATTTCCCCGGGACAGGACGCTCGCGATTCCGCCGCGCCGGTACCTGGATCGTTAATGTCCCCGTGAGCTGCCCCTTTGTCGATGGCCGCCAGACGCGCGTGCCGTGTCTTGGTAAATTTATGGCTCGGTAAAATTCACGTGCACCGCGGAATAATGGGCCAGCGTGAATGATGGATATCCAAATTGAAGGGAATAATTTTGTGGAACGACTTGGAGCGTGCTTCTGTTCGAAAGCCATCTTTCAATTTGATGTATTATACCTAGGACTGCTTGGAGCTCCTCGGAGCACCACTTCCGGGTAAGTGGCGTTTAATCCGAGTAAAGATTTATTCGAATAATGCCTGACCCCTAATCGTCGAATGAAAGTCTCGAATAAAATGAAATTCTTTGAGAATAACGAATGAATTTTTATTGAAGTAACTTTCAATCAGATTTGCGAACGAAACGAAGTTACTCGAAAGCGACGAATAATTTTTTATTCGGATATACTTTTAGAATCTGCAAGAATCTGAATTCTTAGGAATTTATTGGGATACAAGTTTATTCGAATAATGCCCAATGATTCTACGACGAGGATGAAAAGGGTCTTTACTAAAAAAGTAAACGGCGAGGTGGAGGAAAAAGTGACGGGACATGATTGCAGCAACTCGTCGGCGACCGTAATCGGTACAATTAAAGGCTTCGTGCAATGAAACAGCGAACTCACGCACAGCTGCGTATTAAGAGCAGGCAGACAGTCGAAACGCGATGGAGCTTGGAAATCAATGCAAATGAAATGCAGAGGGGAAGTTAATGAGATACAAGTGTTTCGCGCAAAGTCCACCGCTAAGTACGCGTTTATATCTGCCCCACGACCGCCCGGCATTAATGAAACTTCGATAATGATGGACAGATGTAGTTATTCCGCGCTCTTCTTTCGTTTTTCAAGTATTATCGCATTGATTTACAATCCGTTCAAATTCAATGATACACCGCGGATAGTCCCCCCCCCCCATCGCTATAAAGCGATCAAAGGCTGTCGTAAATTAAATAACGATTGTAGGGGAACGAGAGTCGGCCGTTCAGGTGCTTGGACCGGGAATCGAACCCGGGATCTTTCGCTTGCCGGGCGACTGCTTTAATATAACCACCAACAAAGGAATTTGGGCAACCCGGAAGTTCAGAATATTATGCACCTTTCTGCGCAAGTAGAGTAGTTGATTCGCAGCACAGAACTTATTTTTGGTTGGCGCCACAGTTTTAGGGGGTGAAATCACCCCTTGAAAACAGCAGAATTTTCCTTTTCGTGGAATACCTCGAGATCGGTGAGAGATATCGAAAGGAAGTTTAAACAAAAGTTGTATCTTTTTTTATACCTACAAAACTGCGTAAAAATAATTCTCGAATTAGGGATTGGTAGTGAGGGTAACTTTAAGAGTGTGAATTTTTCGAGAATTATTTTTACGCAGTTTTGTAGTTATAAGAAGAAGATGCAGCTTTTGTTTAAACTTCTTTTCGATATCTCACGCTGTTCTGAAAATATTCCACGATAAAGAAAACTCCGAAATTTTTTCCAAGGGGTGATGTCGCGCCATAAAGCCGCACTATGGCACCAACGAAGAATAGCTTTCTGTTACGGATCACTACTCTACTTGCACGCAAAGTTGCATAATTTTCTGAATTTCCAGATTGCCTAACTTCTCTTGTCAGCTCCCCAAGGTTAAATCCTGAGTGCGCCACTGGTATTAGATACTAGTAGCCAAGATAAATATTTATGCGAAACTTATGCGAGTGGGATATAAGTGTGCAAGGATAAGGGTGCACGGGGGCGAGACCGTGAACCGAAGCAGCAAGTGTTCACCATTATGCTACTCCTCGAGTGGTAAACCAGCCTCCTCCGTACGCCCACGTGATTTTATGCTCTTCAAGGCTCATCAAGAGCGAACTCTATTGTACTCGCGCACGTGTATGCTGCAGTGCCTTCTTAATTGAATTGGCAGTGGAAAATATGAGGAATGTGGAGTGTCTTGTAACAATAAGAGAAATACAAGAAGATTCAGAGATGTGGCCAAAATGTATTAAATGGGGATGAAGGATGGAATTCATCTAAGATAACTAGAGATCTGTGTTTAACGGGTTTTTTTTTATAGTGTTTATTTAGCCATATAACATACATAACAATTTTATATCTGAGAACTAGGTATAAACACAGTCGAAATTGGCACCCTGTTACAATAAAAACTTAAACTAAGCAGCAGTCTCAAACGAGCACTCGTGCTTAAACATAAATAGTAGGAACTTTTAATAACACTAATTTGTACTTTAAATTGCATTGTCAATCTTTTAGTGATAGAACGATTTGAACTTTGGTATCCTAGGAAAAATCGGCTCTAAACCTAGCAGGTCACTTTGGCGGGGTCTTAAATCTAAATTTGGATCTACTTAAATATAACCTACGCTAATTTAAACTAAATATATTTACATGACAATTTACAAAGTGTGTTTAAGGGGTCATGCTCAGTCAGGAGGCCGAAAAAAGGGCGATATTTGGGAATTTTTTACTCGAAAACTATAACACATTTCTCAAAAATACTTGTTTCTTTTTAAAGATTGCATCTAGTACTGTGTATCGTAATTTTTTTATTTAAAAATATTCATATTTAAAATTTTTCAGTTTTAACCCTTTGCCGTTCCATCAATATGGAACTGTGACAGACTATATATACGTTCAATAAGTTCATTATTGAATCCCTATCTTTTTAATATAAATAATTTATATATAAATAGATGCTTAAATATGATATTAGTATATAAATTATTTGTATATAGATATCTATCTTATATAGTATCATATAGATAATATATATATAAATTATTTATATACCTATATATATATATATATATATAAATATATATATATAATATTATATAGATAATCTATAGGTATATCAATTATTTATATAATATATATATATATATATATATATTGAACTATTTAAATTATTATTGATAGATATATGGATTACACTGAACTAAATTAATTATTAATTCGATGAACCCCTAAATAATCAATATATTAATAAGTTCGAAAGATTTATTTATAGATAATGGTATATCAGTAGATAAATTTTGGTTTATGTATAAATCATTTATATATTAATAAGCTTCTTGTTGTATAATTATCTCGTGATTTATAAATAATTTATATATTTATATAGTTCACAACGCCTTTCGCAGGCAAAGGATTAAAACTGAAAAGTAAATGTCGAGTCAACTAACCCCATCATATTTGTCAACTAACCCCACACCCGGGGTTTGCTGACTCATTCGTCTCACTAATCTAAATATAATAAAAACTACGACCTATACTCAATTAAAACAATTTTAAAAATTAAGCCTGTATACCTAATGAAATTTGTAAACTTTTGGCGTGCAACAAGTCAACAAAGTACCAATGGTCTGGGTTTTATAAAAATTAGAAATATTAAAAATTAGTCAACTAGCCCCGGTCTCCCCTACTAGTACAGAAAAAAAAAAACAAGTTTGAACAAAATCATAATTTCTCTTCTGGAAGATGCGTTTTCCCCTTGCAAACTGTGGCTACTCATCTCTGCGGCATTATGTATTCACGTAGGCAACAGTATCGCTCCCATAAAACAATCTAAGAAGCTCGTCTACAAAAGGGTCAGCGACGAGGCAGACGGAAGGGATGACCTTGCGTGTTCGCGTTGCTCGGTGTGCAACGAACGCCCCGCCAAGTAACGTGCTTCCTCGCAGCGGAAAAAGCTTTCGCGAGATTGCCCCCCGAGCGAGAGAAGTCTCGACTTCTGGCACCCGACGCGCGCCGCGGGGCGTTCAAATAATACTATCCGCGAAAGAAAATGAGGCACTCTCGAATTTGCATTCGCAGCAGCCGCGGGCCACGAGTGTCCTCAGCGCTCTGCGCTCGGCTCGGTTTCTTGTACGACTGCTCTGCCAACGAGTCCTGGAGGTGCGCGCCGCGCGTACCAGAGCCAAGCCCTGAGTTTCCTGAATTTATAAACTTGCGTACCCTGGCGCGTGACCCTGAATCATTTGGCCAAGTCCTCGGCTGGCTTTAACCCGACCACTGAGGACTGCTAGTAGTATTCTCGGACCACCAACTCCTTTGTTCACGCGTGCAGTTGCTGTATGAATACTGCAACGCTCGTGACGAATGTTATTGCACGGGGGGAAGCAGTGGCGGATTTAACAGGGGGCCCGATCAGCAGTTGCCGCCGGGGCCCCTGCACTGAAGGACAAGAAAGAAATTACGATTTTATCCAAACTATATTTTTTTTTCTGCACTACTACACCGAGCCTGTTTTTAATAATCTACCACCTATTTTCCCTCTTTCCTCTTTTCTTAAATCGTAAAACAAGCGTAAGATACCGTACGTTGCGTTGAAGTGACCACCCTGTACAACCGGGCCTCAAAATATTCGAAGTGCTTAGGGCCTCGAGAGGTCTTAATTCGCCCCTGAAAAATCCCAACTTGGTTCAATCACAAAGTCTCTCCTTAGCAGAATTGTGTCCCTCGAACGGCGAGCGTTGAACTGTTGAACCCTAGAATGGTAACTCGAGAACGTTTACCAAAAAATATTTCCACCTGGAAAATGATAAATATTCGGCGCAAGCTCTGCACCCCGCACTAATTCAATATCCCGCTGTTATCCCTGTTACGCTGCGCCAAATAATTACCTGGATAACGTTGCTGCTCGAATGCGCTGGAAAATACTGTTCCATTACAGGTATTATTGAAAGAGATGCTCCAGAGAGAGACGAGAGAAAAATGAAATCGCAAACGAGTACCCGCTGCCAGAGCTTCGACGAATTATATCCCGTTGGCTTTTATCAGTTTGTGCATGGTACACTTTTATCAATTTCCGTCGGAACGGATCCATTCGCGAAACAATAACATCCCGGAGGAAAGAGTGACCCGACAGATTGACGTTTATTAAACAGCGGATCGTAATTAATCAAAAATATCCCGGCGTTCACCCAAACCCACTGTTTTTTCCGTCCGAGTAATTTGCTAATTACTTGGACCATTAATTCTACTGAATTACCTTGGCGAATTTCAGCTGACAATGGGAGGACACCACGTGGTAGACACTGATTTTGACGAGCCTTGGCACGATAGATCTGTGTCGAAAATAAGTAAATAGGTGTCCGAGCGTTTCTGCCAATGGACCTTAATAATAGAGATATTTACATGTAAATTATTAAAAAATTTTATAGTGGGCGTGGGGTTTAGTGGGTAAAAATTCCACAATTACCCTGGCGCCCGCACGGAATTCCCTTCTGGAGCGTCAGGGTGCCTTTTGACATCTTCACGTTAAAATAAAAAAAAAATAGTATAAGTTATCTTTTTATAAATTATTTTTTTTAACTTGGGGAAATCTTCAAAAGGCACCCCGACTCCTCCAGAGGGGAGTCCCCGCGAGCGTCAGGGTAGTTGTGGGATTTGTACCCACTAAAACCCCACGGCCACTGTGAAATTTTTAACAATTTCCATGTAAATATCTCTATTATTAAGGCCCATTGGCAGAAACGCTCGGACACCTATTTGCTTATTTTCGACATAGATCCATCGTGCTAAGGCTCATCAAAATCAATGTCTACCACATGATATCCTCGCCTTGTGAGCTTTTTAATGCAGCTTAACAAATTATTTCTCGTCGTTGTCGCAGATCATTACCGACATTTTCATCGCGCAAACTATTCCCCTCCCACCTGGCTTTCGAGAGCCACGAGCAATCGCGAGATCAAACGCTCGCGGAGCAAGCTTTCCTTGGCGAGCGATTCCCCGGCGAGATTTTCACGCGCAGCGACACGTTTTCCGGAAACGCGCGGTCGATCGCTCGACAACAGGCGAATTTGCATACCGACGATGGCCCGCGGCGGTCCACCGTCCACGCAAACTTGCCGGGCAGACTTCTAGTTCGCGACGTGGTGCACGCGCTGAGGACACGCGCGTGTCCTCTCGGAACGTGTTAGACGCCTTCTCGTACGAGCCCCCGGGGCCACGCTCATCTTGCCAGCGCACGTGCATGCAGCTGGTCACTTGGAGCACGCTGCTGCACAGCACTGTGCATACAACTGTCCCGCGCAACACAACAAAGTGGCTACAACGATCCTCTGGTAATAAGAATGCGCGCGCTCGTCCTTCGTACCGCGCGCGGCTGTTCTACGTCGTCCTATTCTACTTCCGCGTTTCCATCGGGTCGCGCCGGGCGAGGTGCGCTTCGGAGCTGGCGAGAATTGGTAAGAAAGGCAGGCCAGGCTTATTGCCGAGGCTGCTCTTTATTGGACACGCTGTCTTATTGTATGGGCGGGAATGATTAATTGCGTTGTCGCGTGGAGAATTATTTTATAGCCGGAGCCAAGGGGCGATCACCTTACCTCTGGTTCCCTTCTGATACCTCATCTCAGGAGCCGTCCTTAACCCTCGGTTGCACGTATCTACTTTTTCGAACGTCGCTGTCACACTGGGTTCGACCCTGTCAATTTTCAATCAGTTGTTATTTAAAAACTACTTGTTAAATCAAGTCGCAAAAATTCTGGGGTAAAGTTTGAACATTGTACAATGTATGCCCATCGTTGAGAGTTGACATTTAAAGTGTCATCATGCTTAAAAAATTTTGAAGCAATAAGAGTGCCGGCAAAAATTTTTTTTGCTTAAAAAATTGCAGGGTCAATTTCACGCAGTGTGACAACCGAGGGTTAAGGGGGACTAGGTTCGTTTTCCGTGAAAGAAGCACTTTCTTCTCCATGTATTTGTAAGAAAATGAAGGCAATTTCAGATGTATCCTTTTGCCCAATGTTTATTATCATAGAGATTGAAAAAAGTGGTATGAAATATGCATGTGCTTTAAAAATGGCGGTGCTGACTGGTAAACATTTTAACGTTCTTCTGTGGTTTCGCTGTAATATTGGTCTTAAAAAGTGACGTAATCCAATTTCAAGGTGTAATTCTTATTTGTTACATCCGTAGTTTTCCGCTGAACCGATAAGAACTAAAATTAAAACAGAATTATTAAATTGGTGGCCGAAAAACGGCGATTATTTCAAGAAAAAATCGATCGTGTTTGTGCGCCACTAAAAATCCGCGACTATTTAATTTTTTGATGAAAATCTCGATTTTTTACGGACCATATCAGAGGTTTGGCGGAAAATGGCACATGTTTTACACATCCTGTATTTTTTTTTCAAGTCGATCTGAACCTCCGTTCATTCGGAACTAGCCGAAAACCAAGAGAAAAAAGATTCGAGAAAAACGCGTTTACAGTTTCTGAGCAAAGGCGACGCTATAAGTTACCGCTTGACCTTTTTAGCTGCTAAATCAACAATTTTGCGAATATGAATATAAACTAAGCGACATTTTATTGAGAATAGATGGCACTTTCGAAAAATGCAATAAAAAAATCGGGTTTCTGAATGCCTCGTCCCCTTGAGGGGACCCTCCGGTTAAAATTTTTCAGAAAATCGATTTTTATATATATATATTTGTAGTAGTATAACATCCCGAGAATGCCCTGTGAAAGTTTCACACCAAAATCACATAACAAATTCAAACTCCGAACGCAGGTGTGAGCCGAGAACACTGAACACGTTTTTCTCGAAACACGATATTTCGAAACGGTAACCACGATGTCAGAAAAACTAATGAACTGATTCAAAAAAATCTTGAGGCACTTGATTCGTGATTGCACTCGCTATCGCAGCACCCAATAACGTAATATTTTGAGCACGGGTTTTTTTTTATCTGCACATTTGTCCGGAAAATTACCCGCTTTTTTGCACTACTTTGTTCAAATGTTCACCAACATCGTAGTTTTGGTCTTTTTTACCCCAGCGAGGAGTGCTGCGATAGCTATTGAAATAAACTTTAAGAAATTGTTTGAATTTTTGACTTTGGACGAATCTGTGAGTAAATTTCGTGGTTACCGTTTTGGCATCTCTTTTTGGCAGCGCTTGCACTAAGCGTCACTTAGAAAATACATCAAGATCAAAAACATGAAACAAATATTTTTTTTTGCACCCCAAGGAGGGTATCAATAAATGCCAAAAATAATTTGTAGGCTATGTTATAACATCTTCTCGTAAAAAATTCATAAAGATCACCTATTTTTTAAGGGGTTTGACCGGAAGGTCCCCTTAAGGGGGGGCCTTGTGTAATCGGTACAAAAAATCGATTTTTTAGGTTTAATCGATAGTGCGTCGTGTGGAAAACCTGTTCATAAAGCGTCCGGCTAAAATTCAAACACTGAAGGCTCATACAGACCAGTTTTATGCCCGCGGCTAGAGCGAAAACTTTGCACGCGTTTGTCTCGGAAACACATTTTTCACATTTACAAAACACGGTGTGGACGATAGCTCAGAAACCATTCAACCAATTAAGTTGCGCTTGTACATACATACAGTTTATTGCATCCTCTCGTCGATAAACCAAAAAAAAACCAAAACAAATTATTAACAATTTTTTCATAAACCACGCGAGAAAATGCACCGAATTTCTGCATTTTTGTAGAATTTCCTGAAATTGGGCCTTCTCCCCCAAATCTATATCCATACCTCGTGACATATAGCGAAGCATTCTAAAATATTGGTAACTTACAATTAGTGAGCTCGTCTGTATCATTACCGAATCTACTTCAAATGCATCGTATAAAACATACATATATACGGAAATTTTAATCCTTCATAACTTTTGGACCACGATCGTCCCACGCTTTGGGCAAAGTGCACATTACTCAGGATCCTCCTCTCTACAACATATCTGAAACTCAACAAAATTGGAGCTGCAGCCCCTCTTTTATGCATTTTTCCCTAGCTGGAGATCGTAGGTACATATTACTTTTCAGTCTGATCGACGCGGGTCGATACTACTTCCTGCCACGACATTCTGAATCCCCTGTGTTCTCATTTTCCTGTAGATTGTAACATATACATGGTATTAATAGTCCATGGACACTTTTATTCGCGTCTGCTACTACGTACGATATTTCAAAGATGTCGTTTACGAGCATCAAGGTGTCCTTTAATAGATACCCTCCAGGCGATCGTGTTCATTATCGTAATGCACGGCTGGCTTATCCTGCCTGTATATGCATATCGATGACCTATATATTCATGCCGGGAATCGTACGCACACACACACAACAGACTTCTTTTCTGCGATGCGAGGCGCCACGGCGACCGAACAGCTGTTCCTGAAATCGTCGCTGCGATGCTTCTCCACTTTCTCCCCGTTAATCTTTCTCCCCCACGTTCGCAATAAATCGCGAACTGGTGAATAACGTTACCTATCTAGGCGGAGCGGAGACGGTCGAGCGTATCTCTGTATCGCCGAGACGAGTCAGTTGCGGTTATCTAATTTTCTATTCCGACGAACGAGGTCGGAAGACGAATGAAATCTAGAGTATGTCGTCTCGGTAATTAACCTTTTTTTTTTAGATCGATTCCGATCGCGATACAGGTTAATTACTTGCGCGCTTGTACGCTGCATCTTTATTAGAGGCACCTGCATGCACGCCAATCGATTGCCCAAAGGCGCTTGTATCTTGATGATCGTTACCGCGGCTGCGAGCCAGTATCTTCGCGGTTCGACTATTCATCAAATGTTCCGCTGGATGCAAACTCTCTCGTCCGTCTGATATAGAAATATGAGCACTCTTTACTTGTGGCTTAGGTTCGAGATTAAGATGTGAGTCAATTAGGTAGACCATTCGAGGTGGGATCCCTGCCTGCAGGAAACTTAGTACGTACATGGTATACGTTGGATTCTGCTGCAAAGAAGCAGCGAGTACGTACTTACATTACAGAAAAGAAGAACCAAACATTTAGTGTATCAGGTAATATGCTCAGTTCAACACGAGCTGTATGTTGTACATTCTATAGAATCCCCTTGATCCAAATTTAAATCGCTATCTCCTACAAAACGACTCGCAGCACAACTACCCTACTTATATACCTGTCGGATTCCGTAGCAGGGGATTCGAGTGTAACACGTTCATCACGAGTTCTAAGTACTTTCAAGAAGATTTTGTTCAGAAGTCTTCGATCGCCGTCTCGACAGGGGTTCCGCTCTTAAACTCTAGCAATGATCTGAATATCTTAGGATCTTGGAATGAGATTATTGTTGCGAGCACCCTTTGGTTGGAATCCAGGGCCTGCTGGTGCTCGTGACAAGAACAAGAGGACAGCGAGAAGAAGGCGATCGGATCGATCGCCTGTCAAGCTGTCATTCGATAGCCAGACGCCATTACAAGCAGACGCATCGACATATACATATTTCTTGCGCGTTTGTGATTACATTCGGTTTATCTGTCACCCTGTTCTTGTTAATGTTCTATTGCTTCTATTGTACTTTTGTATTAAACTTCGATAAGGGTGGCGTGAAAGGAACTAGGACGGTGGAACTGTGCTCTACACAATATTTGTAAAGATGTCCAGCCGCGATGTGCTGGCATATGCTTAGTCCTTAGGATGTTTGTCCCCTATGGTCAGCTGGCATCCAACATACCTACTCCCACGGTATTCCGCCCCAAAAGCAAGAGTGCCTACGTTCCTTCTTTCCAAGAAGAATCACTGCCCACCTCGTGCGACCTCATTCCCCCGCAGTGTCGATTAAAATATATGGGCCAAAGAGTAGATACAAACGGAAAAACAACGCGGCATTCGTCCGCTACCCTACATTCGTAAACGCCAGCGTGAGACAACTACGACGGCCCCCGGGCGTCGGGCATGGCCACGGTTGCTCCGCTCCGCCAACGTTTGCTCCTTCGTCTTAACCTGGCCTCCGAGTCGCGGGGACCGGCGTCCACGCCGCAACCGCAGTCGGAGGAGATGCGAATTGCTCGGCGACCTCTTCGAGCAACGGAGAAAAGTCGCTGCATAGCGTTCAGCGTGGTCCCCGCGGCTATGCTGGTATATACACTGCGGGCCAAGTCGAGGATATGAAGAAGAAGAGGTAGAAGAAGGGAAGAGGGGGACGAGCTAAGGGAAACCAGTCCCCCTTTCTCTACCTTCGTGCCCATCGACGTCGCAGGAACCTCCAGCTCAAGCAGGCTGAAAATAAATATCTCGGCGACGAGGACGAAGGCGGGAACCTTCTTTCCTTCTCGAGTTTCGTGGTTGATGGTATGTACTCCGGGTAGGCTCTTTAATACCCCCTTCAACGATACACGGCCGCGTATTTATTGGTGTTTATACGACGTTGGTTTAACGTCGCCGCGTCGTACAATGATTTATTCCCGAGAAAAGCTACCCCGGCGCGGCGCAGAGCCGATTCTACGCGGCCGAAGCGATCGGATCGCGAAAGGAGAGTGAGGTCAAGGGATTCAAGGGGTTATACCTAGTCAGGAGACCGAAAAGAGGCGAATGTTTGTGAATTTTTTTTGAAAAGGCGGAAGCACATATTTTTACAGAACTTTTTGCTCGTAACAGAGCAACATTTAAAGAACATTTGGTAATTTTTTTTGGTAGAAAAATATTTACGTTTATAATAAAAAATACGACACCCGAGAAGCCTTTTTAAAAACAGTGAGCAAGACACCTCAAAAACTACTGCACCGATCTTTCTGAAATTCTGTGGGCTTATTTTTATATAAAAATCTACTGAATGACGGAAGGATTTTTTTCCACTTTATAGTTTTGATTTTATCAACGAAAAACGGCCATTAGTGATAACCATGGAGCCATTTTTCGTTGATATAATCGAAGCTATACATTGAAAAAAAATCCTTCCGTCATTCAGTAGATTTTTTATATAAAAAGTAAACCCACAAAAATTCAGAAAAATTGGTGCAGTAGTTTTAGAGATGCCTTGCTCGCCGTTTTTAAGAAGGCTTCTTGGGTGTCGTATTTTTATTATAAGCGTAAATATTTTTCTACCAAAAAAAATTACCAAATGTTCTTTAAATGTTGCTCTGTTAAGAGCAAAAAGTTCTGTAAAAATACATGCTTCCGCTTTTTCAAGAAAAATTGCCTCTTCTCGGCCTCCTAGTCAGGTATAGCCCCTTAAAATCGCGACGTGGTGGATCTGATCTATTGCAGTTTTTCTTGGTTAGAGGATGTTAATGGGAATTGGGCGGACATTCCCGTGATCGAATCTGTGTTTAATTATATGTAATTACGAATACAAATCAACGCTTGCGAGGTTGGGAAACCAGAGGATGCAAACATTCCTGGTACCTATCCATTTAATGCCGTCATCCAGCGCCGCGATGCAGTTCCAATTTGACCAAAAAACGAATGCATGCAATCGCGTCAATCGCTTGCAGGGTTTTGTTTCTCGCCAACACAACTTCTTTTCCGTTTGCATTTGACTCTTAAGTCCTCTTAAGTTCCTTGCTTAGTCAAATTGCAGTTGCGTTGGGGCCGTGGACGAACGGCCTTTGAGCTACCACTTAATTTTTAGCAAGTCACTATCTCAACTCAAGTACCAAGCTTGTGTGATAAAGCAGCCTCTCAGCAATTGATCAGTCAACCCTCTGGTCCACAGAGAACCAGTACTATTAAATCATTTTCAATCATTGTCTGCGTGATAAATGTTCAGGTAAACTAAACGTAGCTGGTTAAGAAGCTAACACCCGGTGCCGGATGACAGAAAGGAGCATGTATAGAAGAAGTGTCCGTACTTGAACACGAATTCTCTTTGATGGGCCGACAACTTTCGGATCGGCCCAAGGCAATATGCCGCACAGCCCCAGGCGGTTCGCATGCTTCGGAACGACGTCCATACCGAGCACGAATTCTCTTTTCTGGACCGATAGCGTTTGGCCTCGGCCCGGGGCCATGCAGCAAACACCCCGAGGTAGTGCGGCGAGCAGCCCGAGGCACTTTCGCATGGCTCGAAACGATCGTCGCGGCTGCATTCGGCCGCTCTATTCGCCTTCGCGCTCAAATCGAACAGACTCCGATTAACTGTGAAGGCTTCCATTTGTTCCTAGTGATTGCGTAGGGAGGATGCGTTGCGAGTCCTGCGGATGCCTCTTCCGCGAACGGACTGGGGTAGGGTGAGGCTGAAAGTCCTGTTTTTCATATAAACCTATGTAAAATTTAGTCATAACAGTCTAGAGATATACGGCGCTGTTTTGCATAAACTGCAACTATTATGCTTTACTTTTGCAAAGTTGTTGGTGAATAGTGTTGTTATTCGTTGAGTTACATCACAAAATGTGTGTCAAATCAAAATAGACGATTTGCCCCGGGCAATTTCTTTTAGTATAAAATAGTGAAAGGAATTACTACGGCAACCTTTTCTTAAACAAAAGAATGAAAATACAGGACAGAGATTCAGCTTGAACAAAAAATCGCACAATAATCGTAGCTCAACATAAAGAAATAACTCTCTTCTAACCACTTTGGCCATATTTCTTAAACTCAAATTATTTTAATATAAAAAAAAAACAGGGAAAAAGATAGATCATTTATGACTTTACTAATTGGTTTGCTTCGACGAAGACAACTACTCTTTTTAGTATTTTAACATGACTTATTTAACCGAAAAATAGAAATACAAGTAGAAATATAATTACGGGACTTTTTGCCCCAATGGTACCTCTATAGTTTCGCCGATATATAGATTCGAAAATATTATCATTCAGAAATAAACAATGTCATGTACACGTTACTAAAGTAACATACAATCTTATCGTATTCCCCTTATACGTTGCTAAGCTCTAGTTTACTTCTAATAACACAACAAAAAAGGCCCACAACGACTGGCGACTCTGTCGTCCTCCCTATTACCCTTGCCATCGACGTAGTTACGCTGCAATATTCAATCGACTGTTTTACGAATGGAGATTTTTTATTCGGGACTATTTGCCCGCCGGACTTTAAGCGCCAGTCTACCCTACCTGCTGAACTGTGAATCCTCTTACCTGTAAGAAGGCCAGCGAAGAAATGAAGATAAGCCCGGGCCTGAAAGCGAGTCTCCATTATTTGAAATAAAGTTTGTTACCCAGTTAAAACACTCGTGTTTTCCTACACCGCAGCAACGGCCGAGGAACAAAGCGCGGCGAGTTTCCTGTGTACACAGAGTGGAAATGAATTTGGGGTCCCTCTTTAAACCGCAAGCCGAACCGAACCGGCCGGACCATCCCTTCCAGTTTTCCCATTCGTCGGACCCAGCCGGGGTTGGTTTTCCCTCGGTCGGGACGACGCTCGTTAAATATTGTTTCGCCGTTAATTGCCTTATTAATACATATGAAAATCGCGGGTTAATGTTCCGCGTAGACCGGCGGCGTAGCGGGACTGAGTCGTTCCGGGTCGGCGGCTCGGCCGAAAACAATGCCCCGCTAAATCAGCCTTATCGTCGCTCGCGACCAACCGTGAGGATCGATAAATTAAATCGAGCTGTGCGCGCCGTTGAAATCGACGCCGGCGCGACCTCGTTAGAGGGGAAAGTTCCGCGGTAATGTCGACGGCCAGCGAACACCGTTTTTCGACTTCTGCATAATAATGTGGAGGATAGTTGTCCGCGAGTGATCCAAGCGCGAAAGGATTCTGCTTGGGGGTAGCAAAAGGATCGGGCCGGTTTCGCGTGAAATGTGTATGAACTCTTGCAATGACGATCGCAGAAATGATACGGGACGTGGACGTGTTCCTGGGTAAAGTTAAAGTTTGTAAGTTCAAGCTTCTCGGTAGAGGAAGCAAAGGGAAAGTCACGTTCCAGTGGAAGGACGTGGAGTACCTAGGTACTCGGGGCACAGTATTTGGGCAGAAGATATTTCAAGTTGAAGTGTTTAAAATTATATGTGGCGATGATTATAGTAGGTACGCAGCTTGGAAGCTAACTTTTATTCTGAACATCAGGTGGGAGTCACCTTTGAAAGTAGATTTAAGAGTTCAGAGGATTTTCACCATGCGAAACGCGCCCTGCCACAAATCCAGCATTTTAAGAAATTAAAACGTACAACCCCTGGCAATAAGTTTGGAACCAAACGCGAAAATACGAAATTAACGAGAAACGCCAATATTTTTTATGTATAATATGCAACGGTATATATGTGAGACGCGTGGTAATGTTAAATTGGTCTATTTTAAAGTAAAAGCACCAAAAATAATTAAAAATTTTGTGTATTATATAATACAAAATATAATGCAAAGAAATTAACAATGATTGATTTAATATTTATATTACACAGCTTGTCTGTCGTCTCTTCTTGAAGTTGAGCGCGGACGTCCGCCTCTTTTGCGATTCACCACACTGCCCGTCTCGTTAAATTTTCCTTTTATTTTACTTACCGCACTTCGGCTACAATTCAAAATTTCAGCGACTTTTTGCCGAGTATTACCTTCTTTCAATAATGCAATTATGCGTCACTTTAAATCGTTAGATAAATTTTATTCATTCGACTTGCTTGTTTCCTGTCTCAAAAGAGTATTGAAAACAGAATAATGAAATGAAAACCACGAAGTAACTAACTAATATGCATGTCAGAAAATACTAGGTAATATAAATACTGAACAAAATTATTGTTAATCTCTTTGCAAATTTATATTGTTCCATACTTTTTTCCAGACACATCGATCCGTTGCATACTTATTTCCCAGACACATTTTGTTTCTTCCATATTTTGTATTATATAATAAAGAAAATTCTTAATTATTTTTGGTGCTTTTACTTTAAAATAGACCAATTTAACATTACCACGCGTCTCATATATATACCGTTGCATATTATACATAAGAAATCTTGGTGTTTCTCGTTAATTTCGTATTTTTGCGTTTGGTTCCAAACTTATTGCCAGGGGTTGCATATTATAATCCAAACTAAAAATCTTGTCAACCTCTTTCAACTCCAACTTTAACTTCTGATCTACCAATAGTCTTCTCCGATACAATTCCAATGTCCGCCTTTGATCAGAAACGAATGACAATGATGCCTATAATGGCGATTCCCCTTTCTTCGTTTCTCCTCCGTCTCGCAAACCCAGCATCGCTGATTCCACTCGGCTCGTTTTTCAACCACAATCTCTACAAAGAAGTTGGCTTCGCTGGCACACGCGTGTTTGTAAAGGCGAGCCTTTTGTAAATAAAGCTGCACGCCACACGGTGTCGAGTGTGCAGGGGTCTCGGTGCTTTCCCCAGTGGCTTTTGAATTCACGCATCGTGGCAAGCCAGTCGCAAGGAATTCAGACAGAGATAAAGCGGGGGCATAGACGATGGGAACGAAGGTGGGAGTCAGCGATACCGATACCTTGATAGAGAAAGCCGACGGGAACGTGTTACCAGCGCGTTTCGGCCATCGTTTTTCCGTCACACCGCGAGGTTTGCAACGTCGAGCGGAAATCCTGCTCCAGAACACGTTGTTGCCTCTCGTTTTCGATTTTTATCAGCCTCTGCGTGCGGCTGCACATCAAATTGCCTGTGAACCTACTGTGGCAACTAAGTACAGTTCCCAATGACTGCGTTATCATTTTTGAACCACTTCCGCAGATAGGATAATCGATTATTCTGGACGCTGCTAGAATTCGTAGTGGTCCGTAGGTGTGCAGTTGAATTAGGTATATTTTTTATATGGATACGTGAGAGTCAATGCTTGCAGAGAGCATGATCGATATACTTCTCAATAGGATCGTGTTGAAGGTACGCGATTTAACATGGATTTTTAATTACAGACGGAAATGTGAGGCCGACGGAAAGGAGGCGAAGGCGGAGCTGGCACAACGCAATATGTTTCCTAGCGCTCAAATTAAGATGAGGTAAATATATGCTTATTCGAGTTGTCTTTCTAAAAAGCGACGGTGAGCTACGACACGTGTTACGCTTGAAAAACTAGCTACCCCCTTTCCAAATTACAGACTTCTTTGTGGGCATCTAAGAACTGGTGATAATTCTCCCTGAATTTTTAGATAACTCTCTCTCTAGAGAGAAATAGAATCTTATGCTTATTACTCTAATCAGCTTTCGAATGGGAATAATTAATTACTCGAAGCGACGAACGATGGAGATTAATATAGTATTTTCCTAATAATATAGCGACGTATGACACTTATATATATATATTATTATTGGCAATGGAAAAGAACTTCGTTAAAGGTGACAAATTTACCAACATTGGACGCTATTATGGTGGTTAGCTATTTCGCTACAAATCCAGACTTCTGTTCTGCCGAGTACACGTATTGCGAATATTTGTTTCCAGCGGAACATGAACAAATAACTTCTTCGGCGTACGTATCGAAGTGTTCCCGCAACAGGGAACAGCACAGTACTGATAATAATTTTTATTCGCCATTATTTTCGTGAGAAAAATTCACTCCTCACTTTCCCAAACCACAACTCTGTGTTTACTGCACGTTGACGTCGCAAATGGTCGCGTGACCATGCAGCGCGTTTTCGCGGCAATTTTTTTACTTCAAATAAAAATTACATTTTTTTTTCATGTTAGAGGTGTAGCAAAAAATTAATATTTTTTTACAAGCATATTTTATTACAACGAACAGTTTTAAACAGTTTTAAAAATTTTGTCAACTCCCCAATTGTACCTGTGCCGTCTGACGAGGGTTAACCATGCTCCCCGTTGTTCTTCCGCGTAGACGAGGTATCTGTGATCGAATCGCTGGCTCCGATACCTCACTGAACAGCCCCTGACGGTGATTAATGTAAAAAGTGTCTCCCTCAGATTGCTGTCGCCAAGCAGTTCGCCGGCCACGTCGCCCACAATGTCGAACTCCTCGTCGCCGACGCCGCCGACGCCGTCGACCCCGGCCGCGCCGGCTTACAACCAGAAGATGACCGGGATACCCTGCGTGGCTGCTGCCTCCAGGTACACAGCGCCAGTTCACATCGACGTAGGCGGCACCATATACACGTCCTCGCTGGAAACCTTAACGAAGTAAGCATGCACGCTCTGAATTTCACCCGGGCGGTTGCGGCACGCGAAAAATCAGCACCACTCGCTCGTAACCTGGCCACAGCAAGCTGCCGCGCGGTTTCGCGACTCGTGGAAAGCTCGGATCCCGGCCCTCCCTCCCGACGACCACGCGGCTGTCATTCTAATTTATTACGCGCGGGAAAGTGAAATCTAACGATAATGTATGCGAGATAGCGGACTTTTACGACGCATCGTCACGCTCGCGACGCTGGATGCCATTCCAACGGGACTGTATAAATTGTCTTCTGTTGAATGGTCGAGTTCGGCTGAGTTACCTAGGGGAGACTGGGGCAAAGTGAACCTCGGGGTGAAATGAGCTTTCCTAATTTATTCTTTAACAATAGAATATATTTAGAAATTTTCATGCGGTAAAGCGATACCTCTTGCATCATTTCTTTCAAGTTGATTTTTAATATACTCTAAGTTTATTTTAACTATCGCTATTCGTCATTTATCAATAGTGATGTTTTAATTATATTATAAATCTATTTCCAAATATTTTTATTTGAAAGGGAAAAATTTTATTGGACTTGAAACTTTTTCCGCCCCGCTTTGCCCCGGTCTCCCCTGTATGATCGATCGTCTTTGATTATTAATTAGATACCTGGAATCGGGAGATCGAGTTTTTCACGGGGAATGGGAAGTGTTCGTCGCGGTAGAATCCTCGTCTAACGTAGTTTCGCGACACGGAAAGCCATCTTGGGTTTCCCGTGGAAACGGTCTTCGCAGCGCGAAGAATTGCACCGCGAGAGAGTTAGAAAGGGAGCGTGATGTCCGGATCGCGGAAACGTGACCATCGACAACGCTCCAGGATGTTCGTAGCGGGAAATATCTGAGCGAACATATCGCCCGCAATCAGGCACACCGTTACCATGCCCGACAGTGTCCAAAGGCTATTTGCGGTATATACCCGTGTACTTTATGCACAAAAAGAGACGTAACGTGAAAGCCACAACTGCACTTTGCGCAGCGGAGAGACTCTAATCGCCACGAATGATCCCCAGAGCTAGCCAGGCATCGCTACAATCGCTAAAAATCTACCGAACCCCTCGCGATAACGAACCACTATTACAGTGCTAATTATCGGTTCGATGAGGTGCCTTCGCGCAACGGACACGTACACATGATCATCGCCTGTTGATCCTCCAGCGACGAACAGTGCAATTTACTACTGTATTACTCCTGCGGTAGTCTCACGGACCTCGCTTTTCATTAATTAAGTGGTATTTCTACTATCAATGGATTCTTGACCGCGAGAATCTTCTAGCTGAATATCAGGTCCGAGTAAAATGTTGAAGTAATCGGGACAAATTTTCTACCACCTATGGAAATTTATTTATTTATTTATTGTTTTAAACGGTAAAGGATTCCCTTCAGTCTGCAGGAGTAAGAAGGTATATAAGCTTAAGAAGTTACACCTAGTCAGGCGGCCGAAAAGAGGCGAATGTTTGTGAATTCTTTTTTTTTTTTTGAAAAAGCGGAAGCGTACATTCCCACAGAACTTTTTGCACTTAAAAGAGCATCATTTGAAGAACATTTGGTAATTTTTTCGTAGAAAAATATTTACGTTTATAATAAAATAACAACACCTACATCCAGGAAGCCTTTTAAAAAATTTACTTTTGCGGTGAGCACTGCCATTCGGAACCAGATTATCTAAAATCGAAAAACAAAAAAGATTTCGTTAGTATATTAATGTATCCTCGGGTTGGCGGAGAGAATTTTCCGAAATATTAATTTAAAACAAAGTGGCGGCTATTTAAAGTTGAAATCCTGATTTTTTTCGCGTGATTTTTGGAGCTAGACTATTATGTCGAGACTGTTCAGAACAAGAGTAAAGAGTGAGTTGAAAGAGATATTGCGTGTTATGTATAGGTGGTTTTGGTGGTTCAGAACCTGGGGGTCTAAGGTACAAGGATGAGTAATAAGGGACCAATGAAATTACAGGAAAAGGAATTTAAGATATTTGCTATCGCTATCTGTAGAACGAGCTATCTGTAGAGAGATTTACTATCTGTAAACGAATATACTAAAACTATAGAAAAATAAATTTATTTGGCGTTGGTATACAACAGTATAAGAAACTACAATATATGCCCGAGGAAAGTGTTACAACTTCGAATTCGAAATAATATTCACTTCTACGAGTAACGCGCAATCATACTGAAGTCTGTAAGAACTCGCCGTGCTGGAAAATCTTCTTCTCCTTCCCAAACGCACAAACATGTAACCTGTTACTTGCAAGCCTGTCAGAATACTGACGTACACTAACGCAAAATTTGCCACCAGATGACACTGAAAATGCAACCATAGGAATCGAGAAATACAGTGGGACGAAATTAGGCGCGGGGATGAAATTTGGGCCCTACATAAAGCAGAAAGCTTCGAACGATAAATTCTGCGATCACGAAATGTGCCTCGGCACATTATGCCTGACTAATCCCGACGAATGCGACCATTTCCACAAAAAATAAAAATAAAAAAAAACTTGCACGTCTAAAATCAGAATCTAAATTTCGGGCGAAGCCGGGTAGTAAAACTAGTGTATATACCTCAGTAACTACCTATATCGCGCCAAGTCGTTGAAGGGTTAAAAAGTTTACCAGCCATTAGTTCACTAGCGAACAGTGTAAGCCGATCGTTGCTAAACCCCGGCCAAACAACGGCAACTCTCTCCACCTCGGATTCTCCCACGATATCCGCTGTAAAATCACTCGGATGCATGCGTAGCACGGTTGCAGGTACACAGAATGTCACTGCGATCCAGTTACCCATACGATATTCATGCGGCCGCTCGTTACGATCGACCACACGCTAACTACCTCGGACGTGGATGGATATCAGGTGGCCCCGTCGTCTGCGAGAATCGTTAGTACCGCGCCCGTCCACGGGAAAGTTAATTCTAATTGACAAGCCGCCGTGATCGTCTTATTTCGCATAACGAAATCGCCAACTAAGTCAGTGGGCCTCGATTTCCCCGGAGACGATGATCCCAGCGAGGATTCGCCGTCGAGTCCCGTTACACGTGCCGGTCATTGGGAACAATGGATTTCGCGGACGAGCTTGCCTAAGCGCCCTGTCGCTGGCCAACGATCTGCCTACGCGCGAGTAGGCGCGCGATATTTCAATTCCTCGAGGAGAGGGAAGAGGAATGGGTCGAGTGGCGAGCAGCCGTGGCTTTAGAAAATCAATTAAACGCCTCTGTGCATCGAGGAGCGTGCAACGATCGCCTCCCTCCAATCTGTATCAATTACCGCGATAATGGCCACTAATAAACGGCAGAGATAAGGGCAACATCTGGCACCAGATCGGCGGTGGAAATAAGAGAAAGAGGTGGGTCGAGGCGCGGACGGATAGGCAGGCCTTCGTTCTCCCGCGGTGCGCGCATCGTCGTTTAATCGAGCCGCTGGACCGTAGGTCCGTTTCCAATCGATCCTCGGCCAGGCTCGTGTACCCTGCCCTCCGATTTTAATAGCCGCGAACGCTGGAAGCGACTGTAAACGACAGCCGAGGATAAGTCTCGCGACGTGACGCACGGACGGGCGGGAGAGAGAGAGGAGAGAGAACGCGGCGAGACCCCGGCCGTCGGCTAATATCCCGTAGAAAACCGCCCGGGCAGCCTCTCCGCCGTCTCCTTCGGCACGCTCCATTGCACCTTCCTCCCTCATTACACGCCGTCTACCTTATTGTTTTGTCGAAAGTGTATCGCGAGATCGCCGGCCGCGAGATCCTATCGAGAGGAGCGCATGAAAATCCAGGCGACCGGCGAAACATTCCGGTCGGGGTTCTTGCGTGTCCCTGTGCCACTATGTTACGCCTTCCTCGCTTATCTCGCATTCATCTCTCTATGTGATATCTCTTTGATATATTATATACATACTTACATGGGTTCACTGGCGCACCCAGAGGGAGGCAAGGGGTGGCAGTGCCACCCCACCCCACCCCCCCCCCCAAAGAAGGAGCCTTGTAAGAAGAAAAGAAAACTGGATTTTATTCGGTAAATAAATTTTTATAATCACCTGATGAATTTTATCGAATTTGCATTTAAAATATTTTCATCCGTTCAACTCGGCTCTCCTGCAAAGAGGGAGCTTTGTGAGAAGAAAAGAAAACTGGATTTTATTCTTTAAATAAACTTTCATAATCACCTAATGAATTCTCGTTGAATATGCAGTTAAAAAATATTTTCGACCGTTCAACTCGGCTCTTCCCCAAAGAAGGAGCTTTGTAAGAAGGAAAGAACATTTGTCTAAATTTTTATAAATTTTTGCAAATTTAAAGTAAACTTTTATTTTATAGTTAATATTAAATTTACAAATAATTAATTTTTAATATCTTTAATCTGCAAAATTTATTCATTTATGCTTTTATTGTTATGTTACGCTAAATACTATTTTCTATAGATTAGACCAATAGATACTGGTTTTATTGCTATGCTCCGTCATTGCTGAATCCTTTGCGAGTATTTTAAAACAAAACTGATCGAAATCGGTCAAGATTTGCGCTGTCGAGCGATTTTTGTCCAAAATCTTACACTGTGCGTCGGCAAACGCTCGCGATTTCAGCGCGGCCAAGTTAATCTTTGACCTCGCATATTTATTACTTTCACGTGCATGCATCACCGTACCAAGGAGTCTCCGATATTAAAATAAAATTCATCTGTATTTGGACACATGGTTACAACTATGTTTTTAACCGTAATACTGTAACCGCGTTAACCCGGTTAACCGGGTTACTCGGGTTACGGATGATTTCTGTTACCCGGTTAGACGGGTTACTCAACAATACGGCGTAGCGAACCGGGTACGGGTTAGGGTTCGGTTTCCCGCGTCGCGCGGCCTTATTCCCGCCGAAGCGAACCGAACACTTCCCCGCCGCGTCATCGCGCGTATTTTTGCAGACACGTCCAAGTGTCGGGGCAAAAAGCGCGGCAAGGGAAAGGCGGTAAAAGTCTTCGTCGCAATGATCCCGATACATAGAGCGCATTGTACGATACGTGGGTTTACACCTTTCACCCGTTAGATTGTCAGGCGGGTTTCACCTGAAGGCGATCGACGGGAATCTAATACGCCGATAGGCTCGGAATACCGTTGCGCGGCGAAACGGCCGATTTACGGCGCGGCTAATGCGCCCGTAATCGCAAACGTCGCGAATTTATTCGCGAAGTCGGGCGCGCGCGCGCGCGAAACTTTCGAAATCGGTTCGGCGATCGCGGTGGACGATCGTAACGGTACTCTCGGGGCTCAGCCCGCGCATGATCCCGGGGCGGTCGATATCAATTTCCGCGTAAACGATAAGGAATCTTGGATTCAATTAGGAGACGCGTGCATCGACGGCGATCTCGCAGCGGCGATGATATCGCCCCACGATGCAGAAACGATGCAGAGACGGGCCCCACCCTCGTTCCCCCGTGTTACTCGCGAAATTGATTTACGCCGGCTAAATCATCGTCGACGCGTAACGACACCGTCGGAGATCCCATCGCAGATAGTCGCACCCCGAGCACGGACACCTACGAGGATTTATACAGCCGTCGTGGAACGACCGACAATGGGCAACGATGATAATAACGATCGAGCGCTGCGATCGCGGGCAGATAAGGCATGACGTCGGGTAAGCAGACGTGGAAGTATATATATATATATTTTTGCAATCCTCGCTGGGGAAAGGAGACCGACTCGAGCTGTACAAAAAAGTTATTTATTAAGTAAGGGGGCGGGGGGTAGGGATTGTCACGGAACAGCGTTATCGAGAAAATTAAGTTTTAATACTAAAGTATTAAGGCTAAAGTCAAACCAGTAAAGAAATAAGGTTCAATGCATTTAATGTTCTTATATAATTTCCTTCTTAAGGGGAGGTTCCGGTCTAAAAGTCGATTTTTTTGTTTTATTTCATTTTTCGAATGTTCAACCTTTAAGCAATACTTGTTTGAAAGGATTTGTTGAAATTCGTAATAATCCCGAAGTTATAGGCATTTGAGTAGCGGCAAATGCATGGGTAACACCCGGCCACTCGGCACTCACGTGAAACTTTAAACGCGTTTTTCTCGAAACAGTGTTCTCAAAACGGTGGGACCTGTACCTCCAGAAGTTATTATCCGATTCGACTGAAACTGTTTTATTTTCAAGAATATACTTCTGGCTAGGAGGGAAACCAGAAAAAAATATAAAAATGAAGATTTATAATTTTCAATGGCGTTGAAAGGGCGAAAATATAGGGGGAAAGTGATTTCAAACTTCAAGTGTCGTTATTTTTTTAAAAAAATGTCATTTTTCATTTTTTCTTATTCCCCCACCTAGCTAGAAGTATATTCTTCAAAATAAGAAAAGTTTCAATCGAATCGGATAATAACTTTTGGGGATACAGGTCCCACCGATTTGAATCAATTTTTTGACGCCTTGACTTTGCCGACTTCTCAGTGCCGTCTGTAATGATTAATTATAAAACAAAAAATATATTTCTATAACTTAAGACATCCTTAATACAATGCAAAACGTCCCATTAAATTATATATAGTAGTTTTCCTTTAATTAATTCCTAAATATCACCTATTTTTGTGTGCTCTAGACCGGAACCTCCCCTAAGGGGGAACAACACCTTGAAGCCCGGAATAAGTGCATTCTTTTTTAAATTTTATGTTAGATATCCATATTTCGTAGAAAGGTCATTCATAGGGGGTTAAATGTGCATGTACTGGGCAGTATTAAAGAATTTTTGTCTGACAAAATATACAGTTTTAATCAAGTTATAGAGGTCGCCGTAGAGCGCGACGCGTCGAACACGATCTGATGGTTTCTCACTTTATTCACGTCGCGTTCATCTGAGAAAAAGAGGAGAGCATTTTTTTAATCTATATTAATATAGTTACAGTTAAGCGTACGGAAATTTAGTTACAATAATTTTTGGAGAAACGGCGGAGCTTAAAGGGGAAAGTTCTAAAATTTCGAATCAGTTTAACGAAAAAATCAATACATTTTGGGGTGGAAGGAATAGTAAAACTAATTTATTTTTAATTTCCGTACGCTTAACTGTAACTATATTAATATAGATTTAAAAAATGCTCTCCTTTTTTCGAAGTATGGATATCTAACAAAAAATTCAAAAAAATCACCCTTTCTCCGGGCTTCAAGGTGTTGTTCCCGCTTAAATAATTTCTTGTTTTACCCTTGGCGACAGAAGCCTAGGTATGCTTAAGCACATTCCGTGTTTTGTTTCAGTCCAGAGTGGACATTTCCTGCTTTTAACCACTATAAATCTTTAACGTTATCTTAGGGGGTGGTTCGCAAGAGGTGGATTCAGAAGCCTTTCTTGGAGGGGGCGAAATATGTAAAAGTACATAAGTACATTTTTTAATCTTCTTTTACAATATTTAAAATTCGCTTGTAATTTATATTTTAATATCTCTACCTGATACCATAGCCTAAATAATTAAATTTATATTAACTATTTATACAGAATAATACACAATGTATACATAATATTTTTCTATTTTATTACTCTTGGGGGGGGGAGGGGGCGACCGCCCCTGATGATTCGACAGTTCTGTAGTCCCAGTTACCACCAACAAAATACGCTACAAATCGCAGAACCACGAAAAAGGGACATTACCCTTCATACGAAGTAAAGATGGATAGATACATTCTAAAGTATAGAATATAGAATTCCACATCCGTTCGTTTCTCGATATTTCATCGAATGTCGACTGCAACCTAATACGCAGCTGCACAGCCATTAATGAAAGCCAATAGAGTGGAATGATCGCATCGGGCAGCCTCTCGTGCATCCCACTCGGAAATCAATCTTAAGGGACGGTGAACAACGACGCTTTCCTCCAGACATTTTCAGGGATGACGTAACCGCCGATCATTAGTTTGCGCTTCCGGTATCACGTAATCCCTAAAACGTCGTCGATCATCCTGCCGGCCAGGTCTGGGGAGCCCTGGCCGAAGACTTTGCAAGGGCCCCGGGCTATCCCATGGAGATCCACCGAGTCCTCGTTTCCTCGCCCTTCAGCCCGGCACGTGCAATTTGCTCGGCCCTGACAAAGCGATTTTGTATTGGTCCGAGGCGCCTCGTTCTCGCGCACGACCATTGTTGCTCGCGTTCCATCGAACAGCGGCATGTATTTTATTTATGCGCCGCACCAGCGCGCCGTGAATCGTGCAAAATCACCCGGCTGATAAACGCCGCCTGGCGTTATGGGGGAGCCCTACCCAGAAATTCTCGAAAAATCGATTCTTCGACTATTATATTTTCTTGAAGTACATCTTGAAAATATTCCCTGATAGTGTCAAGTTAACCCGACCGAAATTGACAAAGTTATACGCGTGTAGGTAAGTCGGTGTTCCTCATAAGGAACACTATTCAATTAATGATGGAATCACGCAGATTTCTTTATATAGATCGAAAGTATTTGTCACAAAGGTCACGAAAATGCAAATTGAAGATGCTCCCAACAGCTGGTCTGACCTTGAAAAATCAACAAAGATAGAACAGGGGAAAAAAGAGAAATGAGGGAAAGAAAATGGCAAATCTGTCAGTTCAAATTTAATTATCTCTGTTATATGAAAATACATTAGAGTAATTGAATGATAATTCATTAATGATAGATAATAATTAGAAAAAAATAATATATACTTTCGATCTATATAAAAAAATTTGCGCCATTCCATCATCAATTGACTAGTGTTCCTTGTCAGTGTAGCGCTCGGACTCAAAACTTTAAACGCATTTTCCTCAGAATCATGTTTTCAAAGAGTGTGAGACACATAACTAACAAATTAATGAACCGATTTACTCGAGGCTCTGCAGGCTTATTTCAGGGTTAAACATCTAAGCGCTATCGGGAGCTTTTCCTTTTTTCGACCTAGAATTTTTTTTACACTCAATGAACGAACGATTTTTTGCCAAATAACGATGCTTCAACTTTGCGCAGCCACTATTTTGTCTGAAAATAATTTTTCCAAAATCGGACATGATGGCGCCTAGATAATTTCATATGTTTACATAGAAATTTCGAATTTTCAAGTTTTCATGATCCTGCACCGAGCTACGGTTGTCACCGTAAAGCGCCTTAAAAAAAGGACATCTCGAGCATCGCCTATAACTCACAAACCTTTCAATACTCTTTCCCAGAAAAAATACTGAAATATCCGTAAGATATATTCCTTCCAATAAACTAATGTTTAATAATAAAAGTTTATCGGCTTTCCTAGACAAAATTGCCAAAGGAGCATGTTGTTTTCACCGTTCGAGGTGGACCTCCCCTCTTAACCCTTAACTGGTATCCTGGGTCGCACATGACCCCAGGCACTCAAAGTTCGCTGCAAAATATTTGGTTGTCTAAGTTTGTCAACTGAATTTCTAATTAATTTTATAGTTAACAGTTTAACTTTCTACGTTCCTATTATTTTACACATTACCTAAGAACAAAATATTCATAGAGGATGATCTAGTGTCGACTTTACAAATTTCTGTGTCCTTTTTTATTTGGGGTCTGCCACGACCGCAGTATACCAGTCACGTTTGCCAAAAACAGTATACCAGTTAAGGGTTAAGCTTCTTCATATCGGCTAGCTAGATATTTGGCAAACGAGTAGAGACACGACGATAATATATCTGGGGTGGGAAAAACTTACTGTAAATTCTTTAAAGAAGGGAAGGCATACAGGGTGATGCGGTTGAGATCGGCATCTTTGCGCCAATATTACTGTCCCTGGAGAAGAATGGATCGAAACTTGCGTATGTAGTTTTCAGAGGGGCACAAATTGGGTGGAGTGGGAATTTTCTAATTAAGCTTATGATTACCACTGATAAAAGTGTAGAACTGAAAGATCTCTATCGGGAGAAATTTTATTTACACAGGGCCCGATCTAGAGGGGTGCAAGCGGGGCAACTGTCCAGAGCGACAGATTTGGGGGCAGCCAAATTGGTTAATTGGTAATTTATGAATATCATATTTTTATAAAACAAAAGGCTTTTGTTTCATCACTGCCAAAAGTCATATTTTAAAATATTTATTTATAATTTAGAGCAGGGGTGCACAGGGAGCTGTTTTTAGCGCCTGGCTGCGAGCAACCCGCCTGTCCCGTTGCTAAGGTCAGAATCGGTGAGGAGAACTGCAGTAGTGTATATAGCTGGGTTCAAGTCATACCAAATGCACGTACACTACTGCAGTTCGCCTCACCGATTCTAACCTTAGCAACGGGACAGGCGGGTTGCTCGCAGCTAGGCGCTAAAAATGGCTCCCTGCGCGCCCCTGATTTAGAGTAAAGGGAGGCAAAAATTATTTTTGCCCAGAGCGACGGAAGAGTTAGATTCGACCGTTGAAGAGTTAAAATCGGTAGAATAATGTAATTTTGTTTCGAAACATATGCTCGGTATTCCTAATGCTAATTAAATGTTAAAACCTCCCAACAATGATGCTCAAGATCTTCGGTGTTTCAAATGTGCTCAGCCATCTACATAATCGAGCCCGGTGCAAAGGCAGAGCAACGTAGCGCGCACACGCGCGCGCGTGCACCAAAAGCAGAGCAGGAATCTGAGTGATGTGAGCCGATCGTTTAGCGTTTTCCCATAGCGAGCGGATCTGACCCGGGATCGGACCTCGGACGGTCGGTGGGCCCAAGAAATCGCCTGGGGTAATCACGGCGCTCGTCCTCCGCCCCCGGTACCGTTTCCTCCCCCGCGCACCCACCCTCTCCCCGCCAGGATCGCCACAAACAACGCGCTCTTAGCCTGCGAGCGCATACATCCTGCTCCCTCTCCCCATCCACCCCTCTCCTTTTGTTCCTCGTCCGTGATTTCTCGATTTTTTGTTCTCCATCTCGCCACGCCGCGCACCACTTCTATCCGCCACCATCCGTTCCTCCTCTATTTCATCTTCTTACTCGTCTTCCGTTTATCTTCGAACTTGGGCCTTGATCTTGCTACGTCAGCCTCGCCTATTGCGCGCTTTAATCGCAGATGTGAATAATCGAGGGGGGGTGTTGTTAATAAAATTGGAGTTGAAGGGCAGATCTTTTCAATTTAATTTGTGAAGCGTGCTCGATGAAGGAGGTGCTCCTATGATATTAGAATTTATAGATTTGTGAATATGATTATTTGATAATTTGTAAATTTGATACTTTGATTGTAAATTTGTGAATTTGTAATTTGTGAATTTGTAATTTGTGAATTTGTAATTTGTAAATTTGTGATTTGTGAATTTGTAAATTTGTAAATTTGTAAATTTGTGAATTTGTAAATTTGTGAATTTGTGCATTTGTGAATTTGTAAATTTGTGAATTTGTGAATTTGTGAAATTTGTGAATTCGTGAATTTGTGAATTTGTGAATTTGTGAATTCGTGAATTTGTGAATTCGTGAATTTGTGAATTTGTGAATTTGTAAATTTGTAAATTTGTCACATGCAAATCTGTAAATCACTGCTTCAGCAACAGGAGAGCAATTATATAGGACTGCGTAGCACAGTGGCTTCCCCAGAGGGAGGTCCAAAGGGCCCTGAGACCCCCCCAAAGAAGGGGCTTTATAAAACGAAAAGAAAACTGGACTTTATTCTTTAAATAAACTTTTATAATCACCTACTGAATTTGATTGAAGTTGCATTAAAAATATTTTCATCCGTTCAACTCGTCTCCCCGCAAGATTAAATCTTGCGTGCGCCACTACTGTAGCATTAAGACCGCTACAATGTTCCCAGCCTCTAATACCTGATACACACTGTTTTCTGTCGGCAACGCGTGGCTCTCGAAACGAGATTCGCAGAATTTTCATTTTCTCGGTCGGCCGGTGCCCCTCCATCCGCCGCTCACGGCTTTCGCGACGCCGTCGAAAACATCGGGGCAGAAAGGGAGGCCGAGATCTCCTCGCCGTTCCGTACACGACTATACACGTATATAGCGTCGTACCTACCCCGCGGTGTCTTCTCTTTCTCTCTCCCTGCTGAAGTCAGATCGCCCACGGGCTCCACGGGGCCGTCGTTATTATATGTTATCGCCGTGGAAGGTATGGGAACCGGCCCGAGGGGGCACGGGATACCTACGTCGGTATTTCCCCCTCGTTGTGCCATAACGCACCGTCGAGGTACACGAACAACCGACTATCCAGCTCTTGTTCTCTCTCCCACCTCGGCCTTCCTCTTTACCGCCCTCTCTCTCCCTCTCGCCCCTTTTTTCCCGCGCCACTCGTCTATTATATGCTAAATTACGACGACCTTCGGCCAAGCACGCAGAACCATGCCGGCTGGCATCGAAAAACTCGTCGAAATCGCTCTCGTTACCATTCACGCTAACAGACCAAGGGTTCTTGTGAAAGCCCAGATACGCGAGCTGAAGCCAAACTGGACGTTCCTCCGTAGTTACCCCAACAAAAAGAAAGGAAGAAGCACCTGCCACTAATCAGTGCCCGCCTGAAAATCTAAGCCTACAAGAGAAACGTCCACTTTTCCCGCGGTAACACCACAAGCTCCCCGAGTACCAATCCTCCCTTTTTAATCCAACAACCACTCCCCTGTTGCGTTCCAGACGACAGCTGAACAGAAATCGCGTCGCGCGCCTAGACCGCAGCCTATATTGATGCCAATTTATAGCAAGATTAATCTCGCGACGAAATTCATCGTAACAGGCGTAGGCACGTCGCGATTGTAACGCTAGCACGCTGTCTGTCATTATATCGAGATACGATCCCCAGATACGGGCGTATCGAGCGCTGGGAAACGATAAGCAAAAGGACTAGCTAGACGTGCAGCGCGCTCGAAAATGTCACGGGGCGCTTTCTAAAGGAGCCGGAAAAGGTGGCACGGTTCGACGTCGGCTATCTGCATACCCAGCATCCGCTGGGACGGGTCTCTCGGTCGTTGCGCGTTTATTTTCTTGTCACCGGCCAGAGAACTCGCCTTTAATCCGTCCTTTCGCCCTCCTCTTCTCCTTCGACCAACGCTCTTTTTTCTTTTTTTTTGTTCAACCGCGACCTTTCTCCTTGCTTCCTCGCTGTCCGTCCTCCGTCTCCGTTGCCGGTGATCCGGCTTTCACGAAAACGATGGCGGCCGCGTCTCTCCCGCGGCGTGGCAGCCGCAATAAAAGGGACGCGCCGCGATGCCGCCGGTGACGATAATCGATCGTTGCCACGGGATTAAGCGATCGAAATCGGCCCGCGTAATAAGCGACACGGGTAAAGATATTTTAATATAATAGTTGCGCGCCGCGCGATCGTATCTGTTCTCCATTTTGCGTCTTCATTTCGGCGATGAGCACTCTGAACACGCGGGCCCCGGTAATAATCCGCTGAGCATTATTACAAGCTGCTGAAATTTTGGGGAATCGTAACGAGAGCGGGATGAACTTGATATTATCATTTCTCTGGGAAGACGCTTCTTCGCCCCCCCTTCAGGAACTTATCGTAGAGCTTATGACCGATGCGATAGTAGGTGTGTTCATAGCACCATATTAATGGTTTTATTTATTATTAATAATCGTCTTTGTTACTGTAATAGAAGGAACCTGAAGATTTACAAAAGGCAAGGACGCTGCTGGCAAGACTAACCGTGAATTGTAAACTAAACTAAAACAGGGACAACGAAACAAACATTACGAAAAGTAGGAATAAGCAAGTAAATTAATCTTAACTTATCTTGAAGTAATATCGGCGAAACACTTTAAGCTAAACACGAGAAAACGCAAAAGTAAATTAAAAAAAAATATAGTGTAAAGTAAGAGTACCTGGATGTAGTTACATGGACTGAGACGGGCAGGTAGATTAGACTAGTTAGGAAAAGTGTTGCAGGCTACAGGATAAATAACCGAGTAGCATCTATGAGAGCTGAAAGTCGAGTAGGGGCTTTAAGGGAGGATTGCGCCCCCTAGTTAGGGCCAAAAAATAGGTAAATCTTTGCGAATTTTTTGTACAAAAACGGCGCGGCGAATTAATTTCAGGTTTGGCAGGCTGTTTTATTGTATCTTGAGCTGTTGTTCTGAATTTTTGTGTGGCAGTGACAAAAAAGGAATGGCAGATACAGAGTGCTGACTGAGAGCGCTGAACAAAAATCGGGTGGTCCTGACGTTGACGGAAAGTACTGTAAGGGTTATCTGAAACGCAAAAAGGAAAAAAGATTCTTAATCTATTTGAACGTGGCTGTCTGTGGTAGTAGAATTATTGCCGTATCTGTTATTGTTCCTTTTTTTATTTAAAGAAGTTTCCCCGATTTGGGGGCAAAACCTTTTTCAGACTCAAATCAGGGCCCTTCGTGTTCTTCAAAAGGTTGTCATTTTAATATTTTTATTATTTTTCTTAATGCATCTACTACCACAGATAGCCACATTCGTATAGATTACGAATCTCTTTCCCTTTTTGTGTTTCTGATAACCCTTGCGGTACTTTTCGTCACCGCCAGAACCACTCGATTATTATTCCAACGCTCTCTCTCTGTCTGCCATGTTTTTTTGTTCACTGTCACACAAAAATTCAGAACAATAGCTCAAGATACAATAAAACAGCCTGCCGAACCTCGAATTGATTTGTCGAACCGTTTTTGTACAAAAAATTTACAAAGAATTACCTATTTTTCGGCCCAACAAGGCGCAAGGCGAATGTTTGTGAATTTTTTTTTAGAAGGCGGAAGCATATACTCTTACAGAAGTTTTTGCATTTAAAAAAGTGACATTTAAAGAACATTTGGTAATTTTTTCGTAGAAAAATATTTACGTTTATAATAAAATAACAAGCGACATCCAAGAAGCATTTTTAAAAATTTGCTTTCGCGGTGAGCACTGCCATTCGCAAACAGATTATCTAAAATCAAAAAACAAAAAAGATTTCGTTAGTATATTAATGTATCCTCGGGTTGACGGAGAGAATTTTCCGAAATATTAATTTAAAACAAAATGGCGGCTATTTAAAGTTGAAATCCTGATTTTTTCGTGCAAAAATCACGCGAAAAATTGAAGTACGTTCCGAGAGGTTTGCCGCTTTTTAACGATTCGAAACCACTGTGCGTCGCGCGTTTCGGCGAAGCGCGGCGAGGCGATTCGATGAAATTAATAATAATTAATTAACTATCGGTCATCGATTGGTTACAAACTTTTCTCTTCGCATCGCCGCGCTTAGCCAAAATGCGCGACGGACCTCGAAGGGGAAAAAACCAGCACCAGGGGACGAGAGTTGCCAGTCTGCAACGTCCCTCGATTTACGAGCGCGAATCCGCGAAGCAGCGCTCCCGAAACTGCCACTTTCCTTTCACACGGGAGCCCCCTTTCTTCCTCGAAGAAATTTCCATTACATTTTCATTAATCCAATAAAATAATAACCAAAGGCCGGGCGAGTCGATACCCTTTACTTAGCGGCGCATCGGCCCATGACAAAATGCGCATTTACGACGTGACGTTAATCGATCCGGCGCGTCGGCGATCGCCAATTATTAGGGGGCCAGGGGAGTGCGAGTTCGCTTTACAAAAAAAAAAAAAAGAAAAAGAAAGAAGAAGGCGAGAGAAGAAATTTCGGCCCGCGACAGCTGCGGCTCCCTTGAACCCGTAACGCCAAGCATCTTTGGCAGGTGACCGAGGTGTATCAGCACCTGCTCGCCTCAACGAGACCTCGTCAATGCGCAGGCATAATTTATATGTCGCTACACCGAATAACCGATCTCTCCCCTCCTCGGACTAACTGCTTAACGATTCAGCGGCCGAATCGATCAGCGAGATTTAAGGCGATACAAGAAATCGACGCCGTGTACAAGCTTGCAAACGACATCACTTTACGCGAGGATCCGAGGGGCCAAATACCGTGGCTCCTTAAAAGTGGGTCCGCATAGTAGATGATCTTGAATCTCTGCATAATCTTCGGAACGTGCAAGATCGGAATATACGGGTTGATAATTTCGCTCCACTTCAGAACTGATCCGCTAGGCTGATATGACGCGACAAAGAAGATTCGGTGAAATTTGAAGGTTCAAAGAAATTTCAAAAACGACAGATTTAATTGATAAACGATTTTAAAGGTATGTTTCTTCTAACTGCTTCTCCGCAGGTACCCGGAATCGAGACTAGCGAAATTGTTCAACGGCAGCATCCCCATCGTCCTGGACTCCCTGAAGCAGCACTACTTCATCGACAGGGACGGCGGCATGTTTAGGCACATACTGAACTTCATGAGGAACTCCCGCCTGCTGTTGCCGGACAACTTCGCCGATCTGGATCTCCTGCTGGAGGAGGCGCGCTACTTCGACATCGCGCGTAAGAGAAACTCGTCGTTGCGTTTCCGCGGTGCTCGCGCCGTGTCCCGTTCGATTCCGCGCGGCTGCGTTCCCTTGGGAGCTCGCAAAGGCTATTGCGAAACCGAGCAGCGCCGTTAAGGGGTTATACCTAGTCAGGCGGCCGAAAAGAGGCGAATATTTGTGATTTTTTTTTTGAAGAAGCGGAAGCGTATAATTTTACAAAACTTTTTGCGTTTCAAAGAGCAACGTTTAAAGAACATTTGGTAATTTTTTCGTGGAAAAATATTTACGTTTATACTAAAATAACAAGCGACATCCAAGAAGCATTTTTAAAAATTTCCTTTTGCGGTGAGCACTGCCATTCGGAACCAGATTATCTAAAATCAAAAAAACAAAAAAGATTTCGTTAGTATATTAATGTATCCTCAGGTTGACGGAGAGAATTTTCCGAAATATTAAGTTAAAACAACATGGCAGCTATTTAAAGTTGAAATCCTGATTTTTCGCGTAATTTTTGCAGGAAAAAGTCGGGATTTCAACTTTAAATAGCCGCCATTTTGTTTTAACTTAATATTTCGGAAAATTCTCTCCGTCAACCTGAGGATACATTAATACACAAACGAAATCGTTTTTGTTTTTTGATTTTAGATAATCTGGTTCCGAATGGCAATGCTCACCGCGAAAGCAAATTTTTAAAAATGCTTCTTGGATGTCGCTTGTTATTTTATTATAAACGTAAATATTTTTCTACGAAAAAATTACCAAATGTTCTTTAAATGTTGCTCTTTTAAACGCAAAAAGTTTTGTACAATTATACGCTTCCGCTTCTTCAAAAAAAATTCACAAATATTCGCCTCTTTTCGACCGCCTGACTAGGCATAACCCCTTAAATTAAAGAAGACCGGGGAAACGTTGGAGAGATAGATGTGTGTACGGACTGCTTAATCGCGGACGAAAATCTGAACGGTTGCTGAATGCCTACCCGACGGACAACTTCCTCGGCTCCTGTAGCCGCGGCGAAAGATCACGGTGCAGCGTCGATAAATCATATTATCTGAACGGCAGAATCTCTCCTCGGATCATTTTTTCAACCGCCAATACCGGCAGCAGCTCGCGAACTTCGTATTAAGCTGCATTAAACGGCAATATCTCGGTAACCGAAGAGGGGGCAGGCACGACAAAAACTTGAGACCCACGAAAATTCAGTACCTGTGCATGTCGTTCAGATCTCAATTAACGAACGTGTTCAAACGCACGTCGGATAGAGGCAAGCAAATAATGGGCAATTATTTTTTTAATTGACAATTGAAGATTCCCTCGTCGAAGTAGAAAACGATCGTGGAGACGATAGTGCCCTATTTAAATAAGCATCCCCATTAAAATTGAAAGGTTTCAAAGTTTAGAAGCTCTAGCGATGGACCGAACATTTAAATGCAGGCACAATTATGCTGTTCAGCTAGTATAGTGTAATGATACAGCTGTTAAAGCTAGTATTGTGCCTTAAATCGGGGGTCGAATGAGACTGTTAAAATTTTCAATTAATTATGAAGTGACTGTAATTTTATGACTATTGTCTATTCTGTTTCGAGGAAAGCTTTTATTCCACATAATTTTCTGTAAATATGAAACTTTTACTTGGAAGTTGAAAGAAAATCTAGTTAAACTGGAGAATTTATTGTGCTCTGAACAAGCTAAAACTGTGACAAGCAGATTCCCTGTAAGTATATGTTGTGGGGTGCATATCTGAAGTTGAAACCTTAAACTGGTCGGTGATGATAATTAGGTATATAAAAATCCCAATGTGCTGTCTCTCTTAGGTACATTTACCCTGCTTCCAATTCCTTAAATAACACTAATTAAAAAAATATCTCTAACTTCCTTACCCTTCTACCCTTAAATATCCCTTCAAGGGTATATGATCCTCCAGAACTTTTGTTAATCGAGCATAAAACTCTTCTTCATCTTATTATCACGACTTTAACACACTGACACATAAGTAGTACGAGTAACTATTCAAACCGAGCTCCTTCGACAGAGTTAAAGAGTTGATGTACAAGCTTGCCTCAAACAGAAACAAAATAATTTAACACCTGAAACTTCGGTAAATAACTTATATTCGTAAAAGTCAACAGTATCGCCCGACCCCTGCTTTCAATTCTCCTTGAACCGTCCCTGGCAACACCCCCAGGCAACTGCGCCAACTGCCACGTTCTGTTCGCAGCGATGTGCAGGCAGCTGGAGCAAATGAAGAAGGAGCGGATGAAGAACGGCTCGGCGGCGACGACGACGATGTCCTCCTCCTCGCCGAGCCCTCCGCCGGCGAATCAGCTGAGCAACCGCGGCACGGGGAGCACGGCGATGCCCTGCAACCGCGACACCGACAAGATCCGCGGCAACGAGGGGACCGGCAACTACGAGTGCGTGGCCCTCCACGTGAGCCCGGACCTAGGCGAGAGGGTGATGCTGTCCGGAGTACGGGCGCTGCTCGACGAAGTGTTCCCGGAGATGACCCAGGCGGTGATCTTCGCCGGCTCGGGGGTCGCCTGGCACCAGCAGGACGCCCGCCACTTGATCAGGTTCCCGCTGAACGGCTACTGCAAGCTGAACTCGGTGCAGACCATCACCAGGCTCCTGAACGCCGGCTTCCGCGTGGTGGCCAGCAACGGCGGCGGCGTCGAGGGGCAACAGTTCTCGGAGTACCTGTTCGTCCGTCAGGCCGTCAACACTTGACGGAGCACCGCGCACCAGCGGAAAACGAGCTCGAGGACGGTCCGCTGCATCCAGCGCGACCACGACCCCGAGTGAGTTCTCCAGGAGAAGGACTCGAAGACTGCGTCACGGGTGACGATCCGCTCGCTCTCGGACAAGGCGGAGCACCACGGTCTATGGAGCTGTTCGAGAAGCATTCGGATGATACTCGTATCGTAACTGTACGTCCAGCCTGTCCAGCAAGGAGAGTTCGACGACTGATATGTAGTAAGGGGCCGGGGGTGCCGTTCTGTGAGACAGCAGACCCCTGGACATTGGCTGGTATCGTTTAAATCTCCTTCTCGAATACCGTGAGCTTCGTTCCAGGGTGGGAGGTGTTAAATTGTTCTTTTGGGGAGGGGGTGTTCGTGATAACTGAAGGGAAATTTTTACTGTTAAGAGGCGAGTGCCGGATTAAATTTTAAATCCAGAGGAGGGTTGTGATTTCTCACAGGGCTGTACGACTGCAGTTACGACAGTAACGATAGTAAATATTGCATTCTTCAGAGGAAACGTTAGAAAGAAGCTGGAATTTAATATATAAACAATAGGGTGGCCGTTATTTATACGTGTCGATTTTTCCCCGTATTTGTTCGCTCTCGCGGTTCCATTTCGTGGGCAAGTAGTACCTGGAGAAGCTTATTGCAATCGGAGAACAGGGAAGGGTGCGATCGGGTCTTAAGGGGTCATTCTGGTTAGCGCGCCGATAAATTCAGCGATTTTCAGGAACCTATTGCGACGAAAACAATTATAGTAACGGAACAAAACTTTTGTCTATTTATTAAACTACATTTCTACAGTAAATAAGAAATATAAATGTAAGGAAATTGTTGTTTTTAAAATGCTTTTGAAAGCAGTCTTGATGATATGTTTGAAAATTGTATATTCGAGATTAGCAAAGTGGCGGGCAAAATGCAAGAGAAATGTTTTTCGGCTTTTCTCTTTTGCTATTTGCGATTTTAAAAGTAGGTTAGACTCGATGAATATACTTGGTTGTAGAGCCTGCGAGAGTCATAGGTGTGCAGAATAGGCAATAAAATTTGCAAAGCAATCGGTTCGATAGATTTTCAGAAAACGTGTTCAAAGTTTTCATTTATAGACGCCGAGCCTCCGCGGCTCCTTACAAAATGCCTCTGTAGAAGCTAAAATAATCGGAATTTTTCCATGAAAATTTAACAGTACATTCTTGAGGATATGCACTTTCGAAAATTGTTTACAAAGAAATCGACATTTTCAACCCCGTCTAACCGAAATAACCCATTAAACTTTAGAAGTAATCAATGGTTTGAATTTAAAGAATTTCTCCAAAGTGGTAAACCCTATCGAAATTTTGTTCAAATAATATTAAAAGAGCACTCAATTTTCTACAATTACTGTATATGAAATTCTTCCGTGCTTCACACCAATTTTTATAATAGCGTCCGAACATAGAGAGGGTGGCGTATTGCCTATGCGCGCGTAGTTCAAACCCTATTATCTAAGAAATAGTAGGAAGCACGTAAAAATCATATACACAATAATTGTAGAAAATTGAGTGCTCTTTTAACATCATTTGACCAAAATTTCGATAGGGCTTACCATTTTGGAGAAATTCTTTAAACTCAAACCACTGATAAATGGCTAAATTTGAAGGCCTGGTCTGCACCCTTTCCTGCTGTGCGATTGCAATAATCTTCTTCGGGGACTATTTTTTTTTTATGAAATGGAACCATACCGATGGGTGAGAGCAAATGAAATCGCATGCAGAAAATAATAGCCACGCCAATAAACGCACGTAACACTTACGGTTAAGCTTCCCTCTCGTGATTTAAGACAGAGATGGGCAAACGATTGTTCGAATTAAAAATTACGTAGGCAAATCTTTATTTCAAATAACTTTTTCGCCCATCTTTGATTTAAGATGCCAACGTGTCGGACGCCTAGACACCCCCGAGTCACGGAAGTTCCACCGTACGTAACGCCGCAAAATTATAATTCGTTAAAGCCTGTAATTCGTGATCACGTGATTACCGTTAAAATTCCGTTTCAATGTATAAGCAAGTATTCGGCCCGGGCACGTAATCCTCGCGGTTATGCGTGGCCGAACGGTATCATTACGCACGCTCGTGACCCACTTATATGTACTTAAGAAGCTCGGGTGCGCTGGTCCTTACTTTGCTCTTATTTAATAAGGTGTACCTATATGTATTTAAATTGCCATACTGATTACTGTAAATACCGCGAATAAACGTGTATCTATATCTATATATATATATATATTCATATTTATATATATATATATAAATATATAAATATAAATATAAATATATATATATAAATATTCTATGTACTTAAATCGCCGACACTCGGATGCGGAACACTCGACAACGAATTAACATTCCCGTTGATCTCATCGGCTGTCGACTAAACGACTGTGGTCTTTAATAAATTAACGAACGCCCGCCCTCGAGCGCGGCGGAACCGATCGAAGCTCCGACGAAAGTTCGGACTCGCGCGGCTCCACCGGTTCGAGGGTGTTCCCGCCGAAGTCCCGCGAGACTTCCGCTTCGACGGCTGTCCCGGTTATTGTAAGTGAGAACGGAGGAGCATAGTTTATAATCGACGAGACACTTACCACGATAAGTACCGTTTCGATTGGTTTAATAAAAATGTTTATTACACGAAGCCGTCATTCATTTCGACGTCGAGGGTAGCAGAGGGGGGGGCGCCAGGCGTCCGCGTCCCCTTTCGCAGACGATTACCAATGAATTTCCCATGCGAGCGGGGTGAATAAAATGCAACCCCGAACGTTGTCCCGGGGAATGTGTGTACTAATCGGCTCGCGATTCGAGGAACAGGGGTGAACGCCGCCGGGGTCACGGTTTCGGCCTCGAGAGCGGAAATAAAATCCGCGGTGCGGCCGGGCGAAACGGAATCATTAGCGGCACAACGCAGGCCCAATGCGGTTTCCCTGGGTTTCCGGACAGAAACATTTGACAGGCTTTTTAAAGGGGTTACGAAATATCTGCTCTCGACTTCTCCCTACGGCTGCGCGCGTGAACCGCTCGCGCACCCCGTCCGGCGACCTTTCGCTACAGTGACTTTCGTAATCGCGCGTATATTTCAGCCGTATAATCGCAGGCGGCCCGTCATCTCTTAGAGGACTGTAGAAAGAAATGGAGGTAAGAGGATAACCTCGTCGTTCCTTTCTGCAGGTTGGTCCGTGACGTTAAGAACGCGGTTTTGTACACCACGTTCCTCTTCCTCCTCCTTGCAATTAGCGTCAGAAAGACGCGTGGGCGTCCGGAGGGCGGAGGGGAGCGATAGGTGCCCATGGATTTTGAGAAAAAAATCGCTTATTTTTAAAAACTAATCTGTCAGAATATAATGTTTATTTATTCGAGAAAATAAAAGTTACACAGTCGAACGGCAGTATAATAATAATAAGAAGAACTGTATAAAACTTGAACTAAAAGTAATAGAAAGAATACTGTCTTTAGCGCGATACAAGTTATCCGTTCAGAGGGTTTTCTCGGACTGGGAAGCGCGGGGGTCGAGAAGACCGTTTTCCCCTCGTTTGGGTCTCCTGTAGCGAAAGAAAGGAAACTCATAAATTACCGGGTCCTTAAAGTCCCTGACACTCTAACTCTAGGAGCAGTCTATCGTTGTGCACATTCCAACATAATCTGTATTAAGTTTGTCCTAGAAGAAGTGAATATTTTCAAATTTCAGTTTCAAGCTCTTAATTAAATGGACACTGCAAAATGGGTTGAAAAAAGCAAGAGGCTAATCCACTCGCCCCGCCGTGTTTCACGATCCGATTCGTCGCTGCCGTCGTCAGGGTTGTTCTTTCATTATTACTATATTCTTCGTTACCGTCACCCCAAAGTTGCCCCTCGCGAAGAGAAAACTCTGCGGACGCCCTTGGAAGGATGTACCGCTGGGTAGGCAGACCGACAAGCGTGATATTAGCCTTTTCATCCCTCCCCGAGTTCCTTTCCAATTACATGTAGCTAATTTACGGAAGTTTATTATGCGATTTCCACGAAGAGAGTACCCCCTTTACAGATGCGCCACCAGCCGGTGCCATCTGCGAGCCATCGCCCCCGTCAAGTATAAAAGAGTGCGACTAGTAATTAACAAAGGCCGTGCAGAGGGGAGGGGAATAACCAGGTTTTGTAAGTCCAACTAGCAATGGATCCTGCCGGTACTAGATGGAAGGGAAAAGAAAACCGTGTACGTGGTGGAAGAAGAGGAGGAAGAGGAGGGGGAGCAGGAGAGAGCAAAAGAGCTCGGAACCGCGTTGATCACGTAACCGCGGGAATAAGGGATAAAGCGCACAAACGTCATTGCCTCGGGCCCCGTTTCCATGGTTACCGTGAACTCAATATCCGCGACGCCCGGGGGTAGTATGGGCCGCGGGCTGTCATCCCTCGAACCTGCCGAGCGGAGGCCGCCCGACGCTCCGCTTCCACCCTCCCCTATTTTACGCTTCCATTTTCTTTCTCTCTTTATCTTCCTTTCTCTTCCACCTTATTGTTTCCGTCGTTTTCTTTATGACCGCCCCTTTCTCTTTCTCTCTTCCCGCATCCCTTCCCTCTTCTCTTTTTCAATAATTCTCTTCTCTCTCTCTCTCTCTCTCTCTTTCTTCTTCATTTTCCTTTTTCTTTCCCCCTTCTCTGTTCCCTTTCTTAAACAGAAATCCCCGAAACGCCACTTTTTTGTCCCCCCGCTCCGCGGTTTCTTCCCTCCTCGTAGCTACCCTTCCATCTCGTTCTCCCGCCGCCTCTCCATCTTCCTCCTCCGTGCTCTCCTCGCGCGCCCTTCGTCTCTGAACACCACCGACCGGCTATTGCACATTTTACCACCCGCCCCTCGACGTTCTCCGTCTCTGTCGAGAGCGGGCTTGATTATATTCCATTTCTGGATCGCCCCGGGGCCGCCTCGGTCCCAGGTCCCTCAATACACGACACGGGGCGAAGTAGCCTTTGGCGTCAACACGGAAGACGGGCTTGAAATTCGAGTATAGCCCGGGACGCAGCCCTGCTATTGTCTGCATCGAGCCCCGACCAGCGAAATTTTTTACCGATCTCCGCCGAGCCATAGGGGCTCTGCTTGGTAGCCGCGGTGCCTGGGACTCGCCGAGAGCGTGATACACGAGACGCTTTTAAAGTGTCCGCCCTGACGAAGCAGCGTATTCGCGAGCAAACGTCACGCTCGAAACCACCAACAGAGCTGGAAATTAACTAAGTATTAAAAATAATTTCAACAACGGATCAAATAAAAGTTACTTTGACTTTGGATTACCTGACGAACAAAGTTAATCCTTGCATTCGACAGTCATTTTTTTTTGTCACTTTTATTCGTTATTCGAAACTTCTGTTTAAATAAAACTTTTGCCCATCCCTGCCATTCAGAGTTCTGCATAGGGGTGTCATTCTGGAAATACAGATATTGAAAGTAGTGTACTAAGCGTTGGAATTTAATTCCACGTATACAAACTTTAATCAACACTGCTCGATTAGTGAAATATAAATAATTCTGATTAAATGTTGAGGAAATATCAAAATTGCTGTTTTAGTTTCCGTAACGGTCGCAGTTGGTAAAAAAAGTGTAACAGTGATGGCAGAAATTAAAAAAATAATATTTTGTTCGTTGGAATTATAGTGGAGGATATTTTTTATTATTTCAAGGGGAATATTTTTCTGTCGATTCCATTAGTAGAATAGGCTGATAAATTTTCGACATATATTTTAGGAGCACTGCGTCGAAATTTATTTCAGTATTCACCTTTCAGTTTTCTTTAACGTCATTCACGCAGTATCCAATATTCGCATCACTGTTCTTTCTTCAATATTTTTAAATCTTGCGCTGTATATAATATCTACCATTATCGCAAAAGAGAAAATGTTAAGAATTTAGAAGTAGAAATATTGTCTGTAAGAATTGTCTGAAATATTAATCTATTTTTATGATTACGATAACATTCTGACCTCCAGACGAACAATTTGCTCCGCGAGTAGAATTAAGATTTTGTTTAAAAAAAAACTGTTGGTCACATTGGATTATACTCTTTTGGGATATAAGGAGGCATCTCTAAACTTGCAGAAAATATTTTTTTTATGTCGATCCTTCTTATTATTTATTAATTATTGTGGAATCTTGTCAACCTCTTGGACCATGTATCTCCTGTTGACGGGATGTGTAGCACTTATCAGTCATCCGATTGCAAATAAATAGAAATTTCTTAAAGCTAGATAGTTTACGTTGTTATTGGTCCACTTTAAAGAAGAAAAAAACGAAATTTGATAGAGTTATAGCGTTCGAAAGAAAAAGTAAGTTTTTTCCTTAGACCAATTTTACATATTATTCTTTACATCGAAGAAAATAAAATTTTAGGTCCAGTAACAGCGTAGATTATATAAGAAAATTCTCTTTTTTTGCAATCAGACGACTGTGACAGCTGTTACACCTGACGCCAACATCGTCGAAGAGATTCCACAGTAGTTAATAAATAATAAAAAGAATCGACGTAAAAAAAATATTTTCTGCAAGTTCAAAGATGCCTCCTTACATCCCAATAGAGTTTAATGCAATATTAACAACACTTTTTTCAAGAAAAATTCATAAATTTTAGGGGCTGATACATGAGAATCCCCCTTAATAGTGCATGGTAGGTATGTACTGTCCAGAACTGTTTAGATACGTAATCACAGCGTGATATCATTCGATCTACTTGTATTACATAATCGATTCCCTGAAACGTTCCTCTACTTTACTTTAATTTAGTTCGCGATTGGACAATTAAGTAGCATTTACGTAAATTGTTTAAATGCTGTCAAAAACAAAGTCGACAAATTAATACTATTATGTAGATTCAGTTGCGAAGCAATAAAAGCACAATTAATTGTCGAGCGACAATACTTAGCTGAACACTTGTACCTTTTTGCGACAACTGTGCGATTTACTCAGTACATGTAAATTGAAATGGCATCAGCATCGGTGTTCGTGTATTCGTAGAAATTACAGATACGAGAATGAAAACGATGTAATAGGAAAGAATCGTTTATTGAAATATGGCTTTCGGTACTTTTATCATTTAATTTCGTAAATACACTAACAGCCCGAAGTTTCGTGGCCCTTATGGTCTGGCGATATAGACAACGTCTAAATATCGAGCTACAAAAGGAGGGAACAAAAAGATTGACCTCCGCCGACGAAAATTAAGCGCATGTCTCACGCAGAACTCGCACTCGTCGGGCGAGAGACGTATGGAACATAAAAAGAAGCCTAAGAATAATAAGAAATTCGGGCTATTCTTTGGTGAAACTTATTCTTGTGTTTTATTATCTCTCGGTTACGGCTTATCCAATTACAATTTGTAAAAATATCATACTGTACCAAAAACTGCTATGTACCATTAGTTAGTTTTTTTTTTGCTTCCTTCTTTACATTCCTCTATCTATATTTATATTATTAATAATTCCACCTAGTGGCAGTAAGGAGAACATTATAATCTAGCTTCTCGAGAACCTGCATTTATCTTTTCCGTTTCCCTCGAGGCTCGTAAAAAATCATGCAATCCACCATCGCGAAGAGGAACACGCAGTTATGTAAAAAATCTCTTACACATGTGAAGTGCGCGGGCAAAAATGTATGGTACAAGTAAACGGTGTGTGCGCCTTTCTGATGAGAAAACTATACAGAGGTACTTAACAAAAGAGACAGGGGGGAGAGAGAGAGAGAGAGGGAGAGAGAGAGAGAGAGAGAGAGAGAGAGAGAGAGAGAGGGAGAGAGAGAGAAGAAAAGAAATGAATTATTTACATGTACTCCGACAACTTTTGCTTCAACGATCCGCTCCCTTTAATCCTCGGGCTGTTCTCCCAATTGCTAACTTATTATCGATTATATTTATACAAAAAGGCGATCGCTCCTCGGTACACGCAATAACAAATAAAATCATAGCTGAGATCAATATTGCAATATACCCCCGCATCTATTACCTCTCCGAATAATTTCATCGCTCCCGCACTGACTCATCTCGCGCAACTAATCAGCGCGCTACAGATAATGATGATAGTTCAGTCCAGAACTTAATAAATTTTTTTTTTTTTCCCTCTTTCCATTTTCTTTTTACATATGTCGTCAGTCTTGTGCGCGTATTGTATTCAATTAATATTGAACCGTTGAAGCAATTACGTTTCACGTAATTGTAACCGAAACGTTACGTATATTCGCTCTGTTTCCTCGTCGTTATTTATTTACACTAGAAGACTCACAGGTGTACGGTGCCTTTTGCATATGTCTCTCCGCGAACGCCGGCCAGGAAATGTGTCTCGTCGTGCTCGCCGAAATTGCGTGGGAAGCACGGACAAATCGTTGAAGGGCAACGGTCAATTCAGATTAACGGCGGGGGTGCGCAGCGTTCGTGTAATACTTTCTTTACACCCGGCTAATCTGAAGTAACCATCTCTCGCGCGGACCTCTATGAAAAATAAACAGTATACCTCACACGTTATCGTTCAGCGACTTTATCGTAACTACGACGGTATAATGTGTATAAAAAATTCCCTATTGCCTCAACAGTTTTATGTTACAGACTATAAAAATCGATAATCATGGGCTTCCCATGTATCAGTGTCGCGTATGGTATTTAAAAGTATTCAAAGGGTGATCGAGGGCCTCGATTCCTGGTGCTCGAGTACGTGATGTGTCTGTAGAGAATGAACACAAGGTGATTCTAGTAGAGACAGATATAGCCGTTACAACGAAGACCGCCGTGGAGAAATCTAGACGTTACGCTAAAGACCAAATCTAAACGCAATAAAACGATACATACATATAAATCAGCTATTATCAACTATTTATAAATCAGATATTTCCATCGCACATCGATAGGCATACACATGTTGCTTCTCCATATTCTGCGCGAATGAACTGTGTGTCGGGCACGTGTAATGCAGCGCGCTCGTGTAATGAGCAAGTCAGGAAAGATCGATGTATCTTTTCAATAATTATACTCTGTACGATATTGTAGGCACCCACGTACATCTGCAGCAAATTCATTTTACATTTATAAATCAGGTACACGCTTTGAATTTCCCATATTTTTTGTTTTCTGTTGTTCCTTTTTCCCTCTCTTTTCAATCGATCATATTGCGAAGCACACTTTTCTTTTCTGTTTCCTTTCCCCCTTTTTTTTTTATCGTTTCTCTGAACATCAAGCAAAGAGCCGCACCAATTCCGAAGAGGAAATATAAATAATTAAATTAGCATCGATCGAAAAAATATCCGTAATTCGTACTTTTGTAAATATTTCTTTAATAAAAAACGTAACAGCTAATTCTTTTATAAACACTGAAAATGTAGATTACAACATAATATACTGATAACAATTCCATCATTATGGTGGAGAGTAGCTATATTTTGTTGTACCAACATTGAAATTATCACTATTTTAGTATTTACGTGTAAGGTATTGTACAAATTATTCCATACTTTTTGGACAGTGTGCTCTCACAGTATATTATTATTATTATTATTACATTACGACTTGCAAAAATACGATTTACTATGATATATATATATATAACAAAACTTGCACTCTTTACACTAGCGCTACAGTGTCCAAAAGTATAGGTCAAGTGTTACAATGCAGCAGAGGCATATACATAAATGACAATGTACACTCATTCATCCGGCATACATGCGCGCGCCATATAACAACACTTATATATGGCCATACATCCTCCTCGCCGTAAAGAGACTACCCAAAGACTGATCATCATCGGGCATGTGCTCATACACATTGCTCTTTCCCTCCAATGATGTAATTTTGCGTTGAAAAATAAAGAACAATCTATTTATATTACATTTAAAAAACTTTCAGTCATTTACAGTAGGGAAGCTTATCGACATGGTAGAAATAATCTTATTTTGAATGTATGTGGAATCCCGACGTGATTCGCGATGAATTTCATTGTATGCAACTTATCAAACACTGTACAGTGCAACGTACACGAACGTTGCACGATCCGTCAAGGTCCATTGAGGCCAGCTCACACGAGACCATACAGGTAGGGCGCCAGATATCGGGCGGGTCACTCAAGTTCCTGCCCTTCACAGAACATCACTTCAAGTATGATTTATACAATGTTGTGCTCCTACACGTTTCTTTCTCTTGCTCGAGAAGGAACAACAAGTCTCTGAAATTCACCCTCTTCAATCGTGGTCTCATTGGCATTTGTCTGCTGATCCCCGTTGCCGACGTGTTCAAACCGGAATTACTTCCCGGACTACTGGCTGCTCCTCCCACATCGAGTTTAGGCTTTTTACGTGAACCGATCGCTTGCAAAGCGGTCAAGTTAGCTTCTCTTTGCCTTAACTCTTCCATCTCTGCACGTTGCATCTGTTGGCAATACCGATATTATGATTATATCGCTGCGTATATACAGACGTAACTTTCAGTTCGCTAATTTGCATTACCTCTTTAGCTTTCGCCTTAAGTTTAGCTTGTTCCGGATCTTCCGTTTTTGCACGACTCTTCGCGGCGCGTAGAAGTAACTCCCTTTCTTGCTCCTCGTGCCTTCTACGCTCGACTTTGTCCAAATCTTCCAAGAATTTTAACTGTGCCCTAACATCCTGCGTTACCTCGTAACGCGGATCCACCTGCGAACAGTGCATGCCGTTTGTTTTATAAATGCTCGATCGGTGGGCTTATTTAAAATAGATATATAAAATTCGTGTGTTTTCACCTTTATCAAGTCTATCCTGTGCTCTGCAATTACTGCTAATTTCTCTACTAAATTCTTTAACCTTTCTTGCGCGGCGTGCGAAATTAACGCCGCCACTTCTTGATTAGGTTCTTCTAATCCATAATTAGAAACTAAAAAATATAATCCTGTGTTGCTTAAATATGACACTTTTTTGCAATATATATCGTTCGATTACTTTAACAGATTAATATGAAAATTACCAATTTGTTTAATTCTTTGCTGTAATGGTGTCATATGTAAAAATACTTCATCTTTACAGGATCGTATTTGTGTCCCAACAAATTCTGTAGAACCGAGAATCCTCTGAGATTCCTCTGCAAGATTGACACCACCCATAGCAGCGACATCGTTAATATCATCATCTCCCCTATTTACGGAAAAAGCATATGCACATGTACAGGGTGAATCGCAAAAAACAGAACACCTAAATATCTCTGTTAGGTTTGTAGGTGGGAGAAAACGAGAAAAGTGACACCCTTCGAAAAGGTAATGGCACAAACAGATTTTGCTTCGACGTCACCTTCAAGATTACTTTGCTTTTTAATTTTCACAACTTCAGTGATGCTTATTACTTATGTTTACCTGACCATGATTCGTAAAGGAAGCTTTATCAGTAAATAATACTTTATCGGAAAATCGGCTATCATTTCTAATTTGCCTCAATGCCTAACTCAAAAAATTCACACGATTTCCAAAATTTTTCTATGAAATCTATGCTCGTGTACTATTCGCGCAACAGTTGATTGGCTAATGACACTTTCTTGGACAACTTGTCTAATTTGAGGCTTTACAGTCACTGCAGCCAGAATATCGATGGTATTTGCTTTGTGTGTTACACTTTTGACTCTCACAGATTTCTTATTCACAATGCTACCAATTTCGAGTGTACAGAAAAAGATGACCACCTGCGATCACGAAATCGCTCCGCTTCTCTAAAACACTCGCGACTTTATTCATAAATGGGATGATGATAATGATCTTTTCTTGTTCCGAGTAACCCATAATCAAACGTCTATCGATAAATTGATACGATATCTCAATAAGCTGATAATCATGACTATGTACATTCAGAGACCACGAGATCAGTTCCAAAAACTTAATTTTATACATTCAAGCTTCCATTACCCGATTCTAAATTCTTGGAGCCAAGATAACATATGTCATTAAACTCATTTTGATACTTGAAGTCAGAAATATATGGTATTATTTAAAAAAAAAAAAAATATATAAATAAATAACTTCTAAGATTACAGGTCATGGTATAATCTGTCATTAAACTCATTTTGATACTTTATTGATACTTGGTCATTTCAAAAATACGCTGATGACCTTGAAAATAACTTTGAAGATGACGTCAAAGCAGAATCCGTTTGCACTCCCTGAAACAGTGCAACTTTTCTCCTATCTTCAAATTTAACAGAGATATCTAGATGTTCTGTTTCTTCTGACTCGCACTGTATACTTCTGTTATAACACTCCAAACACGTATCATCAAAGTACAACTACTTGCTATCGCACTCCCGAAAAGTAATCACTTACGTGTATCCTGCAGACGAAAATGTCTTTTTCTCCTTTTCTTTAGTAGCTGGCTTTGGAACGAAAGAAGGCACTACGGCTTTATTAACAGTAGTGGTTGTGTTGACTGTTTTGCCTTGCGTTGCAGTCGTCACTGTTTTAACAACAGTTGTTGTGATAGGTGGCTTCTGGACCGTTGGTGCAGGGGGTCGAATTCCACTTACTGCTACCGTTGACTTTACAGTGTACGCTGTGGGGCTACGAACTACCGTTGTCACGGGTCGCATCTAAACAAACGAATATACTACGTTTTACAATTTACTACACAAGCAATACAAAACTAAAATGAATAAAGAAGCTACGCGTTACTTGTCTAGAACGCTGATTATCAACGTAAAAGGTACTAATCACTAATTGCTAGGAATTAGAATACTGTAGAGACTACGTACTACAAGGATCATCGAAATTCGAAGTATACTGGAAATATAAACATTGAAATCACTTTGGTAGCTTACCAGCCTTTGCTGAACTGGCTGTGTAGGTCTAGGGACTGTAGTTGTAGCAGTAGGTAGCGGAGCCATTACTCTTATTTGCGTAGTTGCAGTGACTGCAGTTACAGGGATCGTTGCTGTTGTTACAGCAACACTTGGTCTAATCTGATTCTGCTACATGGTGTTATAAAATACATTGTGAGTTACATGGCGAGCGATGTACATGAAAAGTAGATGGGAAAATCTTTGATACGAAGTGTAATTCTACGCTTAACAACTGTTTATAGTAAACTAGTTACGCTATACAACTTAATATGCAGATTTATTGATTTGTGTACTGGTAAATTGTTCTTACCTGTGTTACCTGTGTAACTACAGGAGCGGCAGATGTTACAGGAAAAACGATAGTGGCTGGAGGTGGCTTTATGCCTTCTATAACCAACTCTTTCATAACAAGAGATTGCCGTAAAAGTGGCAAACTCTTTTTGAGGAAACCAATCAGGCATGGTTGTGGTGATGCGTTCAATAATCTTTCAAGTCTATCACAGAACTCCTCGGGTTCAACTTTAGTATCAATTAATTCTTGTATCAAAGTTCGAACATTTCGCTCCACTGCTTTAGGTTCTCGACTAGACAACTCTAATAAGTTTGCTAAAAATCTACGGCACTTTTCTTTGGTATTATCTGTAGTTTGACGCTAAAAATAAAAAGCACAATATTACAAAAGTCACGGATGAATATAAATGGCAATGTTAAGTTGTTAGTCGTTAGGATGTTCGTAACGCTACGTGTAAATGGTATTACTACGTCGGTCTGTCGATCTAATAATACGGAATACATACAGGTGTAGGCGTCTGAACTGTTTGGGCAGTAGTAACAGGTGGGGCAGGCGTAGTTGTGACGGCAGCAGTCACTGTTGCTGGCGTTGTAGCTGCTGTTGTGATAGTTGCAGCCACAGTCTGTTTCAATAAATAAAAGCAGATCTTAGAACATTCTTCGTGCTTAAGATTATTTGAAAGACTCTTGTTCGATACACTATCAAAAAAGAAAACAAATAGTTACACTTTAATCTTTAAATACTATCTATAAAGTTATCGCTTCCAGGATTCAATTAGATTTAGAAAACTGGAATAACACTCCAAATTAAAAGCATTTTGCAACATCGCCAGAAATAAAATATAAACTACAGAACTTATGAGAGAGTGACAATTTTATTTATGCCATGCTTTCCCATTAAAACAATTATTCTGATATCTTGAAGATTCTATATTATCAACACTTATCGAGGAAATTACATCGTTTAATGTTCTGAAGCTCAGTATCATTAGGGAAACGTAGAAGATGTAACAAATTTATTTTCCGCATGCATGTTTCTATTAAATATTTGTAAATATAGCCCTAGCAAAATGTATCTTTTATTTTCTTTCGTTGCAGCATACCTCCTAACAAGATGTGATCTACAATATGCCTTTTCTATTCGCATGCTGAACTTCAGACTCGTTAAACATAAAATTCAAATTTCTACTGCATTATCAAAGAAATTTCGGTGTCTCGAAATGAACAAATTTATTATACTAAGTTGATTTAATAACTAACTATACCACAAAGTGAAGACGCACTTGTACCTTGTACAGACTCGTGACTTTTGGTATTTTACAATTATTCTTTAATTATTTCTTACGAAAAGATATGTATATGTTTGCTTTTATTTTTATTGCATTCTATTACACAATAATTAAAGCGTTTTATTTACAAAATCAGTAACTTGCACTTGAGAATATTAAAATACAAGTCGTAAATAAGAACTTAGTGAAAAATCAGTACGTGAAAAATGACGCAAGTACTACTTCTTTCTGGCTACTATATACGAATATTCTTTCGTTTAAATGATTCATAAAAACTTTTCATGGATTTGCACAGTAATTTTCAATATTTTAAAATAATAAGATGTCGTATTTGTACAATATACGAAAGAAATTTTATTATTCTAATTTATATATATACACAAACACAATCAGTTTTTCAAACATCCTGTAATACCCTTAACCAATATAACATGCAAAGATGAGTACATACGACGAAGCCGTCGGCTTCGATAAAACAATTGCAATTTTCAAAAACTTAGAAGTTCTACGATACAAAGGCATCCCAGCAAATAAGCCAATAAGAAAACAAAACTCTTTGCATACTACAGAAAACCTCTCGGCCATTCGTGGCAACTGATTAACTAAGTATTAAATCCAAAGATCTGTTTGAAATGTTCAGTAAACCGTGATATCTGTGCAATGCGCATTAAAGATTCTCAAAAACCCAAGAAAGAAAATCCGAATGCGATAAAGTTGCGTTACAATTTCAAGAAAACTTTGATAGGACAAACATGATAAATTAATACAGAATAAAGGAATATAAACATAATACATAGCCTTACCAATAACACCATTCCAACTAATGGCACAAACTAAAAGTCTACTACAGCACTACATCGAGTCTTGTAAGAGGTATAAGAGTGCGTCACCTGAACAGATTTTCTTAAAGTGGCGAGTGGTGGGCCTGTGAACTGTGTGTTCAGCCTACTTACAGCCGGCACTGAGGCTAACCGATAGGTAGTGCCTGGTGATGGTGCAGCAACCACCGCATTTCCCGCTATACTATTTGGCGTAACTGCGGTACCAGCGGGAGTACCTGCAGTTGGAGGTGGTCCTACCCTCAACAACTGGTACTGTCCATTTTCCGTTTTTAACAATATGTGACCTTGAGTCCCAGGTTGAAGACTATGTAATGTTTGTAATGTTATCTAGAAATGGAGAAATAAATATTTTAACAATATACAGTACATGAATTTATATCGAGCGCTAAAAGATAGAAATGTTATGAATGTATATATATATATATATATATATATATATATATGTATGTATGTATTATATACAAAAAAAAATGTTTCGAATAATACACAAGTTTAATGACAACAGAATAGATACGTGTGATAAATCAGCTTGAAGTAAATCAGATGGAGTATGAATATACGGAATGACCTTTAGATGTGCCATATACATTTGTTTACAAGATATAAATATCTTACCCCTGGAGCTCCAGGCCTTGTTCCAATCATATGTTGACCGATTACTACTCTGGATGCGACTTGCTTTCCTGCTTGCTGTCCTGCCACTGGTGTGCCAGGACGCATAGCATTCACGTTAAGAATTTGTACATTGCTGGGTACTATGGTGGACGTGACCCCAGGTTTACCCTGTAGCGCTGTGCTGACGGCGTTGCCAGCCACAGAAACAGGAACAGACATCGGAACGGAAACCATGCCACTGGGTGCTACACTAGTCTTTATCACTAAAGCGGTACCTGTCGGCTTATTTACACTAGCCACTGTTTGACTGCCCGTGTCGCTGACGGAGCCAACATTCGTAACAACGTTCGACGTCGCCTGTAACACTGCCTGCGACGTTAGTCCCAAAGTGCCGTTGGCTAGCTGTCCGACAGTTTGCGCAGGGAAGGAAAGTTTATTATTGACATTGGCTACCCCCGTGGTCGCTATTACTTGCCCGACCGTTGGATAAATAATCTTGACAGGCTCGTGCGCTTTGGCGAGGCTCGGTATGTGTGTTGTTGTCTGATTACTGGTCACCTGGTTGGTAGTAACTTGATTGATATAAGCAGCAGGGGGGACTGCTGACTGTGTATGCTGTTGCTGCTGTTGTGTAGTAACCTGTGGCGCCACTGTGTTTGAGGTAACCACGTTTACTGGGAGGAGAGTGCTCGTGGTAATGGACTTCGTAACTTCTTGAGTCATCAGACTGTTCACCGTAGTAGCACCGCCGCCGTTCGAAACCCCATGTTTCTGCGGCTGTACCGCGGTGATGGTGCCCCCGTTGGAAATACCACTGTTCACCTGATGATTCTGCTGGCTGACTGACGCAGAGCTTACTTGATGACCAGAGACAGCCGGCGTCGATGTTACCAGTTGTGTTTCGAGGGAGCCCACTATCGCGTTCACTGCGGATTCATCGACGTCCGTGCTCAGAGCTTCCTCCAGAAACTTAGCTGACGCCATTTTCTTCCAAGCTCCAACTGTAAACTGATCTGCGCATGCGCCTGTCGCAAATTGTTCCCATGGTGCATTGCCCCCCCTAGCGCAGCTGAAAATTATACGCGGCCTTTCTTCTGTTTACCATCCGGCGGTACTCAATACGATTAATATTTCTCACCATCGTGAAAAATCGCCCCGGTCCTCTTTCATTCGAGCCGCCAATTACCAGCTTCGCCGCCTTCCCCGGATCGGAAAAGCGATTATCGCCATATTACATTACAACGTCGATCATTTATGTTATGGCTGTCAATACTCGGCATGCAAACACGTCACCCGCCAAAATGGCTATCCTCCAAACTGTCGATTCGTACACGATCCGTCCCTCTGATAACGATATCATATTGGCATATAGTTCAGAAAATTATAAAAATTGTATAAAAATTTTCTATCCCTAAGAGCTCTATACATTTGCTCTTCCTTTAAGGATACTGTTAGTAACAGTTGCTTTTAACATGCGTGTTCCGTAATCAATCCTTCCCAGTCCCGTCACTCGCATCCCACCTCCTCGCGTTCCGCAATGCATCCCGATTACATCATCCTGATATTGTAAACGGGACTTAATGCTTTCCAACTGGCACGTCCAGCGCCCTCTACTCACAACGGATACTACAAATTCAATTATTTCTCCATCAATACACCGCATCTTGTATCGTATACTTAATGAGATAACGGATCTATCGCAAAACAATTCAAACTTTAAACGATGTACAGTCTTATTCGTTCGAAAGAAGTCGGGTGTAGTAGGTACTACAATCAACAATTGAAATTCAACATTTTTTTTTGTATTTTCTACAATGTTTTTTCTGCTTCCACAATACGCACAACAGTATTCTTAATGCTCGTTGAAAGGCTTACATATAAAAGTATTGTATTTTACATGGTATAATGAACAATAGTTATCAGTATTTTATTAAAATATTGATACATATCTTGTCGAGAATGTGAAATTTATGCACGAAATTTTTCGACTAACCTACAAAATAGATCCCCACTGCCTTTTTCAAATCGTACCAAATGCAAATTCGCGTGTAATTAAATTATATTCGATACCATATTTCGAATTGTTATCAACCTACTGTTGAAATAATCCTACTACTTAAAACGCCAGTGGCACTAATTGCATCAATCACGTTGAAAAAGAATGTAAGCATGGAGCAAATATTGCATTGTTCAAGTTTGGCGACAATTTTCCTCAAGACGTTATTATCATTTGTAAAGTTTGCCCGAATCTCGAGCGAGACTGCGGCCGATAAAAACGATTAGATAAATGCGAGATACACTAGCTCAATATATCACAAAGTACGACATTTTTCATTTTATTATGCTGTCGACGACCAATGAGGCCAAGTTTTGATGATACTGTACAAAGCATCACCCGGGCTTAAAGTCTGAGAGATTTGTCGGTGGCCTAGTAACTTATAATCCGGCGCAATTTTACCACCTTCTACGCCTAGTTCGATAAGTCGTTGCGCGGCGTATAGCTGATTTCTCGGCGGTTTGACGGCGTTGAAAGTACCGATAAACGAGATACCTATACTGATGTTATTGAATCCGAAGGAATGGGCGCCCATGTAATCCCAGCTTCGACCAACGTATACAAGCCCGTCGCCGCCAATGAGAAAACTATAAGCGATATCCGCCCAATTTCTGGACTCGATGTGGAATGTTTGAGCGAATCGAACGCGGAATGTGCATTCCGATTGGGTGGTGCAGAAATCGGTAGCTGTGTGGCTGATAATCACGTATGGTACCGGATGTTTCATCTTAGTCAATGGCTCCGAAGGAGGTTGAGCACCCCATTCGTTCCGTTCGACGAAACGTACATTTTTCACTTTAACACCTGCAACTTAAATAGGGCGATTTAACTGTCTCGAACAAAGTTCGGGAGAAGTTTGAGAGAGCAGAAAGTAACATCTATTGGTTAAGAAACTTTAAAACTGTACGAACATAACTAAGTACCTCCGAGCGAAGAATCTGGAATTTCCGGGAAAACAGGTGCTGGTGGAGTAGTAACGTTACGCGTGAGGTACACACAGGCAACGATCACAGTAGTCACGAGAATTAAGGCTAGTACACACAAAAAGGCCGCACACCTCCAAGTCCATAACCACTTTACTACTGTAATAATGCAGAAATTGTCATATGAAGAAGTATAAAACGCTGCGTTGAGAGTGAATGATTTTTAATACTTTTTCATACTATTAAATTATCCAATTACGAAAACACTTATTAACCCTTTTTAATCTGTATCTTACGTCCAGGATTGTTATCCTCTGATACATCGTAACTATTGCTGCGCGTTAATATCATAGTACCAAGTTTACAAGGCGCAACGCTCCGCCAAATGTGTGCCAGAATAAAAATACGTATTAAAATATTTGCATAAAATTAAATTATATACGAAAATTGAATTGCACAATTAAACTGTTTATGTATTTATGTACGGTTTGCTCGGGCGTTAAAGCAACAAAAAGAACAACTGAAACCGTGAACTGTCTTAATACTGTGACAGAGAAACAATGAACTGAAAAATGGAAGTAGACGCGAGATAAACTTTTTCCCGGGCTTCCCAGGAACTATCTCTCGTGATGCACTACAATAGAATATTAAATGTATCACAATATTCTTTTATCAACCGAGGCACCGCGCAGTTTTTAAAACAGGATGTCGCCAATCATTACTTCCGCCGAAAGCTTATCGAATTTATGTAACAATCGCGCCCATATAAAATGCAGTTATGGCAAAAGCTCAACGATTCGATAAAAGGGATTTAATTAAATAAAATTTATTACCCGCGCGCGCGAGTTTAGCAATGACCGATTTAGATAAAGTATTATTTCTAATCAAATTATCTAAGCTGTTAAAGGACGATTGATAACATCTGTTTACACCTTAATAACGATTTAAAAATCTGTATCTAAGAATTCAGAGACTGCTATTTGTTAGACTGTAAGCTGTAAGTAATGCAGTTCGAAATTAAGGAAACATTTGGGAACAATATCGCATCGTTATACATCGAAATTCACGTATGTTTACAAAATCTTACTATATAAAGCAGAAAGTATTTGTGTGTTTGTTGTTTAAAAATCTTTCGACCGACAAACTCTGGGGTCACGAGATGTGTCCCAGCTCATGATACCTAGCTAATCCAGGTGAATATGACTATTTTCACGCAAAAACTAAAAAAATTTTCTTTTTTATAAAATCAGAATCTAAATTTCAGGCGTAGCCGAGTAGTAAAGATACTACTAGAACACAACACGGACTCGCAGCTTTCACTGTAAAACAAAGATAGGTAGGTATGTAATGCATACAGCAAATCTATATATACTTCCGATCGATATTTTATCTGAACGTTTCGTTTATTTTATTTCCGTTTCTGCTCTATTCCAGACATATGCAATTAGATAACTCATTGCCGATATCGACACGTTAATCGTGATAATGTTAAGCAGGGTGAGTTATCTCTCGTGAAACTGTAGGCTGACGATTGCACGCGTATATAGCTACGACCTTTTTCAGGTAACGGTGATTTTAGTTTCGATAACTAAGAGGCAAGATCCCCGTTGAATGCCTCCCATCCTACCAAGGACATAACGGACCTTGCCCCCGGATGGGGTCGCGTTCACGGGCCCTCATAGGATCTTTACTCGTCGGTCTACATCAATAACGCCGTACTGAAAACTGTACTTCAGGTAATCACCTTTATCGAGGTCGGTGTTCTGAGACAAGATCGGTGGATTGCTATGCAGATCGCCCTTAGCAGTGGCCAAATTGGGCGCGTTGGATGCTTGGCCGCCGTCACTCTTAACCGTATCATACTCCTGTATCGAAGTCGGGTTGGTGTAAACGAATTGCTTTATTGTCACTGGGCCCTTATAAAACGTCTTGTTACCAAGGTGCACGTTGGCCGAGTTCTTTACGCGAACATCCCCGAAATTCGAGGTGTCCGCGTTCGGCAGCACCACATTGCCGTCCGCTGTGGCGACCTGCTGGTGATGCTGCAGCACCGCCGGCACAGGCAGTTCGGGTATCCACTCGCCCTCCTCGATATCCGTCTCCTCCTCGTCATCCTCTACGTCACTGCACTGCGTAGAGGAACCGGCAAGGCTGACATTTCCAGCGACAGTGACCGCGGTGGTCTCCTTGAGGGCGCCGGCTATCTCGCCGCGACAGTTCTCGATATCGTGATTCTCAATGGCGATGTCGCCGTGGGCCTGATCTTGGTCCTTCTGGCACCGGTTCCCCCCGACCGGTATTATTTGCTGACGCTGCACCAATGTCACCATGCCCATGCACTGTACGAACAAGAACGTCCCTTTCTACCGTTTCCATCGAAATTTCAAGCATAATTCAGCTACAACGCGCGGTTGTCCTGACCGGTCGAAACTTCTAATTGGCTTGCTATGGGTATGAGCTGTATGCTTCGTGAGTTGTGAATGATGTTATTATTTTAGAGGGAGAGATGATTCACCGTGATGGCATCCCGTTGACAGTGGATGCAAGTGAGTAAAGGTTGGTGAACAAAGAATCGATGGTTGGTATTGAAATATTATAATCGTAACACCCTTCGCGGGGGACAATGTAACGGAATGTAATTATGTGCACGTCCCTTATGCAAATTTTTCTGGCACTTTATATTACGACCAGGTAATCCCGCCTAATAGGTCAATGCTTCTCGTTAACGGTTAATAAACTACGATTTTACACAGTCGCGCGCGTCACGCGCAAACTATACTAGCGAATTCTACGTGCGTACCCAGGGCCGGCTTAAAGGGGGGGCGGTGGCAGACAGGGCGGCCGCCCGGGGCGCCACATTTGTAGGGGCGCCGCTGCATGCGTTTATTCATTTATATCCATTCTGCTAATTGACTTTCGTGCCCTTGGAGGGGCGCCATGATAATCATGCCCGGGGGTGCCAAGTATGCTAAAGCCGCCCCTGTGCGTGCCTATCGTTTCACTAAATTTGCATATAGTGCGCACACGATTCGACGATTTAACAGAATTATGTACACACGGCTGCTTGTTCGTGGAATCTATTGGATCCACTTAGAATTGTTGCAAAGTACGCTCTTTAAATTTACTATCGCCGGTGGGTTTTGTAAAATAATTAACGCGATTGCGTGGTATTCACTTCGCCATAATAACACACGTGTTACCAGCTTTAATTCTACCGATAATATATTTTACTAAACATCACTGTTTCAGTGATGTACATACAATTAAAGAAACTAACGAATCGAACGAATGGTCCCGTACTTTTCCATACACCGTTTAAATGGGGAATTCCCAGACATCCAGAGGCCATTCTAGAAATCGAATTGTACGAAACACGTTGTCGTTAGTGAAATCGGGAAGCGTGTTCAGAAAATCACGGCCCAACAAGCTTGAATAACGGGAAACGACATTAGCGCGGTAATTTCACTTTCCGAATGATCCGTAACTGTTAGACCTCCGTTTGTTTTCATCTATTTTTGCTTATCTAAAAAGTACATCTAACGAGCGTTCCGAAAAAAGCACGCTCCGCTACAGCTTGCCATTGTGAAGACAGAACAGGCTACGAGTCTTCCCTGCGCAGACGATCTATCGTTTTATGTGGAGCATCGGGAAGCGTGTTAATCGCTCCGTTGCAGGCCGAAGTTCATCGTATACAACGAAATTTACGCAGCTGTGGAGCACCGAGTGCGTTGAAAGAATGAATCCAAGATAGCCACCGCGGTGAAATTGTATATTGGTCGTTAGGATGAAGATGATGTCGCAGGTGCTGATGTGTCTGATAATAACAATGGTGATTAGGAGGAAAGAAAGTTGGGTCGACGATGGGAAATGATAAAACTGATTCAACCTATCCTTATCGTTTACGTCCATTACAATACGCCAGGTAGTCACGAAAACTAATTACCTCGCACAAATCATCGTCTCTGCCGTCCGCGGTCACTTTGCCAGCGCTTGATCACAGCCAGCTTACAACATGGCGCCTCTTTGATGGTTGCGTCTTCGTCGCTGTTCCGAACAGAAGATCTCGATGAACCGGAACCCTCCACGGAATTTCCCTTCTGCGGATCTATTTTCGGGCATGCCACGCGACACTTGCACGCAGCCGATCGGCCCTTCGGTTACGGGAATTCGTTCACGAGGCACTGTTCGGCAGTCTCATGGTGATTCAGACCAGACACTGTCGCAGTCACTGCTACCGGTGACAGCACGCGCCTACCGAAGGCCGCAGCTGAGACTGGAACCTCCTCTTAAACACTTGCCTCTCGGTATCTAACGTTCCTGGCAACAAAGCATAACGCGCGAACGAAGAGGGAAGGCAATAAAACAGAACGGATCGCGTCAACGCGCGCCGCGGGGATCCGCTCGCGAACGTAACATCCCGTGGGTTCTCTCGCTGACTTGTCGCGGCCGTAAGTTTCGCAATTCTACGTCACCGCTGCTCCGCGACGTACGAGTTTGACGAAGGACGCGAGTGCCTCCGACGCTTGGCCCGTCGGCGAGGAAATCTTCCGGGGAACCAGATGCCCCAACGTACACGTCACTAAATGAAAAAACCCTGCCCTGGACGAGAAGTTCACGTCCGGCGGTAATAATCGACAGTGGATACAGAGTTTTAACGAGACAGCGCGATAACGAGGCGCAGGTCGCGGCCGATGAATACCAAACTGTCGACGGAGTCGTTGGATTCACCCGACGCGTGCCGATATTATCTTCCCGTGTTTCGTCGCCGCGACGAACTGTCCGAGGCTCGCGACGATCGGGCTGCGAAATCGCGTGCAACCCCACTCTGCATCTTTCTTTCTCTTGCTTGCAACTGGAAATTCTGTCCGCGCCTGCGAATGGCTGGGATTAATTCGTGGCCGTGGCTATAATTACATACGGTGCTCGGGTGACCCCATGGCTCATGGGATTTCTCCTGGACGGATCAATTCGTCCCCGTCACAGAAGGACTTTCCCATTCTATCCGTCAAGATTGCCGTAATCGAATTCAGAGCGAAGTAAGCAGGAACACGTGTAAACAGAACGGCATGTATAGGACTACCTCTGTCCATCGGTTCTCGATCGGCCAATTCCGCGAAGTAGTTGGGTTTCTCGGATTTCGTGTCACTTGTAACAGTGATCGTTTAGCCCTCTAAGTCGCCTGCTTCTCGATTCGTGAACGAGATCTCGTGTCGTTTATTCGGGCTACAAGTACGCGCATGCGAAAGCGATAACAGGCGTTCGTCGTGTTTCGTTGAAAATTATCTCTGACAGCGATGTAAGTATGCGCATACACGAGCAGCGCGGAAATATTACATCTCGCGTAAATCGCCCGAGGAATTGCTAATCGCGCTCACATCTCCGAAGCGGATCGTATTGACTGCTTGAAATTGCAGCGATCTTGTTCCTCCTTTGCTTCATCATTACTCGATTGTGTGTATCCAGACGTTTTACGGTTTGCACTCTGCGAAAGAAAATTAGGTATAGGCAAAGTGAGCGATTCGTGACTTTTTATTCGCCGACGATGTATCTATCCGAGATATATCTGTCCGAGATTACGTAAAGATGTGTTGCCAATATTTTTCTTAACGCCTTCCACGTTACTAGTTTCCAATGATGCGCCGTCTGTCTTTATCTTACGTTAACGAGCGGGCGTTGCTAAGAGGATTAATGACGGGAAAATTGTTTAATAGTACGAAGTGGATTTGAATGCAATAAACAGTGTTGACGGAAAGGATTTTAATGTAAATACCATTTTACAATTCTCGAGTGTTCCGTACAATGAAATACAGTTGTCATTCCATATTCCAACCACGTTTGTAGTAATTGCATGGAATAAAAGGTGGGGATTAAGCTGCGCTTTATAAACACGTACTTACGATAAAGTCTGCCTCCAGTAAAGACAACTGACGTAGTACAACCATTATAATTGCTTAGCCTTTAAATCCATACGATATATCTATAAAAATAAAATAGATACAATACTGCGCCAAAAACTACGTATCCACTGCAATGTGCACATAATACGTTATTGGGCGCCGATCGCACCTGTTTACTACGATATCCTCGTAAGGTCGACGAATGAAGTTCAAATGATCGCTTATTTAGAAATAGTAGCAATTTTTTTTATATGTTACCTGGTCGTGCCTACGTGGATTAACTTTCTTCCTTCTTTCGCTACGTGTGTAACGCATTTCGAAGCACGAGATACGGGTGCATGAATCACCATCCGATAAAAGTGTGTGTATATTGCTAAACGTGTCTAAAATCATTTTTCTTATAGATAAGTCTTAATTATCACATTGAGTATCATTCTCAAACTTTATACGATGGTTCGTATGAACAGAATCTGATAAAATCGAGTGTATGGCATAGACATAGCAGTTGCCGTCTGGGCCCCTGCCCAGAAGGCCACCTCAGGGGCCCATCTTCAAAAAAAAGTTATGATTAGGTATAGGTAACCAAACACTACATTTTTTCGTACTACTACACTTGGCCGGTTTGTAGTAACCTACCTCTTCATTTTCCCGGAAAAATGGGCCTCTCAGAACGTTTGCCACCTGGGCCTTTTTTCTTAAATCCACCACTGGGCATAGATTTACCGAAATGAAAACAATGTAGAATTCTGAGTACAGTTTAACTGCATCGTTACGTTTGAAAGTGAATATATTAACAGATAATTCGTGAATTTCTATTTTTAACGGTTTTATCGCACATCATGACCGCGAAATCTTGCGGTGACCTGTTGAACTACTTGCGCGTATTACCTTTCACTGATCACGCGGTGTTAACGGCTCTGTCATTCATCAGAGCTTGTTTTTGAACAGAGGTTTTCTAAAGCAACTTATACAAATTTATAAACAAAGATTATTTTTTGTAAATATCCTGTCACTACGAAGATTCTGTGTTTCGGGGGAACGTTAATCTTCAATTCGTCCTCCGTATGCATCTCTTCGTACATTCAAACATAGACCAGTTTGATAGAGCCATAAGTAATTTCAACCGAAAACACGAACGGTTGAATGTTTCCGATCAGATGTGATTATGGCAATATGAACTATTGTATTTCTAACTAAAATTCTACATTATAGAAGAGACATTACTGCAATAGTACGATGAATTGGCTGCGAATCGATTAATCCATCAAATTGCAACAATGCTTACCATACAATTTGGGCAATGTGGAAATCAGCTGGGACACGCATTATTCTCGAAGATATCATCTGACATGGAATGCGCAAACACGGGTGTGTCGTATAATGCTAATTACCAGTACTCGGAAGATACTTTTAATAAATGGTTCAACGGCATATCCAAAGAAAATAAGCGTTTAGCGAGAGCAGTTCTTGTGGATACGGAGCAGAAAGTAATAAACGATATTTGCAACGACACATCTATTCCATGGGCATACTGGACCAAAAATGTAGTTTGCCAAGCTGGAGGAGGTTGCGCAAATAACTGGGCATATGGGTACTTGAGGAAGGCACGCGAGTTAAGCGACAAGATATTAAACTCTGTAAGGCGAGAAGTGGAAAAGATGGATCATTTCGATGGGTTTCTTTTGCTTCTGAGCTCGGCGGGTGGAACGGGATCTGGTATTGGAAGCTCCGTTCTACAACTGTTGCGAGAGGAATATAAAACAAAGCCAATCATCACCACGACGATATTACCATTTTCACACGGCGAAGTGTGCACGCAAAACTATAATACATTATTAACTTTGGCGCAAGTTTGTAATCAAAGTGATATGAATATTGTAATTGAAAATGAACAAATATATAAAATATGTACAAATTTGTTGAAGAAATCTGCAACAAATTTCCAAGACATAAATGACATTATTTCAGAGAAATTACTGGCTGTTTTCCAACCAGTAAAGCATTTGAACTACAGCGTGCACTCGTTAGTGTCTCGGATAGCTTCGCATCCTTCTTACAAATTAGCAACGATCAAGAGTATTCCACACGTGTCTAAAACATCTTCGGAATATGAACCTATATGTAATTGGAATTCATATATACGTCATCTAAAGCAAACGCTTCGAATGCCAAATCTAAATTCAGAATTAACAGATGTCGAACTGAAAATGCCATCTAGCTCGTTGGGTAGTACAGCGCACCACGTGTACGCTTGCTCGGTATCAAATTTTCTGATAACTCGGGGAACAACAACGGATAAAGATTTCATCATGACCGATGAATACAGCGACAAATCTTTGTACGCAAACTGGAATACGATTGATTGCTTTTCCCATTCGCATGAGAAGCGAAAGCTCTTAAATCATGATAAGTTTCTTGCTCTGATTACCAATAACTCTCAAATCTCTCGTCCTTTGGACACCCTCTTAAGTAAAAGCTGGAACTCTTACATTCACGCTGCATACTTGCACCAGTATAAAAAATTCGGCTTAGAAGATGATGATTTTTTGCAAGCATTTGCGGTAGTCGAGAACGTTGTAAAAGAGTACAAAGAATTAGTTGATCATGTAACAGCCCAGTGAAATTAATTCAGTGTTATATGTGATGTAACGATTAAATATTAAAAATATTTAGTAGAGGATTTAATTTCGAGGTTTATCTGCATGCCCCAAAAAAACTGAGACACACGGACGAGGGAGTGATTGTGACGTCATAATGGAATCGACCAACTTGCGACGCGTATATAAAGGGTGTCTCTTAAACGATGGCGTGAGCGGAACAATGACGATTCTAAATGAAAAAATTACTCGAAAAGATGGAATAGAATTTTTTCGTGGCTCGCTTCATTTTCAAGAAAATTGTGTTTGAATTCTCATCGGGTACACGTGCACCGAAGTACAGCTGCGGCGTCCAAGGAGTACGCTGTTCGAGATAAGGGGAACGCTTTTCCTACATAGGTCATAGCGTAGGCGAATCACCACCCCATCGCGTGTATCGCTAGTTACGAGACACCCTGTACACGTGAAAAGATGCAACGATGGTAGAAAGAACGTAACAAATAAAGGAAGGCAAAATAAGTAGGCGGGCAAGAAAAAAAGAAGCAAGGTAATAGATCGAGGGCGGTTTTTAGTTGAACGTAGGAAGAGTGAGACGAAATAAAATGAACTCTGCTAATATACATATCCCTCCTACAAACAACGAAGCGCACTCTGCGCCTGTGCAGAGGGGCGACCGAGTCCGTCGAACATAAACGCAGATCGAAAAAAACCTGACCGTTTCCAAGAAATAACGAAAACGCTTCTAGGAATCGGTGGCCATCTCTCCCACTCCGGCACTCGTCCGGGGAAAATAAAAGGAATGAATTACTTGGAAATGCTTTCACATTACACAATATCCATTTGGAATAAATATTACCTCCCATTACTGTTATTCCTATTGGGTAATTACGCGTAATTAATGTTATCGCTATTATGTGCTGCAAATACAACTCTTGTAGACCATGAAACAATATATTAAACTATCAAACACCTTCCGAATGCTTCTAATTAAAGACGGTAGTAAAAGTTTGTATTATTTATAAATAATTTATACTTATGTATCCCTCCAAAGGTTGTGGAAAGTATACAATTCTTACGATATTAAAGGTGAAAGGAAACTCTAAGATTACGGCTTCCAAGGTTAAAATTTTAGACGCGTTATGTAAAGGCGGAGAGAAAAAAAAAAAGAGGAAAGAGCCCATAGTGTGGGGAATACTACATAAACAACGACAGATGCACTATCCACGCCGTTCTCTAGCATCGGTCAAGCGTTACAGGTACAGCCACGATTGTCAGGAACTCGTTTGCTGCCCCTTCATTGCCCCCACTGCATGTCCTAAGTATTGAGCACCTTCAAGATTAAGCATACCCCACCACTAATCTCCTGGATCCGACAATAGTGTGTGTAGCCAGAAAAAAAAGAAGAAGAGAGAAGAGATTTACAGACGCCGGTTAGTTATGTATGTCTCAACGCATGCGGAGCCGACATAGAATTCATAAAATCCTCTCTCTTCCTCGATAAAACGAGAAGATTGATACTCCACAGCTTTGTTCTAGCGATTTTTCATCGCACGGGGTTGAAGGAAGTAGCGTGTAAAGTGGTGGCGCCATCTACGTACACAGGGACGCACACCTGTTATTTTTTAGACGTTTTATTCCTCGCAGGATTATTACAAAGTATTACAACAACGCTTTGCAATTCTATCTACGACGATACGGCGCGATCAAGCTGTTGCAGCTTCTTTTACCAACGAAGTACAAAAATTCGTGGGTTAAGGACGCATGTTCTTTTTGTTCCTGTGAAAGCGTAGCGTCGTCCCTGTAAAACCTGCGTATACACACGCGGAGGAAAGTACGGTGTAGTATTGGTGCGCGCGACTCGAATACCAAGAGGCGTGGTTTGAATAGACAGACCTGTTCGGTGCTTTGTCCCACTCTGACGTATGGCACGGAACCGCAGCCGGAGCTTTATTCACGCACACAGAACGGGCGCACTCTGGTGTCGAAGCCACGGACGATGGTGCGCGCCATTTTGTTTAGTGTCCGCTGGACGCGTCGTGCGTCGGGGTGTTGCGGGGTTGTTTTCACGACCGTCAACAGGAAGATATTCGCGGCTCATTGAGCTCGCCTACGATCGGGACGCCTGTACGTATAGTTCTGTCACGTTTAAGTCAGTGCGATACGCGCGTATCCGCCTGCATGATTAGCGCGAGGTGCAATACGAGGATAATTCCTTTGAGAGAGTGCACTCTCGTGCCTCTCGTAGTGTCAGACTCTTAGCAAGTTGTGAGAATTTCGCAAATGCATGGCGCCAGTTACAACTCTATGGATACTTCCTAGGGGATCGCCGTCGCCCTCGCTGCTGGCTGAAATCTTTTCTACAGGTAAGGAGAGGAGTATGTGGCGCGTAAGCTTAATCGATAAAGCGTCTCCCGTTCTCTTCCTCTTCCTCGTACACCCAAACACCCAGACGTCCGTCTCGTTCGCCTCCTCCTTATTTTTCTGTCCTCCGCGAACACTCGGCGCTGCCTCTTCACGCTCCGACGGTTTTTTTCGTGCCAAATGTCGTGCAGAGCCCTGACCACGGTAATGTCTCGCTTGTGCAAGCCGCCCGAGGAAAGTGAAAGCCCCGTTCCCGATCGTTCTGCATTGAGTACGGATCTCGTTGCGTTCGTCGCAGCGGCACACGTTTTGTTGTACCTCTCTTACAGCGTTTCACGAATCGAAGCGTCAGTGGAGCCGAACTGTCGGGCGCTTTGAACTGTGCTTCGATTACCTCGTCCACAGATGCGGCGGTGTACTCTTCTCTGAATGAAACAAGTCCTTTTCAGGGGGAATCGTTATTGATGGAAAGGGATTTTGTAAATATTTCCTTCGATTCGAAATGAGGGTATCATCATTGTTAATAAAATAAATATTAATATTATAGAACAGTGTGTCAGTTCATAATGGAGTAGTCTCAAGAACGATTTCAGGACCAGTAAAATATTGAAATTGAGTACTGGTGATGCGGGGATAATTTTTATTTCAGAAATATTAGAATCTCGAGACAAAATTCTGAGAACGAGAATTATCGGCAGAAATGATACCGAATGTCGCTTATTTCTCTCAATAATTGTGAGAAAAATTTGACCATTATTTTTTTAACAAGTTTTTATACTTCTTACACTGGCATGCTACGTGTTCTTGAATGAATAAATATGATACCGAATTCGTATATTTTATGTTCGAAATAGTGGCGGCGATGAAACACGGTGGAATTAATTTCAGCATTATCCAGACTGTGTCTGCGAGAAGCCAAGCTGTATCAGTGTACGTACGTGTCGATCACTTATACCGAAGACAGCATTGCGATCACTGTACTTATCGGGTGATTTCAACGCTAGGATGTGCAGTAAAACAGTGCAGATCGTGTTTACTCTAGCGAAATATTTAATGTGCGCAGTTTTTCTTTTCACTCGGATACATTAACTTGCGTAACACGAGTGATTTAAATGCAAACGGAGGAAAAAAGAACGCCTGGAATTAATCCGTTAGATATCATTAGAACTCGAGTTAGCATTATTCTTTTCAAAGGAATTACAACTCGCGAATAAACAATAAAGGGTTTACAATGCGAAATAATTAATTCCACCAGTATTTCGTTCGTCTCGCGTTATTCGTTCGTCCGATTCGGTAGATTGCAATTTCGTGCGCGGAAAAACCTCGAACGACGGCGAAAATGATTTCTCTTCCGCCTCTCTCGCCCTCGTTGCATCCATCCTCGAGGGGTCGCGTCCATTTGACCGTACCGGGCGGGGGTGTGTTCGCGCATCAAGAGGGCGCCTGCATTGGTATAAACAGCATGTTCTCATTTTTTTTTTTCCAACGAAATCAAACATTCTTGCGTCACATTGCGGAAAATAAAAATTTCTCTGTGCGCGGTATCGTTCCATTCATGTCGAACCTATTCGCCTAAGGTACACGATATTTCGCGACCTCAATACTGAGGAATATTTCTAGAGTAGTCTATAAAATCTCGCGATAGCTCGTTCGAACGCAACGAAGTCACGCAGAGACATACATACGTACTTATATAGACGGTGAACGTTTAAAGGGTCGAAGCTAATGTAATATATTTCGTTAGTCTTATTAAATTTGTCTCTTCGCGTTACTCACATGCTCCGAACGACGTGATCCAATTTACCCCCACCATCGAAATTTACTATTCCACAAATGGGCTCGAACACGAGCAAACTCTCAAACGCTCCTTTTGCTAAGTGCAAGAGATTGTAAATAAAGGGGTAGTTCAAAGGAATGGTCATCCAAAAGATTTGTAGGGTACTATTTTGCTTACACCCTTACGAGGGGTGGTCGGTAAAGCGACAAAATCAGTATAGACAATGAGCACCCTCTCATTACAATTCGTTTTTCCCCAACGTCGCCCATGGGAATAAGCTCAGCTAAGAAACAAGGGGTGCAATGTGCTCGCTCTTTCGGAACATCGATCTGTTAACTCTGGTGAAGTTTCAAGTAACCCTTTCGCCGTATCGAACGGCGGTACTTGGTTAATACAATACATTCGATGATAAAAATAATATATATATAAGGCGTTCTAAATAGTTTATCGTGTAATCATTTATAGCAGTTGGAGTAAGTACTAAAAAAGGTGTACAGGGTGTTTCAAAAGTGAGGACCCAAAATTTCTGGATAATAGAATCCGCGAAAATAAATAATCTATTAACATAACATAAAGTTACTAGCTTATGCTAATCTTTACAAATCTGAGAATCTTAGAAACCATTTAGGTTTAGATCCTACGATTATTAAAATTTTTTATATCTTCCTGTGAATTTTATTAACCAGTTGAATTTCTACCGATCTGTTCTACACTTTATTTCAAATCGGAAGCGAACTGTCTTCGGCATGAAAGTTAGAAGATTTAGGGGTTGCTGGTAGCGAGTTAGAGCTCACCTAGGCCCCGACACAGGTGCTTGGGATTAATCCAAGACACGCCTACGAGTGACTCATTCTACAAAACTCCGTATTCTTTTTTTCTTCTCCCGTGGCGCGAAAGGGTGGCGCATTTAAACCGGTACCACGACAGAAGTTATGTTACAGATCTGGTCGGATTCTTAATTAGCCTGCTCGATCTAGGTGCCCACCGGACAACTTTTATAAAGGAAAAAAAATTCACGGTCTAATGTTACGTTCAACGGTGTCACTTGAGAATTGCCTCCAAAATCCATCATTTCCGCTGTTGCCGAATTTTTAACAACAATTCATCCAGGGGAGAAAAATTCGTGTCGTTGATCGATTCCCTCCTAATTATTGGGGCCCCTTAACCGACGATTAAAAATGCAGATAAATGCTGTATAGCCTGATCTAAGGAATCCACGCGAAAGAATAAAGCCACGGTTAAGTTTGGTATGTGACGGCCACATACCACGCCTCTTACTAGATCGGCATTCCATTGAACCCAACCTCCCCATACCGTGGCAAAGGTGATTTCTTATTCGTCTCTTCTCTTCTCTTTTTCGTCCGTTGCTTCACTCTTGGCAACGTGCAAGCGTATTCTTCGGCGCGCACGTGTGCGCGACGGAACGACCGGGGACGCATTTCAGTCTAATTCGCTTGGAAGATTGCGTATACTTGACGGGCGTGGGAATTTCTGTTTTAGAACTGCAAACGAAAAGATAGACAAGGATGCGTACTCCCGCCGAGACCGAGACACTGCCTCAACCCGAGGTGTACAATTTCGAATCCCAGGAAACGGAAGCACCGCCGGTCGTCAATCAAGTAGTTCTGTCACCCTCCCATCCGGAGGCGCACATATTTACTAATAGGTAAGAATAATCGACGCGCGCAGTGTCGGATAATAACCATTTCGCTTCCAGCTTTAATTTGCCTGTATACACGACTTTTATCATTATGTAAATACAGATGTGTTTCTTGTACGCGCGCTTTCTTGTGCGTGCGCCACGGCTGCGCATGCGCGAGCTTAATCGCTCCAACTGTACACCATAAATGACTGTATTCAAACCGGAGCTACTCCGGAAATAATAGGATGCCACTCTGACTCGTGATATCGCGCTTAACACTTCGATCACACGCGTTCATCGTGCGGATACGATTAAATAGCGAAGGCTCGAGAAAGTGACGCAATTTTGACTATCGTGTGCAGCCGCAATGTTGATTGGCAGCTGCGAACGATAATATCGCACTCGATCGTCGTACGTATGTCATCGGAGAGGCAAACGGTAAATGGCGCCCTCTGCCGGCAGACTTCTTAGTTTACAATATGTCTCGTGCTCGTGTGCGTCGCGCGTAGTTCTCTCGTGCGTAGGTATACTTTTGCTCGGGTCGCGTACGTTCAATCGGTGGCAGGATTCTCTGATACTTATTGCCAGTGCATGGGACAGGAGTGTTATATCCATATGGTACGCCGGGCACGATGGTCTTTACACGGTTTTTCCTCAGGAAGGCGCAGAGCGACGATGCGTCCGTTCCAAACAACATCGGTACGAGGAGGTGAGCTCGAAGGCCAAGTCGTCGGAATGCGCTTCCGATAACGGCACCATCGTTGACGGCTCCGATCTTGTCCCCGCGCAGCCTAACGCATCCACGCAAAAACCCGTATTTGCAATCTCCCGAATTTATCGGGCACCTGTGACGTATTCTTATGTAGCACGCGCGAGCCGTGCACTTCTGCCCCCCCTTCTGTCCTTTTCGGTTTCATCGAACTCGCGGGCTCGATACGTGCCACGGACATTCTTAACGGAACGAGAAACGCTGCCTTTAAATTATATAGCGGGCGACACATAATACATCGCGGAGTAAAGTACAGGGTAGAGATACCTATGCTAACAGTTCTCGCATCGATGGTATCGTCTCACTCGATACATCGAATGCCACTTGATTCGCGTCCACAATTTACGGTCACCGGTTATACGTTTGACAGGTGTACGTGCCGCACAGAAAAGATCTGCAAGCCAGTAAAGAGCCGAACGATTTCGATATCTCTGTCGTTCGTTTTAATCACATGGAACATGAAACTCTTTGTAAATGGCAAGCTAAATGATTGATTTATTTGTCGTTGTTTCTTTAATAAAATAATTACTTCGTTTTCTTGATATTATCCTTTGCGTACTTTTTTATGTTTTTATCGTAATTATGTTGTACACACGTGCAACGGGTTTTTGTTAAAACGTGTAGGAATCTTCTGAGTTTATGTACGCGTTCTTTATCGAGCTATTTTTACACGCCTCGATGTTCGATATCGAACTAATAATACTTAAAAGTCGGGAATCATTCCGGAGTAAGTAGGTTCGTAACTATGATGTTTCTCGGACGATATGTTTCGCTTGATGAGAGTTCCTTGACTGCGAGCATAATAACGTGCTTGTGTCATCAGCTGACTGTTTGCGCCATGATAAGAACAGCTTCAAATCGGAACAATAATTTATTTGTCGCTAATTTCGTAACCTTTCGATTGCTTTGTGAATTTAATGAACGATAATGTTTAATCCACAAAGCCTCGAGTTTTGCCATAGATATAATGATTTATGAAATCAAGACACATGCGATTACCGATCGGTTGTTAACTGGAAGTTACGTTATTATTTATTCCGTCGCTGGTCTCTTGAATATACAGAAAACATTACTCGCAAAACAATCATTCTGCTGTTTAAGCAGGCGTGCGTGTAGATACTTCAAATGAAAAACTGCAACATTTATTTACTTGGAGGTATATAAAATTGGTATAAGTAGCCGCCATCGTGGTTGTGCGGCTTTAAATGGATAAAAAAGCCCTTGAAGTATTCACTTTCACTGCACCGTGTATCAGTCAAATCGATAGCTGATAATCAGTTCAAATATGACGCTTGCTCTATACATTTATGCACTTCTGTCTCGAACGCTCGTTTTTCACCACTTTTGCATTAAAAGCGCGCGATGTTCGTGATGTGGCAAAATAAATTTACGCGAAGATGCGTGGCGAGGATAGAATTTTCTGAAACATCTGAACCAGTAATGATTACTAAGAACGGAAAATAGTTCGAAATAATTTATCAAATCTGTGTAGGTCGATAATAAAACATTAAGCGCACGTGCGACTGCTCGTACGTTAAATACGTGACATGCAACTCCCAACAGCCTTAACATGCATCGCGAGATGCAGCAGAGGGAAAGTATGTGCTTCATTGAACGTGCAAACACAGACGCGCAAGATAAACGTCCACTAGCTCCGCGCGCTTTCCTTGTCATCTTCGAACCAAACATGAAATAACCACGCGCGACCTTGAAAGCCTCGCTCAAGGTCGCCTTAATAAGCCTAAAGAAAAAAGTGCGAAAGTTGTTTTCGGTCATATATATATATATATATATATATATATATATATATATATATATATATATATATATTATTAGAGGATGGAAAAGAAACGAATGTGTTTCGTGTACGTATACGTACATACTTTATTTGTCGCATATAGTGTGTATTGTATTATTACTGCCTGATCACACGAGGATGGTTAATGAAGTAACTAAAGTATTTACATGCATTTAGGTAATTGAATTATTTTCTAATGTTCTGATGAAAGAACTTAATAATAATTGCATAAATAAATAAATGTTTTCTTATTGATAAAGTATATAAAAATTATCGCTGCTTTTAATGTCTTCTCATACCGCAATTAAATCGAGTGTTAAGTTCTTTAACGTCGTAAATCATTTGCCACAGCATGTTATGCATTCAAGAAGAATTGGGCCAGCTGAGTGGAATTGCCGGGGGTCCTATCATCGCTGACCCGCGCGAAGCACAATTACCCAATAACAATCGTACCGATTCCGAGAGCAATAGTAATTCCACTGAAACCGCTACAAAATGCCCTCCAGGTTCAGGGACGCTGGATGCGCAAAGATCGAGTTGGGTCGAAGGTATATTAGGATGCATGCGTCCAGTATGGACTATGCTCTCCAAAGCAGCTGTGAACGAGAAGATTAAAGGGCATCAAAGTAAATAATCCCCTCGCACCGGCTTTGTATCTTCCATTCAAACATGATCGGCGATTAACATGGAATCATTTTAGCGGACGATTGGGAGATACCGTTTGAATCGATTAGCGAGCTTCAATGGCTTGGGTCCGGAGCTCAAGGGGCAGTATTCAGTGGAAAGTTGAATAAAGAAGTTGTGGCTGTAAAGAAAGTACGAGAGCCACGCGAGACTGACATACGGCATTTGCGAAAGCTTAATCATCCAAACATTGTTCAGTTTAAGTAAGTTCTTGTATAATATGGGACAAAATATACAACACGGTAATATAAAATATTATATGTATGTGCTTCCAGGGGAGTCTGTACACAAGCGCCATGTTATTGTATAATAATGGAGTTTTGTCCATACGGGCCGTTATACGACCTTCTTAGAGCAGGAGAACCAGTCCCGCCTCCCAGATTGGTATCATGGTCGAAACAGATCGCAGCTGGAATGGCCTACCTTCATGCGCATAAAATAATACATAGAGATCTCAAAAGCCCAAAGTATGATATTCAATGTAGCTTACAAGGGGAGGACACCATGTGGTAGACATCGTTTTTGACGAGCCTTGGCACGATGGATCTATGTCGAAAATAAGTAAATAGGTGTCCGAGCGTTTCTACCAATGGGCCTTAATAATAGAGATATTTATATGTAAATTATTAAAAATTTTATAGTGGGCGTGGGGTTTTAGTGGGTAAAAATTCCACAACTACCCTGGCGCCCGCGGGGAATTGCCTTTTGATATCTTCACGTTAAAATAAAAAAAAAATAGTGCAAGTTATTTTTTTATAAATTATTTTTTTTTAACTTGGGGAAATCTTCAAAAGGCACCCCGACTCCTCCAGAGGGGAATCCCCGCGAGTGTCAAGGTAGTTGTGGGATTTGTACCCACTAAAACCCCACGGCCACTATGAAATTTTTAATAATTTACATGTAAATATCTCTATTATTAAGGCCCATTGGCAGAAACGCTCGGACACCTATTTACTTGTTTTCGACACAGATCCATCGTGCCAAGGCTCATCAAAATCAATGTCTACCACATGGTGTCCTCCCCTTGTTAGTTTAACCTGTGCAACAAAGATTGCAATTCGATGGAAACGATAGATTTTTCATGATCTTACCTATTCTTTCAGCGTATTAATAGGACAAGGCGAAGTGGTAAAAATTAGCGACTTTGGAACTAGTAGAGAATGGAATGAAATTAGTACGAGAATGAGTTTCGCTGGCACTGTCGCCTGGATGGCACCAGAGATAATCAGAAACGAGCCATGCTCTGAAAAGGTGGATATATGGTCGTACGGTGTTGTGCTGTGGGAATTATTAAGCGGAGAGATACCTTACAAAGATGTGGACTCTTCTGCAATTATCTGGGGCGTGGGCAATAATTCTCTTCATTTACCAATTCCTGCGAGTTGCCCGGAAGGGTACAGGTTACTTGTAAAGCAGTGTTGGGCAGCAAAGCCACGCAATAGACCTTCTTTCAAGCACATTGAAATTCATCTCGGTATAGCAGCAGTGGAAGTCCTATGTACGAAGCCTGATGAATATTTTAAGACGCAGGTAAAGTGATAACAGCCTCAGACAGATGATACGTTCGAAATCCGAGTGTTTAACTATTATTATAATTATAGCAATCTTGGAAGAAAGAAATCAGGGATCACATGAAACAAATGCAAACTAATAGTTGCAGTAGTCCAAGATTTGAAGCAGACCTAATTCGACGACGCGAGGATGAGTTGAGGCATGCTCAAGACATTCGGGAACACTACGAACGCAAGCTTGAACGTACTAATAATCTGTACTTAGAGTTAAGTGCTGTTCTACTGCAATTGGAACAACGTGAGCGAGATGTAATGAAGTGAGTAATAAATAGCAGAGTAACTTTAGAGGTGAAACGATCAATAATTTTATTGTCTTTATTCTTCAGACGGGAGCAACAGAACGGATATAAACAATGTAAGAAACGCCTTGTACATCCTCTGTTAAAAGCTCAGGAGAGACTTCACCGCAGACGTAATATTACGACACAGTTTTCAACGTCGTCTACGCCAACAACTCCACCGTCGCCAACGGATTGCCCTCAGAGTCCTGTCAAAGCAACTATGTATACGCAATTAAACGAATCCAATAAACCAGAGACGGTTTTAGCTCCTAGTAATAGTTTTAAGCAACGTAAATACAGACATCGCAGAGTAGGATCTGGATGCGGCGTGAGTTCTAGCCCAAGATCAAGTCCTCATCGTGAAAGAAAGGTACGTACTAACGTGGTGGGAGACACGTTTAGTGTTCAGAAGCGACAGAGGATAATATTGAATAATTATCACGTTTGTTTTCAGAGCACAGATGTATGTACACGTTTTATAGACAGTCATACGCAAACAGATATGATGGACATAAGTGAAACTGATTTCAGTCCTGTTGGAAACACAACAGCGGTTATGTCGGGAGACAAACTCTCTGTAAATAGCATTAATAAACAGTCGTTAAGTAAACAAGTACCAGAGTGTTTAAACGGGAACTCAATATTGTCCGAAGCTCATTACAGAATGCAATCTAGTCCTTGTTCCAGTCCCGAACCATCAAATGAGAATCGTGCAAATGGGAATGAACGTTTAAGGGACTGTAGTGACGACGATAATCTTGAAACTCTCGGTCGAAAAGTTAGTGAAATTATCAATGCCAATCGTCTTATTTCTCCTATAGATAATGGGAACTGTGACGACGTGATAATATCACATAGGTGAGATATATTTTTTGTGTGTACATACAGACGTAATATTGAATGTAGGGAATTCAATCCCGGGATCCTGGCTGCTTTTTTGGATTCTAAAACTCCCGGGATTTGATATATCAAGTTATAACTTATCCCGAGAATTTTTAAAAACGTAAATTACTTTATGAACAACTGAAAAATATAAAAAAAGTTATCCAAAAAACAGCCGGGATTCCGGGATTGAATTCCCTAATTGAATAGTAACTAATATAAGCAACATTCAATGAACTATTTCAGAGGTAAAGAAGAATCTGTGAAGTTACCTGGACATTTCTGTGGAATTATGGTTAACGGTACTAACGTGCAACAAGAGCAATCTGAAAGTAAATCTCGGCCTTGTTCCGAAAGTATAGATACCTTGCGCGACCACGATGATGATGCCTGCGAAGAAAGTTGGTCAGACGAAGAGGGCGAAGATCCAAGTTACACGTATAATTATTCTCTTAGAAGAAGAAGGTACCCTTAAACATTATCCATGCATCGCGTGCGTTCGTAGTGTAATAGCAAATAATGATTAAACCTTTCTAATTGGAACGTTTCGTGCTTACAGTATCGCGAGAAGACCAATTGGTCCAGGATGTAGATTAAGACGATTTAAACACGCAACAGTACGAATAGAAGGGGTGTTAGCTTCTGATGAGGAGAATACTTCTGAATATTCACATCCTCCGTCCAGCCAGTCCTCCACGTTAGAGAGTAATCCTGATATGCAGCGAGTACTTCGTAATATACGTTATTCTCATAAGGTAAGTTGATATACTTCTTTATGCTTTCGCGTCCGTATAGCGCATGGAGTAAATTATAATCTTGTCTTTATCCAGAGGAAAGATATAGACGATGTGTCTGATACATCGAGTCAATCAGAAACAGACGAAGTCAGTGAGATTACCGTTGCATCTCAACCAGTCGGTGCAAATTTGAAAATAGAAAGCAGTGTCTAGATTAACGCGATTTTTATATCTCATTTACGAGTGATATATTATAAGTACCTAATAGCCAGTGCATTTCTGTGAGTGTATGTTCACGTTATATCCTGTGTTAAATATTGTAGATATTTATCCATTTAAGATATATGTTAGATATGTATGTACATTAATTTTATGCATTATTTATCGGCGAAATATTGCAGCAATATTCTAAGAACTTCGGACCCTTACTGGAGGCAACAAGCGAAATATTTTTCAGTCATGTTCAGGAACTAAATGCAACCGCGGTTATTTCTACGTCAATGTTTATCACACATAGCTCAGTAGATTAACCGACTCAATGAGAACGGATACTTCAAACGATAACTATTTTTTCTAACAAATAAGAAATGGAGCATAGATTAATAATTTTCAATACGATGAAGATTTGCAGACACATGTTCGGTAACATGTTACTATATAGTATTACGTGTAAATACATCCGCATCATGGTTTCATTCAAAACAGGATAATTCATTGCTTCATACAATATTCATTCCATTATTTCTTATCTTTTTTATAGTTCCTTTTAGTAAATGTATCACGTCCAGCTAGGTATGAACTAATTATTCTCATATAATTGCATTTCTTTCGTGTTACTGACAAAAACTTCATTCTGAATTAATCATTCCTACGATGAATGCAAAATCGATTAATGATGATTGTGTTTGTTTGCATGTATATATATATATTATAGATATATATACATACACCATAGTGCAGAGGCCGAATAGAGAAAATACTAAACGCGTATGACCGTATGGTAGTTTACAAGAAAGTATTGTATATAAATACAATTGAGTGGTAAAAGAATAAATATTTCATTAGAGAGATAAATAGTTAAAAAGAGGAACGATTTAGGTAATAAGCAACGGAATGACAATGATTAACTAAATTTTACAAAATAAGTGCCTGGGGCAATTTGCATAAAATACGTCAAGTGATGACTATTGAAATATTTAAAGAAAAAAAAAAGAAAGTTAAGAATTAATCACGTCGTGATGTGCAATATGAAACGATTAGAAGTTGCAATTCGAAGTAGAATTCTGCCGGTACAATATTTTTTCACCTCGGTGAACAATCAAACGGGATAAAATTAAATTGTAAACGACACGAGATGTTACTTTACGACCACTTTACAACAACAAAATTCTGAAATATTTTTGATGCACTAAAATTACAATTTTTACCATCAATCTTACTATTGATGTACGTAAAGTACTGCATGTCTAATAGATTTTATTTCATTTCTTACTTAAAAAAAATATAAAAAAATTAATTTAATGACTATGTTTACAATAAAGTTAGTATAAGTTGTATCATAAATATAGCGAAAACAGTGCAGGTTGTCTGGGTTTCAAACCGAAACTCAACAATAGTATCGGACTGTACGCGAAAGTCATACTCATTCTTTCAAATTAATTAACAATAAGTATTGCAGTTACATGCGCATAACTAGACGTTATTATTGACTCGATTGTCCAAAGTACTGTTTTGCATCCATCTATTGTACCTGCTTTGAAACTCAAATTGCCTTAATGACAATTACTATACATTGTAAATATAGACAATACACCACATATACTTAAGGGAATAGCAGATAAGATATAGTGTAACATTTTGATGTGCTCATTTGGACGAAGTAATTAATAAGGTATACAGAGATGTACTTTCTAATGATCATAGATATTGTATTGATTATATTTATGCGAGTAGTTTGCATAAATTGTTCCTTCTTATGCAGTGGCAGCTAAACTGACTAGATCTATTATTCTTTGATAATAGAGGCGATACACAAAATTTGTGTTATAAACAATAAAGTTGATTCATAATAACCAATGTATTTAGTTTTATTGGAGACCATATTGACATTTATGTTATAAATCAAATACTATATTTCCGTTTCATTGAAATGAAATAAAACCTTTTTTTTATACAAAGTATAAGATCACTTATTTCTATTCACTAGTATTTAGGAACAAAATACATTATTCGATGCTTCCATTCGATTAAAAGAGAACAGATAAGATATGCTATAATTTCACTTTACATAAAGATACATCAACTTATTAAAGTACATGCAATAAATATTTCGCACAGCCTCTTTCCAATAATGTAAAAGTAACGAGACAAATGTAATGTGTTATTATGCGAAGAAGAATTAATAGAAGAGGATATCATGTATAACGAGATAGTTTTTAACTACTTTCGTACTCGAAAAGCCATGATAATCAATTCAAAGAACGGGTACCCGATATAATTTGAAGTAAATCGTCTTCGTAACATAACTGCTAAATTGATGGCATACATACACATGATAAAAATCTTTACCTTATACAACTTCTATTTACATTCATCAATTTAGTAATTATCATACTTTTTTACTGTACTGTATTATGTAAACACTTCCCCGACTATCTGTCTTACATTCTGCACATTTCTGAATATTTTAAAAACGATCGATCGGTTGCAAATTGAACAAATTCAAATACCATTATATATGTACAAAATGAAATGAATTTTAAGTGATAACATGATGTGCCCTTTTCTATCATAGGATGTAAAGTAAAATTAAGTGAGTCTAGTTTTCTCCGTCTACACTCAGCAGTCTTGAAAATACATAAAAAGAAACTTAACACTCTTCGAATACTTGTTACTTTCATAACAAACACGATTAATATACGAGTAGAATATTACAAATGACGAACATTGAAGATTGTGTTCCCGCTACTGTGATGGAAAAATAAAAGTCTAAAAGATGTCATGGCGTTCTCTGATTATTAATCAATGCTGTTAGAAATAGATTTCGTGAAAAGACTTTCTCATCGAATCAACAAATCCAAAGATTTTCTACGTTTATTAAATGGCTAGCCGATCGTAGAATAAAAAATTATGCATAACGTAACTATTTATAAATTTACCAATAAAACGAGGTCTGAAGAAATTCGGCTGTAGATTTATACAATGACGAGGCGCTCTGTCTTAATCCAGTAAACAAAGACACAACTCCCTCCTTCTCGTCCTCCTGTTCATCCTCTTCAGGTAAATACTCTGGCATGTCTTCGGTGTCGCCGTTGTCACCTGTATAAATCTACAAATTATAATATTTTGTTGAGAAAACATGCTATTCCACCAATTCGTTGAATATGCGTGTGTGTGTATATATACACATATATATATTTATACTTACCAGCTTAACAAGATACTCTTGATTGAATTTATTTCTTGCCACTAATCTCGCTTCCATGTTCTTCGAATTGTTCTCAATAGCGTCCGCGATTTGTTTCGCTGTGACATAACTTAAAGTGCGCATGGTAACGCGTTGATGTTCTACGTCAACTACAAGAGAAACTAATCCATCGATTCTTATTAATATTGCCTCTAACTCCGCACGGGTTTCCTAGTTCATATATATCATTGCTATAAGATAATATGCTAAATATACAATGAGAAAACATGTATATATCAATCGTATTTACCGGCAATAAACCTTGGACGTGTAACATGATAACATGAGTCTTTAGCTTCTTCGGTTCGATAACTCTCCTGCATCTGCTATGTAAATTGTATATTGGCGGTTTCATTCGTTCTATATCATCTTTTATACACTGTGCCCTCTTAACTATCTTTGGTTCATCTAACTGATATTTATTTATAATTGCATCCAAAGCTTCGCGAACCCCGAACGTAGAGGTTATGTGCACGTAATTGTCCACATTTTTAACAAATAGTTCTAGGATGTCTAAGCCCAGACTGATAATGTCAGAATCGGGTACTTCTAGGACATAAGCTACGTATGACAGAACTGTTTTATCCTGGAATCATAGAATCGTGGTAAGAGTAAGGTGTTAACGAATTCGACGAAAAAAAATATCTTACCTTTAAGATCGTGTCGTGATTTACAACGTCGTAAGCCAATTTCTTATACGTTTCAAGGGTCGCCCTTACTTCTTTCGGATCTATAGAATCGTCCACGTCCATTATCTAAAAGCGTAATGTTGACATTAACTTCGCCTGAAACCAGTACGAACGGCACGCAGGGAAAAGTATATACTTTCACGTTACACGATTATTCGTTCTCGATAACATTGATAACTATTCGGAAACTAATGGAATTATGTTAATATTCTCGTTAAATTAAACAGTAACAGTGGTACACGCTTCGCGTTGGCTAAATGTATTCAGCGCACTGATACCATGACAGATTGCAAAGCGAGGAATGAATCTGAAGCTGCTTGTTGAGTTGAACCCGACAGATCTACAGTTAAGCTGCAGTCCAAGTAATATCAAATAAAAAATGATCTCATGTCTTATCAGTTTCGAAGAGAGTATTGCTGCACGGTTATTTTACGATCGGTAGTGTAGAGTCATTAAAGACGATCTCAAAAGTTTTGTTAAAACCATATCAGCTGTTTACATAAAAAAGAGAAATGTAAATAAGATCGCATACGATACACCTGAAGGTATCGCTGATGAGAGAGGACAGAATTATATATGCCGTATGTACGAACAACCAATGGTTCTTTTCAAAAAGCAAAAAGCGAGCAGAGAATGCATACGTTTGACACATCCATAAATCTGTGTATACCGCGTCGTGTATGTCAGCGCGTATGCGCTCGTAAACACGTGTATGCGTAAATACGTATAATACACATGCGTAATTCGGAGAAGTGTACCAATATTACCCTACGTAATAATAACAATGACAGTCATGCTAATACCAGCTGCTGCCAAATTGTTTCGATGACGCGCATATTGTGTAGTACAGTGGCGAAACTGGTGTTTGGACGATGTACTAGAATAAGATGGCCGACATTTGCCCTATCAGCTACCAACAGCATAACACCCGTATTACTTTTCTAATGAACTTCTTTCTCATTTCACGCAATTGGGAGCAATAGACTTTCATTATAGTGTCGCCCACAGTACTCCCAGAAAGAAGTCAATGTAGTAGGCAAGCTCCGACGGCCGCTGAGGGTAATAGGGAAGTTAAATTAAACGGCACGTAAAGTGACGACCTGCGTCTAACGTATTTTTCCGATACGCTTGTCAGTTGATTGTCGCAAAGTGTGCTAGTGTAAAGTGTGCATTGATTGTTAAAACAATGGAATACGTGTTAATAAAAGACATACGACCGGGTCAGAAAAACATTAATGTGGTGTTTATTGTCCTGGAAGTTGGCCATCCGACTATAACCAAAGAGAACCGCGAAGTTCGAACGTTTAAAGTGGCGGACAGTACAGCTTGCATGAACGTTTCGATTTGGGACGAGCCTGGCCAGCTTTTGGTACCGGGCGACATAGTACGATTAACGAAGGGCTACGCGTCTGTTTGGAGACAATGTTTAACATTATATTCCGGGAAAAACGGGGACATACAAAAGATTGGAGAGTTCTGTATGGTCATAAACGAGCAGCTGAACATGAGCGAACCAAATCCTGCTTTAGCGCAGCAAATGATTAATCAGAGCGGATCTGGTCCACCTGGTAGTAACGTCAACAACAGTATTACGAATAATGGGAATGCAAATAATATTGCTGGCCAAACCGGAAGGCAACCGTTGGTATGTTCCCTTTAAAATCATTATCAGCTTCGCTAAACTTAGTACCATAGATAATGTAACTATTGCCGTTGACTTCGGTTTCATTTTGCTTTTCTTTCTTCTTTATCGCAGGCAATACAAAGTAACGCAACAACACCTGCTAGCGGCACGTCCGGCAGTTCTACAACAGCAAAGAGTGGGAATGGTAGTAACGGTAGTAACGGCGGGAATAGTGGTAATACCGCCGGACTTCCAGGTGGATCTGCTAGATATTCTGGTGATTCGACGACAAAAACAACCACTGCAACAAAGACTAATTCTCGCGGTCGCGGGGGATATCGGAACGGAGGGCGCAGCGATCGTAGATAACACACGAATAAGAAGCGACTGATTATACATGTGTAATAAAAGTATGCAACTGATCACATTCAGGACAACTGTAATATACTGTTTTTCTAACAATCCTGTATATGTGTATTGATGAATTAATGTATACGATAGAGTCTGATTAAAATATAACATGAATTGGAGACAATACAGCTGCGAGCAGTAGAGTAAAACTATCAACAACTTAATGATTAAATACTCTTTTTCTAATATAAATACCTTTGATTTATATACATATAGAAGTATTACGCGTAATACTTTCTGTGGATTCAAAAAAGAGGCTTGTCTTCAAATCATGAAATAAGAATGAAAATTTCCCACTTATTCTGATAAACTAATGTAACATGTATTATAAAATATGTAACCTGCATTTAATTAGTAAATAATTGTATTTGGTAGTTTTCTAAAATATATTTTATTGATATACCAGGAACGGCACGTATGTATAAGCACGATTTACACTGAGTAAACGAAAGTGAATTAATTTTCAATCGCTTCTCTCGTTATACGTAAATATCTTTTGTACAATCCCTACAGGTGTCTTTCACGATCGATACTTCAGTGTGAATACTGCTTGGAAAGAAAACTGTAATCAGTGATACAAATTGTATTATGACCAAGCTATTGAAAAAGTTAAACCAAATCGTACGAATAATTTATTATTGTTAGTAGTTATTTATTTAATACACATATTTGCTTGACATCGCCTTCTTCTAATATTTACACGTGAAAAGAAATTTTGCCGACTTCATTCGTGTTTCAGTGCAATAAATTTGAATAATAATGTTTTGCACAACTTTCTGTTTGCCATTACAAAAGAGACTGAGATAAAAAGTGTTTAAAATAGTGTAAATAAATTATGGTATGTAATGAAGCCATTAGGTATGTTAATTTATACTATATTTATCTTTTAAAGTCCAAGACAGGAATGTTTACCAAAGTCTGATCAATGTGATAAGCAGCTTAAATATCAAATTGATCAGAACGTTAGGATTACACATGATATAGGAACTAAAAAGACAGGATTCATCAGTTTTTGAATGACATCCCGCCTTCGTTGGTGCAACTTCTAGGTTATGTTTATGTATGGCTCCGCGCTCTTATCGTATGTACACACATATCAACATCACGGTAAACATTAAAAATACCTAGTTTAATTGTATCGTTTTTACGTTCTTATTTACGTACTTATAGTTGGAACTATTCGAAAAATTCGCAGAATGAATGTAACAATCATGCCACTGCGTTCTATGGGCACTTGTACGTATTATTGAACATACGATTTGATAACAGATGTCGAACGTCAAATACAACAATTTGCTAACAATATTTATGCGTCTTGCGCAGTATAAGACGGTATGTTTAATGTATTTCTTATATATATATAGTAACATTTATTAATAATATTGTTAATGTTTACGTAAATTAGGATAAAGCATGGTGTTAAATAATAATTAATAATTTTTCAAATCATTTGCCTGTAGCAATTAACGAGTTATTTTTTACACGGTGAAGTAAAATTTGAATTCAGTGGATGATTTTTTAATGAATAATATGGTCAAGTGTTAATTGATACTATTTTATTTACAGACTGTTTTCCTTTGAACTATGACAAGATCACATATAAAATACCAAATTGCGAAAGATGTAGATGATACATCAGATTACTTCCTGCAATCTGTCCAAGAACTTTCCAGCATGTCTAAAAAAGAAATATCTCCTTGGAGGAAAACCTTGCGAACAATTATATTGATTCTTATTTATTTCGTTTTATCTGTAGGTCTAACATTCTATGTACAATGGCTTTATAGTACATACGTAAGTTAACAGTATCGAGAGTGATTAAATCTTGTATTATTATTCGATGGTATATTGGATGTTATGCATTAATGTTTAATCGTTCTCCTATAATTTCAGGGTTTTCAGTTCCCTCTTGTCGTGGTCATATGTCATTTAGTAATAAAGTTCTTCTTATCTGCGCTGATAAGGTGCATCAGGACATGTTACAAGAGGCAACAGCAAGTAAAACTTCCTTGGCAAAGTATAATATGGATGATTATGCCGATAGGCATAGCTAGCGGGCTTGATGTTGGTTTATCAAACTGGGCACTTTCAATAAGTACAATGTCCTTGTAAGCACATACCAATTTAGATTACTAGCAATCCGAAATACAATTGCTATTACAAATTAATAAATTTATGTTTTTGCCCAGGTACACTATGACAAAATCAACGACTATTATTTTTATTCTTGGCTTCGCCCTTATCTTCAAGTTAGAAAGAAAGGTATGGTTGATATTTCCTAGATCGTTTCAAAGTAAATGTACATAGGATAAAGGTACCAGTAGTTGACCATGTATCAGTAGTTGACAACTTTTCAGAAAAACGTGAAAAATAAGGTTTTTAGAAGCGCAACTATTTCTTTTCAACAGCGCGCCGCTGCTCCTAATACCCACAGTTCGCCACTTCTAAAAACCTTATTTTTCACGTTTTTCTGAAAAGTTGTCAACTACTGATACATGGTCAGCTACTGGTACCTTTACCCTACTAAACGAAAAGTTCTGTTTCAGTCTTGGTCACTAATATGCGTCGTAGTAATGATATCCGGAGGCTTATTTATGTTCACGTATAAATCAACGCAATTTATCGTTTTTGGATTTGTAATCTGCCTCTTCGCATCATTTTCAAGTGGTATACGGTGGACCATGACGCAACTTATCATGCAAAAGTCCAAAGTGGGAATGAGAAGCCCCATTGATATGATGTACTATATGCAACCATGGATGTTGCTGCCTATTGTACCAATAATGTTATGGTTCGAAGGTAAAATATATGCGTATAAAATGTTTATCGTTGTTTCAGTATACTTCTGAAACTTCTGTGGTTTAAAGAAGAAACTGTCCTCTAGGATCTCGCATATACACTACCTTCTCAAGCACAGCCTGGAATGACGTTCATTCCGTTGCGCTGACCACCAGTGCAGTGCTCGGGAGCGCTGTTATAGCTTTCCATATGGAAGTTATGGAATTTTTAGTTGTTACCTACACATCTAGTCTCACTCTTTCAATAACTGGCATAATTAAGGTGAATAGAAATTCTCTCCGTGTTGCTTTGTAAGAAGAACTCTCTCCTAACGATCGTTGTTACAGGAAATATGTATTTTAATCTTGGCTGTCGAATGGAAGGGCGACCAAATGAGTGGCCTTAACTTCATAGGATTGTTAATGTGCCTTGGAGGAATTGCAATTCATACCATTCAAAAAATATTATCAAATAGAAATAAGAAAACTGAGAATCTGGAACTGCAACTAAATTCTTCTCTAACTAATAACTTGAAAAACGAAGGGGGGGTCGATACGAGTTTACCTTTGCTGACGCAAAAATCAACGTCTTTAACAAATCTCTTAAACGCAGAATTCAGTTCAGACGAAGATGGCGCGTTGAAGGAAAGCGAGGATTCTAATGAAATACTGTCTACTATAGTGAAACGTAGAGAACAGTCAATCTCAGGCTTGTAATATCTGTGTGCGATGAGACAGAATTTATTTACCATGAGAACCATTCCTTGTCGAATATGCAGACAGTTAATTGTGTTTTATAGATATTTTTATATACGTAATGAATTAATCATCACATGATCGTTTTGCCTTCTGAAGAAGTTTTGGATAATTCTCGTTAAGAGGCATTAAATTCACTTTTCCTACATTCTTCCATTAGAGGAACAAATTTCTTTACTTTGATAGTTATGTACGAGAAATAGAGGATATATGAAAGAAAAAAGAATATACAAATGTTTAGTGTAGAAAAAAAGTTTAAATAGACATTCCCTTCGTAAATAGTATTTATTAATTGTATATATCTACAATTTTGTCTTATCGAAACATTTCAGTCTGCGTTGATAGTTCCTTGTCCAGAAATTGCATAATAGTGTCTTACCGATTAATGATACTTTTTGTTGTTTTTGTTTCATTTGTAACATATTTTTTTTGTATTCGAACATTAGAACCTTGATAAGCGCACAGTGTAATAGTGAGTACTGAGTATATATTAAACGTAAAATGTGCATGCTGTAAGTTTGTTATTAATTGCGATTAATGATTTCATATAATTAATTACAATTCTAGCAGTTGAAACGTTAGTATAAGGATATAAGTTATAATGTTCAACATTATTCTTTTACGATGTGCATAAATATAAACGTATGGCAAAAAGAAGTTTACCGATAATTATTAATAATTCTAACAAGTCTATAAAGCACTCTATCGCAATATTTTATTTTATATCTGAGACGCTTATGCTTATTAATTCTCAGGAAATTATGTGATATCCATTCGATCTTATGATATGCGGGCTGATTTGAGTAATGATATTGTTAAAGTCACTTTGCCAAAAAATTTATTTAATTCATAAATTCTCATATTGAGGATGTTATAATTCTGTACTTTATAATTTCAAAGTATTCATAATAAATTTTGTATACATAAGCATGGTATTACTTGACTATTTACTTCTTAATTAACAAATGCTATCGACTTCGCTTATTGTAAGAAATATTCGATAAGATCATATTTCTGTAATTGTATGAACTTTGTTTAAACATTTCATAATACCACACGTCTTATACATAATTGTCAACAGTCTACGAAAACGAAGCGGCACGGAGTATGTGCTTAAAAGTCATACTTAAAACAGCGTAAAACGATGGAAATTTTATTCGTATTGAGAAACAGGCGAGTTCCATTAAAAAATGCACGAAATCATTCTACTGGTCAAATGCGCTCTAAGTTGACTTACTTTAAAATAAGGAGACAAACTTATTTTTATATACAATTGTATTACTATGATAAGAAGAATAAATATGATATATATGTAACAAAATCTTGATAATCACTTCAACATACATTAATAAATAATTGTCACCTACATAATTTAATAAATAGATTTCCATACTCATTACTTAGCTTGTTTCATTTGATTAGTCTTTTTAGATTTGGCTTCGATTCTCTCTTCCAGCTTATGAATTAAATCATCTAATTCATCCTGCGCAAAAAATGAGGATTACATTACATTTGGATCTAAATTTAAATAGCTTTTGCGCAGATATTTACCTCGTTGTATGTATACATCAGAGTATTATGTTTTAAAGCTTGCTTCTTCCTATTAAATAACTGCAAAGCATGTGGTAAACAGTACACACTGTCGTCTTGCGAATTACTGACCAACGAAACGAATAGATTAGCTCTACAGGTTTCACATTCGAAATCGCCGTCGTCCTCTTTCACTTTCTTCCCTTTCTTTCGCTTCCCACTGTCTGGCAGCGGTAGTCTTTCCGTATTCATAAGACCTACCAATTCCAGCTGCTTTCGGTAACCGATCTCCTTCTCGCGAATCTTTATCACACTCGGTAGAATCTGAAAACACATATTATTCGTAGATAAAAGCACGGGAATGCTTAATACACGATTAGAATCGACATTTACCTGTTTCAATATATCTATGTGGGATCTAGAATCGTTAATAATGTTGAACAACAACCTTTCGAATGAAAAGATTGATGGTTCGCAGCTATCTTGTATGTCCTGAAAGCAATTATTCAAAATTACTCTTCCGTTAGATTTAATTGCGCGACGAACAACGGCTAAAGGATAAAGGATATCGTTTACTCACTTTAAACACTTGCTCGGCAGTTTCTAGCCAGGATGGTTGCGCGAAGTAAACGCTTTCAGATACTACGTAGCCAGTACATATACTTGACGTGAACGCTTTAGGAAATACAATTATAAATTGACCTGGTTCTTGCACAGTCTGGCATAACGACACTCCGTTACTAACTAATAATTCTGGAGGAACCATCGCCGTGTCCGATGGCAGCCATATAGTTTTATTTTTACAATATCGCGGCACCATTTTCGAAAGTGCTTCCCTAAAATTATTATTATGTTCGTCTGGTATGCCGTACCAAATCTTTTTAGCACCCGTGTGTAAATACTCTATCCATGGAAGGCCATGGGGATCGCGATACCAACAGCACGCGCTAAATAACATGCCCACGTGAAGCGTCGGCACTGTTACGCCTGTAAATAAAACGGAATAAATACTTTTTATAATCACGGCATGTTTATAATAGTCATAGAAACTGAAAGGAATGTGCTCGTACCCATTATTGGACCTAAAGCTCTTAGCACTGATCCAGCGTTGTTAGTGAGTACTTTAAGGTTCCATGGGTGTCTAGCAAACGGACTGTTCTTGGCAACAGAAAACCCAAAACCGCGGCCACTTGAATCAATGCTCGCAGCGTGTACACACACGTGTCGCTTCCGTTCTGCGACATGCTTCCAAAACGCATTTTCAACCTCATCGGCGGAAGCACCTTCGGTTTCATTTCCGGATCGGTGATTCTCACCGAACCACATGCGTTGGGTGTTTCGCGCAATGCGATAAAACGCATTTAATGGCATGTTTCTACCCTGAAAGTTTATGTAATTTCCACGAATTATTAGAAATTTTGAACTAGGAGTGTATAACTGTTGTTTAAAATACGTACCTTTACGATGCATTCTTCAATTTCATCAGAGCTATCGTCGTCTTCCTCTTCTTCGTTCTCATTTATTGGCACGTTTTGCCTTTGCAGAGCTTTACTTTCTCTCCTCGTCCACTCGGATTCAACTTCATCGAACAATTTGCCTCGTTCCTCTAAATACAGCATGTTACTGATAAATAAATGGAAAAGATTGTCTAGCTTTCTTCTACATATTTATGAACAAATACCTGGAGATAACGTATCATACGGTAATAAGTATTTACAATAAATGTCATCCAATTTGGTTACACGATCCTGAGCAGATTTCGGTATCTTCATACCATCGGCTACTTTCTGCCACTTTTTCTTTTCGATAACTTCTTTTAATCCACCTAAGCTCTGCACAGTTTGATATAAATGGGGCAAATCAACTTCCATACCACCAATCTGTAAGAAACATGAAAGCGGTAAGCGTATCGAAGAAAAGGAGAAACTGGAATTATAAACAAGAAGTTTTACCCAGGGTGGGTGAGTCAACGTGATACTTTGTGTGGCTAAGTATTTTTTTATAGCCATCATTTCCTTAACATTAGGACCCCATCTATGAAGCATACGATGTACATACTGATTATACGCAGTGAATCTCATATCATCCGATACCTTACATTCCGGCTAAAAGACAACGAATTGTATTTATATAATTTCATTCGTGAATATCGACGTTTGGAAAGAATAATTTTAATGAACTTTACTTTAAAGTTAGGCGGCGGTACAACTCTACATATTCCAAATTTTTCTGCAATTGGTCTTATTTTGTCTATGTACTCCAGAGGATCTTGGAAATCTTTCTCGCTAGGATGAAACGTTGGAGCCTCGACTAAACGTGCCTCACTGTTCTCGTTCTTTGCGTTTGGGAATGTTACATTATTTGTTGGGGAACAGATTTCAGAACCTTTTTGTTTAGATTTCATTTGGCATCTGGAATTACGAGTACACAAAGAAATGCGATTAATAAAAGTAATATGTAACTGTGCTATTTAAAACATGGAATTACTATCGTACCTTTTCCCATTTTTATTGGAATCGATAGAAGCTTTTCTCTCTCTAGAAGTTTTTGGAGACTTTGTTAATTTTTCTATTCCAATAGTTCCAACACTTTGTCTAGTTACTGGCTGCATTATGGTTTCAGTTTTGCATGGAGACGGTGGTAGAATCTCGGAACTAGATGTAGTTACGAGGGAAGTTGCACTTGTAGAAGGTACAGAGTTGTCTGTTATCAGAGTAGAAGTTGGTGGCGTACGAGTCGTGGGTTGTACTGTACCCACAGGAGGACAACGTGCGATCGACGACGGAGGCTTGGTAACTAATTTTGCTCTTAAAAGAACTTTCTGATTAGGTCCATTTGGCCCTTCAGTACCAAGTTTAACAGCCACACCTTGAATCAATTGCTGCCCCTGAACTAAATTTGGACCATTTCTCGTAACAGCTTGCAACGGTATATAGAATAGTTGACCATCGTTCTCGTCATCATTCTCATTATTGCCTTCTGTTTGCGTAGATATTTCCATACTCTTTTGTTGATTTCCATCTCCTTCTCCTGCGTGTTCTTGCCCCTGTACGTTGTCATCGAGATTCACCTGCACCGCTATCGAAGCACTACAGTTTACATTGCTCCAAGTTGTTGTTAACTTATCCAACGGTAGGACTTGTATATTAGCCAAAGTCGCAAAGTTCTTGGGCAACTCAAATCTATTAACATTTAGTAAAGAGTTCGACATATTTTTTGACTCCACTATTTTACTTTCAGCTTTTGAGGGAGCATTGTTGGGACTATCCTTAGGCTCTGATACCTCGCAATCATCTTTGGTAACTTTTTCTATACTCTTATTTGTATCGCCTTCAGATATGATAAGAGCCGCATTTGATTTATTCGATTCGCGAACTCTGCGCCTGAAAGGAGTACTGACGGGGACTTCGGTGTCGCTTTCAAACGCATAAACGCTGCTCTCATTTTCTGGAGAGAATGCATTTGCGTTGGGAGTTACTGTTTTGCGCTCTTTGACTTTCGGTAAGAATGGTTTCCTTGGTTGAAATATGGACTTCTTCTCTGCTGGTAACTTCTTCTCGGTAGATCCGTCCACCAAATTTTGATCAGACTTTAATACCGCATCGTTAACTTCTTCGAGGCATGAATCTTTATTTGGTTTTACATTCCGCCCCTTTGCAATCTCTTTCGTATCTACATTATTTTTATTGATATTAATACACTCGCTCTGTTGTTTTATATCAATAGTTTGTATATCTGTCGCTGCAATGGCTATATATTTACTGTGTATACTCATGCGATCTTTCACACTCGTTTTCTCTGTCAGTTTGGAAAGCGTGACGTTAACCGGTCTCACCAAATGCTGTATTTTCGTCGAAATAGATAAATGCGAGACGTCAGACTTTTTCTCACAAATATCATATTTAAACGTAGACACATTTTCCATTTCTAACTTACTCTCCTCTTTGGCGAGCGAACTTTCGTTCAACCATTTCTCGATTTGTTCGGTTGACATGTTTACTTTCTCTTTCCTTACGTGTAGCGATGACAAAGGCATGTCTATAACATTCGTGGAAGAAATTTCTGTTTTGTGATGACATTCTTTCTCGGTATTTGTTACCAATGTTGTTTGCGATTCTATCTCGTCAGGCAATTCCGATTGCCCCTTCTGAAGTTTTTCAGATTGAACGCATTCATCGGTCGACACATTTACCGTGGGAAGAGAAGTTTTATCCGGTAATGATTCGTTCTTATTTTCCTGCTCGTTAGGTGCGTCCAAGTTTTGCACATTCTCTGTCTCGGGTGTCTCTAATTGATCGGGAGGCTTTTCTGCGACGAGAAGATTAACATTGACGTGCGTCTGGCAGGAATTTAATACTTTGGATATCGCTTTCTTGGTAAACCCCCGAAATGATTCTTCGTCATCCGATACCTTTGACAGCTCTACCTTCGCAATGTGTTCGTTCGAAGGCTGCTGAACTTTATCCGTAGTACTATGATTGTCACTGTTCTCATTTGTCGCATTCTCTTCGTTCTCCTCGTTCTCTTCATTTCCTTCGTGAACGTCCTTCTTCCTTTTTAATTTATTCAGCAGCATCCCTAATGTCTCTTCATCGGAATCTGTATTTTCATCCGCAGCAGTCTTTATTTCTTTCTGCTTCGAATCACTGCCTTTATCAGGCAACGATTTAGTAGAGCTTTGTTCTCGTTTACGTTTCATTACAAACTTCTCCTTATTAAACCTTAGATTATTTTGAACCTGAGATTTCGATTTGATATTTACAGTACTCTGAATCTCCAGTCGCGTGACGACGTTCTTAGAAGATGATCTAAGGAATCTACTTGTAGGTTTATTTACTTTTCCTAAACTTCGTCTCGTAACAGGCCTTGTGCTGTTGGTGCCATTGGAGCTGACCGATTCCTCGTCGCTATCTATTTCACAATACTTCTGAACTCTTATTAGCCTTTTGCTCTTGAAGGCAATTTTACTAGTTTTAGCTTTCTCCAATCGTTTATTGGACGTACTTTGGATAGATACAATCTTACCGTCTTTACTTTTAGTAATCGCCTTTGTAGCAGTCTGCTTTACTTTGGCTTTAATTTCACTCTCCGTTTGAGCAATCTTCCGCGCATTCGGTAATTCTGGGAAACTGTCCATAGAAATATTATCGTCATTTTCCAGGTCGGGGCTTACAAGCTTCCTTCCAAGTATTTCCATGTACACCGCAGCCGCCTCTTTAGTCTTTCTCGTCGGTCTTCTAGATAGATTTTTCGGAGAAATTGTTCCGCTATGGGAGCGAGTAATTCTTCTCAGTTCAGACTTGCTTCTGGTACATATATTCTTCTGAGCAGTTTTCTGTGCCGTACGCTTAACTTGTGGCACAGACTTCTCCGAAGGTCCCTCTTCTTCCTCGTCGGATGAAGATTCCGAATTCGACGTATCGCTGCCCTTCGGTTTCACAAGAACTTTCTTCTTTGGTTTAGGCGATACAGGTTTAGCTTTCGAAGAAGTCTTTTTGGTCTTATCCATAGTAAGGACGCTGCTCCGCAAACCGAGCCTCTTAGTCTCAATTCTCGGAAGGAACTTTCTAGGTGCCAGTTTGTTCCCAGCCTTTAAAATTGTCCGCTCTGTACAAGATCTCGTTCTCATAACACACGATGTTTTAAACTTATTCTTAATTCTTTGTTTAGCGAGACGCTGCTCTTGATACTTTTTCTTAAGCGCCTGCACAGTGGACGTGGTGGTTTTGAATTTATTAATACTTTTCTGTATCGTATTCTGAACCTTCTTCTTCTCGGTAACAATAGGCTTCATTTTGGTAATTGTTTTCTGACTCGAATCCGCCTTCTGATGTTCATTCGACGCGCTACTCGAGGACGCAACTTTATCCGTCGACGTACGCGTCGACTTGGGATCCGGCTTTTCTTTCTTGCCTCCAGCATTGAAGAAATTTAAGCTCGGAGGTAAAATCGATGTTCCTAAATGATAATTTTAATGAACTGTTAATACATGAATATCAACTGAGAAAAACAGATTTTCTTATTTAAAAGAGTAAATTCGGAAACCTCTAAAGCACAAGAATGTCAAGAAATCCTCTGTATTAGGTCGTTTGTGTGTTATCAGCTCTGTTATAACTGCTGGCTTAGCTTTTTCTTTATCCTTAATCGGAGTATGCGAAGGATTGAAAACTGTTGTAGCACCTTGTGCAAATTTTCTTTGCGCGTGCACTTTGGTCCTACAATAAATAGTATATATAGAAAGAATAATAATACTAATAATTTATTTACAATTCTCCCCAAATTTCTTAAAAATCAATTTCAAGAGATTTATAAGTACTTATTATGGAAATATCTATCCCCCTTAAGATCTTTTAATTTCCCTGGAGTAGAATGTATATTCCTAGCTAGAAATGTTTAATTATGCACTTACCTCTTTGGAGATTCTGAGAGTGGTTCCATAAGATCCACCAAATCACCTTCCTTTCTTTTTCTTTTATCATTTCGACTTAGCACCATTTTTCAATTTTATTACACGATAGTTCTGTTAATCGGCAGTAAAGAAAAAAAAAATTGACACAGATACGTTTAAAAGATAATTAATTGGAGGAAATTAGAATTTTACCTCATCAGCTTCTTCATTTCTACGAGAAATAAAGCGAGCGAATTTTAGGAACACTAAAAGGCATTTTTATTACGGGGAACTCTCATCGTGAATGAAAAGAAATGTTCGATATTACGGAAACGATGCGAAAGGAAAATATGCAGTCTAAGCGTACGTGTCCGTTCACGGCTATTCAAAGTTCCAAAGTAGTTCTCATTAAAAGCAGGTAGACCGCAGGTAGACGAAAGGTAGTGACGCACACTATGTTATACCGAACATCTGTTCTTGCTTCGCACTGGAGGAACGATTGTTTATTGTGTGGTGTCAAGTAAGATTAAATACCACGCTCTGATCTATGGTTTAGATATACATAGATACGCGCTGTACAGCGATATTGATTTCTCAAGTCTTGTCCACATTGAGTGTTATAGCGAATTCGGTATCTCGCACTGACTCTGTGCTGACGCCAGAAAATGAGTTGGATTAGTTGTTTCTGATAGAGACAAAGATAGCTCTATAAGAATCGACCAATCCAAGTCATTTTCTGGTACTAGCACAGAGTCAGTGCGAGATACCGAATTCGCTATAATACAGTAAGTTTCATAGAATAGAGCCGTTACACCGTTGAATACAACTCATTGCTATAGTACCAGCGACATCTGTGATAATAAAGCAAAACAAAATTGTACGCTTCAATCCCTTTTTTACCCGCATAATTAATTATAATTAAGGGGGTAGACACGTCACGTGACCTGGCAGATTCGGCAGGTCGGTATTACAGCATTTTTTTCTTCACAGAAATGGTAATACCGATAGATCGACGATTACCCGGTGAACGCGAGAGGGAGATGTTTGCTATTTCTGTATTCTATTCTGAATAAGGAAAGAAATTCTCAGCTGTTCCGTTATACTTATAAAAATTTAAACGGAAAGTCGGCTGGTACTGTAAACGTAGAAAATTCATTGTACATTTTAATTACTTGAACTTGACTCCAGGTATCAGGAGAACATGAAGCGAAAAGAGGTATTCTGAATTTCAGCTTCGAAGGCATCCTCGATTCTCTCTCCGAAGACGTTACTTAGTGCCACCTCTTTCGACATCATGTTCTCCTGTTACAAAGCCCAATTTTGTGCATTCTGAAAATTTTTGCCAGATCTTGGCCCAGGTATCAGGAGAACATGAAGCGAAAAGAGGTATTCTGAATTTCAGCTTCGAAGGCATCCTCGATTCTCTCTCCGAAGACGTTACTTAGTGCCACCTCTTTCGACGGCATGTTCTCCTGTTACAAAGCCCAATTTTGTGCATTCTGAAAATTTTTGCCAGATTTTGGCCCAGGTATCAGGAGAACATGAAGCGAAAAGAGGTATTCTGAATTTCAGCTTCGAAGGCATCCTCGATTCTCTCTCCGGAGACATTACTTTGTGCCACCTCTTTCGACATCATGTTCTCCTGTTACAAAGCCCAATTTTGTGCATTCTGAAAATTTTTGCTAGATCTTGGCCCAGGTATCAGGAGAACATGAAGCGAAAAGAGGTATTCTGAATTTCAGCTTCAAAGGCCTCGCCTTAAAGTTGCAAATAAGAGGCGCTAAGAGCTTGGTTTTTCAATTTAAAAATCTGAAAAAAATTCAGGACAATAGTAACAATCATACGTACTTACAGTAAAAATATAATTATAGTGCCAAGTCTGCGTCGATACACAATCGGCATTTTTCAGCATTTTTTGGCGTTTTTTATTTTTCACAGCTTGGTTTTTCAATTTAAAAATCTGAAAAAAATTCAGGACAATAGTAACAATCATACGTACTTACAGTGAAAATATAATTATAGTGTCAAGCCTGCTTCGATACACAATCGGCATTTTTCAGCATTTTTTGGCGTTTTTTATTTTTCACAGCTTGGTTTTTCAATTTAAAAATCTGAAAAAAATTCAGGACAATAGTAACAATCATACGTACTTACAGTAAAAATATAATTATAGTGCCAAGTCTGCGTCGATACACAATCGGCATTTTTCAGCATTTTTTGGCGTTTTTTATTTTTCACAGCTTGGTTTTTCAATTTAAAAATCTGAAAAAAATTCAGGACAATAGTAACAATCATACGTGCTTACAGTAAAAATATAATTATAGTGTCAAGCCTGCTTCGATACACAATCGGCATTTTTCAGCATTTTTTGGCGTTTTATATTTTTCACAGCTTGGTTTTTCAATTTAAAAATCTGAAAAAAATTCAGGACAATAGTAACAATCATACGTACTTACAGTGAAAATATAATTATAGTGTCAAGCCTGCTTCGATACACAATCGGCATTTTTCAGCATTTTTTGGCGTTTTATATTTTTCACAGCTTGGTTTTTCAATTTAAAAATCTGAAAAAAATTCAGCACAATAGTAACAATCATACGTGCTTACAGTAAAAATATAATTATAGTGCCAAGCCTGCTTCGATACACAATCGGCATTTTTCAGCATTTTTTGGCGTTTTATATTTTTCACAGCTTGGTTTTTCAATTTAAAAGTCTGAAAAAAATTCAGCACAATAGTAACAATCATACGTGCTTACAGTAAAAATATAATTATAGTGCCAAGCCTGCTTCGATACATAATCGGCATTTTTCAGCATTTTTTGGCGTTTTATATTTTTCACAGCTTGGTTTTTCAATTTAAAAATCTGAAAAAAATTCAGGACAATAGTAACAATCATACGTACTTACAGTGAAAATATAATTATAGTGTCAAGCCTGCTTCGATACACAATCGGCATTTTTCAGCATTTTTTGGCGTTTTATATTTTTCACAGCTTGGTTTTTCAATTTAAAAATCTGAAAAAAATTCAGCACAATAGTAACAATCATACGTGCTTACAGTAAAAATATAATTATAGTGCCAAGCCTGCTTCGATACACAATCGGCATTTTTCAGCATTTTTTGGCGTTTTATATTTTTCACAGCTTGGTTTTTCAATTTAAAAGTCTGAAAAAAATTCAGCACAATAGTAACAATCATACGTGCTTACAGTAAAAATATAATTATAGTGCCAAGCCTGCTTCGATACATAATCGGCATTTTTCAGCATTTTTTGGCGTTTTTTATTTTTCACAGCTTGGTTTTTCAATTTAAAAATCTGAAAAAAATTCAGCACAATAGTAACAATCATACGTGCTTACAGTAAAAATATAATTATAGTGCCAAGCCTGCTTCGATACACAATCGGCATTTTTCAGCATTTTTTGGCGTTTTATATTTTTCACAGCTTGGTTTTTCAATTTAAAAATCTGAAAAAAATTCAGCACAATAGTAACAATCATACGTGCTTACAGTAAAAATATAATTATAGTGCCAAGCCTGCTTCGATACATAATCGGCATTTTTCAGCATTTTTTGGCGTTTTTTATTTTTCACAGCTTGGTTTTTCAATTTAAAAATCTGAAACAATTCTCTCATATGTACCCTGACAACAGAAATGCCTCTGATTTTTTTTCAAAATTTTTCATCCCCTAGTATAGGAGATATTCGGCAAAAACCTGATTTCCTATTTTTGCCCTTTACTACCCTCCGGGTGGAGATACAAAGTTGAAAATTGCCACAAATGTTTCTTTTTTAATAAGCTTTTGAATGATTCATCGTTAGTCAAATTCGGTTCAAGGGCACATTTGACCATCTTAACCGGCTATACCCTTTAGTATACCTCTTTCCACTTCATGTTCTCCTGATATATTGGCCAAAATCTGGCGAAAATTTTCAGAATGCACAAAATTGGGCTTTGTAACAGGAGAACATGCCGTCGAAAGAGATGGCAGAAAGTAATGTCTCCGGAGAGAGAATCGAGGATGCCTTCGAAGCTGAAATTCAGAATACCTCTTTTCGCTTCATGTTCTCCTGATACCTGGAGTCAAGTTCAAGTAATTAAAATGTACAATGAATTTTCTACGTTTACAGTACCAGCCGACTTTCGGTTTAAATTTTTATAAGTATAACGGAACAGCTAAGAATTTCTTTCCTTATTTAGAATAGAATACAGAAATAGCAAACATCTCCCTCTCGCGTTCACCGGGTAATCGTCGATCTATCGGTATTACCATTTCTGTGAAGAAAAAAATGCTCTAATACCGACCTGCCGAATCTGCCAGGTCACGTGACGTGTCTACCCCCTTAATTGTCCATTTTAACTTTTGAATTTATCGCTATGTATAGAACATCTCGTTATTCTGTTTTTAACAATACTTATCATTTATAATAAATATTAATGGTATTAACACTTAATTCTTACAATTCAAACATATTTTTACACTTGAATAGAAAGTATAAAAGTTAATGTACAAGTATTCGTAAAACGTTTATTACGTTTGAGCTCAAAATTGAACTCCTTCAAATTATTATTTTTTCAACAATTGAAATTCACATATAAGCTATTTATTTGTCGAAAACGCAACCTGCACGTCTCTTATAAATTATGTTCATGAAATTATTATATCGCATTACATTGTTTATTCTAAAATTGAAAATTGTTGAAGTATTTGTAAGCTATTACCATAATTTTCTGAATTAAAAATAAGGGTAATTATGCAGAACAGGTGTTTTCTCATAACACTTTGACGACCTGTGGAAATATGTTGTCGGGGACATGATTCTGAATAACTTTTTCGTATACATGTTACCGCCGCTCGACCTTCGTTTCAGAGATATTCGCGAAGAACTGTTGTTACTACTCCCCTGATAGCCAAATCTGGGCAGCAGAATCTGACATCAGAACCGTAGTCGTCTGTGTCCCCAGATGGCTTCGTTCTGAGGTGCAGAGCCTGATGTCAGTGCCTGATGTCAGATCGGCAGCAGTACCGCAGCAGATTCTGCCGTCTGCTCTAATCCAGAAGACGTATGAGAGCTTGTGATTGTATTCAATAGCCTTCAAAACCTTCAATTTAACCCGGGCGCGAATAATAAATAAATTAATTTTTCATTTACACATCTGCTTACCAAATCTCGCTGGGTAAGCAGCAGTTCGTCCGGTAAAACTCATAAAATATGGTCTTCGCTTTCAATAATATGGAATCGCTGTTCAAGAAGAATAGAAAAACTCGGATTGAGAAAATCCAAGAACCAATAAAGCCATCAAATTTCGTTAAGAGTCGGTCCCCGATCCTTAGGACGAAGTAACCGATGTAGTTAGGAAGCGTGCTTCGACCACCGTCCAAACGTATCGAATTAAATTTATCGTAATCCATCCAACTGTATAGCTAATTGTAAGTAAGTCTGAACATTCCCGCGCAAGCTCACGAGCATCAAACGCATAGAAAACCGTTCCGCTTCGTTACTGCGGTTCATGCGCTGTTGGAAACCAGGGGGGCCAAGCTTCCCTCTTACGAAAGTTGAAGCAGAGTTTGTAGCGCCTCCTACCAATGAGGTGCGTACTAAACTGTGAATGTGTGAATTGGTGTGAATCGGGACGTATGTGTATGTGTATACGTGTAATGTACCGTTTACTTTAAAACCTGTCCACGGATCGTCGCGCCAGCGACACGTATGCAGCAGATAGAAGGATAAACATTGAAATTGAATATTTCTTCTTTTCTTAGGAAAAGAAAATATATTCAATTGCTTTGTATATCCTTCTATCTGCTGCATACGCGTCACTGACGCGACAATCCATGGTCAGACGGCCTTAGAAAGGGTAAACCAGGGAAAGTGAGGACACTTCCTCGTGTCTGCGCCAAACATTTCTAAATGACGACGGTCGTCATGGTAACATTTCACCAACGTCGAAAGGTTGTGTGTCGTGCTCACTGATACACGTAGGTATGTGTGTGTGATGTACCTAGCGCCTCCTACCAATACGGTGCTAACTAAACGGGAAAACTTCAGCCCAACAAAGACGGCTTGGTCCCCCTGGGTGGCACAGAACCTTCCTTAAAATGTAGGCCTATCTTACCTACGCTTTGTCTAAATCTATATCTTCTTTTTGGTAAAAGAAGAATTTGGTCCCCTGCTACGGAAAGACTGTAAGAATGACGCATAACACCTCTAGGGCCGGTATGAACGTGACGCGGTAGTCAGACTGTCCATTTTCCCAATTTTTGATAACCACAAACCGAACCAACAAATTTGCTCATGAAGAATCACCACTAACATATCGAATTGACAAGCTGTGTATTTAAAAGCAGTCTAGCACACCACTTTTACCTGTCACATCGCTTATCGTTTCGACGTTGTGAAAACGAGTATTAAGATTCGAATCGTTTATTTTATTATTACGTTTAAAGAAATAGGAAAGAAGATACAATAAACAAAAGTTCCTTAAAATAATGCAAGGAAATGTGAAAAGAATAAAATAATGTTGAGAAGGAAGTTGATGTATTCAACATCTTGTACTGATGTCGATAATTCCAATTATACTTGTTATAAAGTAATTATGTGTAAGGATTGTGCAGGTGTGAAATAAAAAAATTTAATAAATTTAACCGAGAATACCTCGTCCGTGGTCGCATTCAACTTTATCGATACAGAATCGTTTACGGGAGCACAGACGAGGTATAGGATAGACCTATCAACCAATGCATTTTTCTGTCACCGGTTTGGGGGAGTCCTAGAACCACCTTACCATTTTTGTGTCGCATGCAACGTTACCGATGAAGCCTCGAAACAGATTGTAACGCTACGTGTGGTAGGAATTAGAATTCAAGAAGTCAGTCGAAACCCGCGATTTACAAATGATTCTGTTAGAGTAACAATTTAAAGATCGTTTTATAAACGTATTCCGTGCAACGACCGAGAAAGAAGGATCGCAACAAAACAAGAACACATACGCCTTTTAACCTTGCTATTCTATTCAGGTTTATTTAACGCCAAACAAATTTATTTAACATAAAAATTTATATAAACAACAACATTATTTGTGGAAGACATGTGTTCATGAGTTCAAAATCATCGAACAAATCGACGAAATGAAATAAATCACGCAAAACCATCGAAGAAATGCATGAAATAGAATAAATCATGTAAAACCATCGAAGAAATACCTACCTGAAAGAGAATAAAATTCTGATTAGATGTCTAGACCGAACCAAACTCACTGAATGTAAGTTTCGCTCGATCTGGACCCTTAAACTAGATCGTAGGCTTTAGCTTGATATCGTTTTGCAAGTCGCAATGCTTGAGAAACGTTACCAAGGAACCGGGCACACCAACGCGGAGGTACCTACGAAAGTGACCCATCCCGAAACAAACACCGATCCCATCCACCCTCCATTTCAATAAACTCATCGCGTCCGTCATTGCTTGCAATGAGGGAAACGATGATTTGACTCTACTATTAGTGACAACCGCGAACGCGAAAGCGAAATCGAAAGAGAGATAGACTGACGATTATCGTCGATCTCTCTGCACTTATACAAGGTACTCGTATTCTACATTCTACAGCATGCATGCAAGAACATCTTAGCTAGCTACCAAGCTAGCATAATTCTAGGCCCTCTCTAGGGCCCACGAGCTAGGCCCTCTCTAGGGCCCATGACTAGGACCCTCTCTAGGGCCTATGCCGAAGGCCCTCTCTAGGGCCCATGACTAGGACCCTCTCTAGGGCCCATGATTAGGACCCTCTCTAGGGCCCACGAGCTAGGCCCTCTCTAGGGCCCATGACTAGGACCCTCTCTAGGGCCTATGCCGAAGGCCCTCTCTAGGGCCCCTGTTCTGGGCCCTCTCTAGGGCCCACAAGCTAGGTCCTTTCTAGGACCTAGAATACCAAGCAGCTGAAAATTGAAGCTAATCGAAAATTTTACTTTACTTTCGCGATGAAAAAGCAATTAGAGCACCGGTGCTCTGGACAAATTTCCGATACGCAAAAGGTTGACTTTACTTTCGCGACGAAAAATCAACACGAGCTCCCGTGCTCTGTATAAATCATAGATCCGCAAAAATTTGACTGTAAATTCGCGGTAATAGAACTCTACACAAGAGCCGCGGCGCTCTTGAAAATATATGGACGCGAAAAAAGCGTGGACTCTACGATCGCATTACCGGCGACCATAAAAGATCTTGCTGGAATGCAAGATTGCTAGGAAGACTAGTTTCATTGAGACCCATTTCAAAAAATTTCGCGGTGACTCTACTTGACTTGATCGATCCGATTATTTTACGAATTATTATTAATCGATATAAAATTGTAAGAATCGCGAGCAACAATTGTATTGGTTTATCTATTATTTTTATTTTGAGACAGACACATGCATGTCACTATCTACGAGTACCTTGTATGATCAGCTCTATCGATGCTGCTCTTTCGAACACACATGCATAACGTTTAGTGGCGCATCTTATATAATTGGCATTTTTTTCGGGAACATTTCTACGATATTTCGTGAATATGGTTTAGAAAAGGACCACGCCATAAGGCTACTGCCTAGACGCCCTAGACCATATTCGCGAAATATTGCATAAGAGTTCCCCAAACGAATACCGACCATGTGAAAAGGGCCTCTGCATGTCGTGCATTTGTGTTGGAACGGCCAGAATCGAAAGAGCTAAGTAGCTGTACTACATGCACCCCCATTCAAAGAATTATAAAATGACTCACCGTTCGCTGTCATCATCGGTACTGCATCTCTGCAAACTCGTAACCCTCTGACCAGCATCCCTGAGACCAGCTCCCCTCTGATCACCATCCGTCTGACCAGCATCCCTCTGACCAGCAGCTCCCAGACGAGCACCCCTCAACTCAGCCCCAGCTTAGCTCTCAACGTTGCAGCTGCAGTTGGACTCGTGCATGACTCTACTTTCGCGGTGAAAAAGTTATTAGAGCACCGGTGCTCTCGACTAGCTTTACTTGCGCAAAAACACTGACTCTACGATCGCATTACGGGCGATCACAAACACTATAACTCAAACCGACAATTTATATTTAAACAGCAACTTTTAGCGCTCCTGTTTATTAAACGCGCACATTTCATCTATTTCACATTTCATCTATTTCACATTCCTTAGTTTCTGAATGTGTTTTTGTTGGGTAAGGTCTTTTTGCATGCATTATGTAGGAAGCTTATCCTACCAAATGCATTGCGTGCCTTAGGTATGATGCTTTTCCTTCCAAAATGCACGCACAAAGATTACGACCCACTTATACAAGGTACTCGTATTCTACATTCTACGGCATGCATGCAAGTACATCTTAGCTAGCTACCAAGCTAGCATAATTCTAGGCCCTCTCTAGGGCCCACGAGCTAGGCCCTCTCTAGGGCCCATGACTAGGACCCTCTCTAGGGCCTATGCCGAAGGCCCTCTCTAGGGCCCATGACTAGGACCCTCTCTAGGGCCCATGATTAGGACCCTCTCTAGGGCCCACGAGCTAGGCCCTCTCTAGGGCCCATGACTAGGACCCTCTCTAGGGCCTATGCCGAAGGCCCTCTCTAGGGCCCCTGTTCTGGGCCCTCTCTAGGGCCCACAAGCTAGGTCCTTTCTAGGACCTAGAATACCAAGCAGCTGAAAATTGAAGCTAATCGAAAATTTTACTTTACTTTCGCGATGAAAAAGCAATTAGAGCACCGGTGCTCTGGACAAATTTCCGATACGCAAAAGGTTGATTTTACTTTCGCGACGAAAAATCAACACGAGCTTCCGTGCTCTGTATAAATCATAGATCCGCAAAAATTTGACTGTAAATTCGCGGTAATAAAACTCTACACAAGAGCCGCGGCGCTCTTGAAAATATATGGACGCGAAAAAAGCGTGGACTCTACGATCGCATTACCGGCGACCATAAAAGATCTTGCTAGAATGCAAGATTGTTAGGAAGACTAGTTTCATTGAGACCCATTTCAAAAAATTTCGCGGTGACTCTACTTGACTCGATCGATCCGATTATTTTACGAATTATTATTAATCGATATAAAATTGTAAGAATCGCGAGCAACAATTGTATTGATTTATTTTATTTTTTATTTTGGGACAGACACATGCATGTCAATATCTACGAGTACCTTGTATGGTCAGCTCTATCGATGCTGCTCTTTCGAACACATGCATAACGTTTAGTGGCGCATCTTATATAATTGGCATTTTTTTCGGGAACATTTCTACGATATTTCGTGAATATGGTTTAGAAAAGGACCACGCCATAAGGCTACTGCCTAGACGCCCTAGACCATATTCGCGAAATATTGCATAAGAGTTCCCCAAACGAATACCGACCATGTGAAAAGGGCCTCTGCATGTCGTGCATTTGTGTTGGAACGGCCAGAATCGAAAGAGCTAAGTAGCTGTACTACATGCACCCCCATTCAAAGAATTATAAAATGACTCACCGTTCGCTGTCATCATCGGTACTGCATCTCTGCAAACTCGTAACCCTCTGACCAGCATCCCTGAGACCAGCTCCCCTCTGATCACCATCCGTCTGACCAGCATCCCTCTGACCAGCAGCTCCCAGACGAGCACCCCTCAACTCAGCCCCAGCTTAGCTCTCAACGTTGCAGCTGCAGTTGGACTCGTGCGTGACTCTACTTTCGCGGTGAAAAAGTTATTAGAGCACCGGTGCTCTCGACTAGCTTTACTTGCGCAAAAACACTGACTCTACGATCGCATTACGGGCGATCACAAACACTATAACTCAAACCGACAATTTATATTTAAACAGCAACTTTTAGCGCTCCTGTTTATTAAACGCGCACATTTCATCTATTTCACATTTCATCTATTTCACATTCCTTAGTTTCTGAATGTGTTTTTGTTGGGTAAGGTCTTTTTGCATGCATTATGTAGGAAGCTTATCCTACCAAATGCATTGCGTGCCTTAGGTATGATGCTTTTCCTTCCAAAATGCACGCACAAAGATTACGACCCACTTATACAAGGTACTCGTATTCTACATTCTACGGCATGCATGCAAGTACATCTTAGCTAGCTACCAAGCTAGCATAATTCTAGGCCCTCTCTAGGGCCCACGAGCTAGGCCCTCTCTAGGGCCCATGACTAGGACCCTCTCTAGGGCCTATGCCGAAGGCCCTCTCTAGGGCCCATGACTAGGACCCTCTCTAGGGCCCATGATTAGGACCCTCTCTAGGGCCCACGAGCTAGGCCCTCTCTAGGGCCCATGACTAGGACCCTCTCTAGGGCCTATGCCGAAGGCCCTCTCTAGGGCCCCTGTTCTGGGCCCTCTCTAGGGCCCACAAGCTAGGTCCTTTCTAGGACCTAGAATACCAAGCAGCTGAAAATTGAAGCTAATCGAAAATTTTACTTTACTTTCGCGATGAAAAAGCAATTAGAGCACCGGTGCTCTGGACAAATTTCCGATACGCAAAAGGTTGATTTTACTTTCGCGACGAAAAATCAACACGAGCTTCCGTGCTCTGTATAAATCATAGATCCGCAAAAATTTGACTGTAAATTCGCGGTAATAAAACTCTACACAAGAGCCGCGGCGCTCTTGAAAATATATGGACGCGAAAAAAGCGTGGACTCTACGATCGCATTACCGGCGACCATAAAAGATCTTGCTAGAATGCAAGATTGTTAGGAAGACTAGTTTCATTGAGACCCATTTCAAAAAATTTCGCGGTGACTCTACTTGACTCGATCGATCCGATTATTTTACGAATTATTATTAATCGATATAAAATTGTAAGAATCGCGAGCAACAATTGTATTGATTTATTTTATTTTTTATTTTGGGACAGACACATGCATGTCAATATCTACGAGTACCTTGTATGGTCAGCTCTATCGATGCTGCTCTTTCGAACACATGCATAACGTTTAGTGGCGCATCTTATATAATTGGCATTTTTTTCGGGAACATTTCTACGATATTTCGTGAATATGGTTTAGAAAAGGACCACGCCATAAGGCTACTGCCTAGACGCCCTAGACCATATTCGCGAAATATTGCATAAGAGTTCCCCAAACGAATACCGACCATGTGAAAAGGGCCTCTGCATGTCGTGCATTTGTGTTGGAACGGCCAGAATCGAAAGAGCTAAGTAGCTGTACTACATGCACCCCCATTCAAAGAATTATAAAATGACTCACCGTTCGCTGTCATCATCGGTACTGCATCTCTGCAAACTCGTAACCCTCTGACCAGCATCCCTGAGACCAGCTCCCCTCTGATCACCATCCGTCTGACCAGCATCCCTCTGACCAGCAGCTCCCAGACGAGCACCCCTCAACTCAGCCCCAGCTTAGCTCTCAACGTTGCAGCTGCAGTTGGACTCGTGCGTGACTCTACTTTCGCGGTGAAAAAGTTATTAGAGCACCGGTGCTCTCGACTAGCTTTACTTGCGCAAAAACACTGACTCTACGATCGCATTACGGGCGATCACAAACACTATAACTCAAACCGACAATTTATATTTAAACAGCAACTTTTAGCGCTCCTGTTTATTAAACGCGCACATTTCATCTATTTCACATTTCATCTATTTCACATTCCTTAGTTTCTGAATGTGTTTTTGTTGGGTAAGGTCTTTTTGCATGCATTATGTAGGAAGCTTATCCTACCAAATGCATTGCGTGCCTTAGGTATGATGCTTTTCCTTCCAAAATGCACGCACAAAGATTACGACCCACTTATACAAGGTACTCGTATTCTACATTCTACGGCATGCATGCAAGTACATCTTAGCTAGCTACCAAGCTAGCATAATTCTAGGCCCTCTCTAGGGCCCACGAGCTAGGCCCTCTCTAGGGCCCATGACTAGGACCCTCTCTAGGGCCTATGCCGAAGGCCCTCTCTAGGGCCCATGACTAGGACCCTCTCTAGGGCCCATGATTAGGACCCTCTCTAGGGCCCACGAGCTAGGCCCTCTCTAGGGCCCATGACTAGGACCCTCTCTAGGGCCTATGCCGAAGGCCCTCTCTAGGGCCCCTGTTCTGGGCCCTCTCTAGGGCCCACAAGCTAGGTCCTTTCTAGGACCTAGAATACCAAGCAGCTGAAAATTGAAGCTAATCGAAAATTTTACTTTACTTTCGCGATGAAAAAGCAATTAGAGCACCGGTGCTCTGGACAAATTTCCGATACGCAAAAGGTTGATTTTACTTTCGCGACGAAAAATCAACACGAGCTTCCGTGCTCTGTATAAATCATAGATCCGCAAAAATTTGACTGTAAATTCGCGGTAATAAAACTCTACACAAGAGCCGCGGCGCTCTTGAAAATATATGGACGCGAAAAAAGCGTGGACTCTACGATCGCATTACCGGCGACCATAAAAGATCTTGCTAGAATGCAAGATTGTTAGGAAGACTAGTTTCATTGAGACCCATTTCAAAAAATTTCGCGGTGACTCTACTTGACTCGATCGATCCGATTATTTTACGAATTATTATTAATCGATATAAAATTGTAAGAATCGCGAGCAACAATTGTATTGATTTATTTTATTTTTTATTTTGGGACAGACACATGCATGTCAATATCTACGAGTACCTTGTATGGTCAGCTCTATCGATGCTGCTCTTTCGAACACATGCATAACGTTTAGTGGCGCATCTTATATAATTGGCATTTTTTTCGGGAACATTTCTACGATATTTCGTGAATATGGTTTAGAAAAGGACCACGCCATAAGGCTACTGCCTAGACGCCCTAGACCATATTCGCGAAATATTGCATAAGAGTTCCCCAAACGAATACCGACCATGTGAAAAGGGCCTCTGCATGTCGTGCATTTGTGTTGGAACGGCCAGAATCGAAAGAGCTAAGTAGCTGTACTACATGCACCCCCATTCAAAGAATTATAAAATGACTCACCGTTCGCTGTCATCATCGGTACTGCATCTCTGCAAACTCGTAACCCTCTGACCAGCATCCCTGAGACCAGCTCCCCTCTGATCACCATCCGTCTGACCAGCATCCCTCTGACCAGCAGCTCCCAGACGAGCACCCCTCAACTCAGCCCCAGCTTAGCTCTCAACGTTGCAGCTGCAGTTGGACTCGTGCGTGACTCTACTTTCGCGGTGAAAAAGTTATTAGAGCACCGGTGCTCTCGACTAGCTTTACTTGCGCAAAAACACTGACTCTACGATCGCATTACGGGCGATCACAAACACTATAACTCAAACCGACAATTTATATTTAAACAGCAACTTTTAGCGCTCCTGTTTATTAAACGCGCACATTTCATCTATTTCACATTTCATCTATTTCACATTCCTTAGTTTCTGAATGTGTTTTTGTTGGGTAAGGTCTTTTTGCATGCATTATGTAGGAAGCTTATCCTACCAAATGCATTGCGTGCCTTAGGTATGATGCTTTTCCTTCCAAAATGCACGCACAAAGATTACGACCCACTTATACAAGGTACTCGTATTCTACATTCTACGGCATGCATGCAAGTACATCTTAGCTAGCTACCAAGCTAGCATAATTCTAGGCCCTCTCTAGGGCCCACGAGCTAGGCCCTCTCTAGGGCCCATGACTAGGACCCTCTCTAGGGCCTATGCCGAAGGCCCTCTCTAGGGCCCATGACTAGGACCCTCTCTAGGGCCCATGATTAGGACCCTCTCTAGGGCCCCTGTTCTGGGCCCTCTCTAGGGCCCACAAGCTAGGTCCTTTCTAGGACCTAGAATACCAAGCAGCTGAAAATTGAAGCTAATCGAAAATTTTACTTTACTTTCGCGATGAAAAAGCAATTAGAGCACCGGTGCTCTGGACAAATTTCCGATACGCAAAAGGTTGATTTTACTTTCGCGACGAAAAATCAACACGAGCTTCCGTGCTCTGTATAAATCATAGATCCGCAAAAATTTGACTGTAAATTCGCGGTAATAAAACTCTACACAAGAGCCGCGGCGCTCTTGAAAATATATGGACGCGAAAAAAGCGTGGACTCTACGATCGCATTACCGGCGACCATAAAAGATCTTGCTAGAATGCAAGATTGTTAGGAAGACTAGTTTCATTGAGACCCATTTCAAAAAATTTCGCGGTGACTCTACTTGACTCGATCGATCCGATTATTTTACGAATTATTATTAATCGATATAAAATTGTAAGAATCGCGAGCAACAATTGTATTGATTTATTTTATTTTTTATTTTGGGACAGACACATGCATGTCAATATCTACGAGTACCTTGTATGGTCAGCTCTATCGATGCTGCTCTTTCGAACACATGCATAACGTTTAGTGGCGCATCTTATATAATTGGCATTTTTTTCGGGAACATTTCTACGATATTTCGTGAATATGGTTTAGAAAAGGACCACGCCATAAGGCTACTGCCTAGACGCCCTAGACCATATTCGCGAAATATTGCATAAGAGTTCCCCAAACGAATACCGACCATGTGAAAAGGGCCTCTGCATGTCGTGCATTTGTGTTGGAACGGCCAGAATCGAAAGAGCTAAGTAGCTGTACTACATGCACCCCCATTCAAAGAATTATAAAATGACTCACCGTTCGCTGTCATCATCGGTACTGCATCTCTGCAAACTCGTAACCCTCTGACCAGCATCCCTGAGACCAGCTCCCCTCTGATCACCATCCGTCTGACCAGCATCCCTCTGACCAGCAGCTCCCAGACGAGCACCCCTCAACTCAGCCCCAGCTTAGCTCTCAACGTTGCAGCTGCAGTTGGACTCGTGCGTGACTCTACTTTCGCGGTGAAAAAGTTATTAGAGCACCGGTGCTCTCGACTAGCTTTACTTGCGCAAAAACACTGACTCTACGATCGCATTACGGGCGATCACAAACACTATAACTCAAACCGACAATTTATATTTAAACAGCAACTTTTAGCGCTCCTGTTTATTAAACGCGCACATTTCATCTATTTCACATTTCATCTATTTCACATTCCTTAGTTTCTGAATGTGTTTTTGTTGGGTAAGGTCTTTTTGCATGCATTATGTAGGAAGCTTATCCTACCAAATGCATTGCGTGCCTTAGGTATGATGCTTTTCCTTCCAAAATGCACGCACAAAGATTACGACCCACTTATACAAGGTACTCGTATTCTACATTCTACGGCATGCATGCAAGTACATCTTAGCTAGCTACCAAGCTAGCATAATTCTAGGCCCTCTCTAGGGCCCACGAGCTAGGCCCTCTCTAGGGCCCATGACTAGGACCCTCTCTAGGGCCTATGCCGAAGGCCCTCTCTAGGGCCCATGACTAGGACCCTCTCTAGGGCCCATGATTAGGACCCTCTCTAGGGCCCACGAGCTAGGCCCTCTCTAGGGCCCATGACTAGGACCCTCTCTAGGGCCTATGCCGAAGGCCCTCTCTAGGGCCCCTGTTCTGGGCCCTCTCTAGGGCCCACAAGCTAGGTCCTTTCTAGGACCTAGAATACCAAGCAGCTGAAAATTGAAGCTAATCGAAAATTTTACTTTACTTTCGCGATGAAAAAGCAATTAGAGCACCGGTGCTCTGGACAAATTTCCGATACGCAAAAGGTTGATTTTACTTTCGCGACGAAAAATCAACACGAGCTTCCGTGCTCTGTATAAATCATAGATCCGCAAAAATTTGACTGTAAATTCGCGGTAATAAAACTCTACACAAGAGCCGCGGCGCTCTTGAAAATATATGGACGCGAAAAAAGCGTGGACTCTACGATCGCATTACCGGCGACCATAAAAGATCTTGCTAGAATGCAAGATTGTTAGGAAGACTAGTTTCATTGAGACCCATTTCAAAAAATTTCGCGGTGACTCTACTTGACTCGATCGATCCGATTATTTTACGAATTATTATTAATCGATATAAAATTGTAAGAATCGCGAGCAACAATTGTATTGATTTATTTTATTTTTTATTTTGGGACAGACACATGCATGTCAATATCTACGAGTACCTTGTATGGTCAGCTCTATCGATGCTGCTCTTTCGAACACATGCATAACGTTTAGTGGCGCATCTTATATAATTGGCATTTTTTTCGGGAACATTTCTACGATATTTCGTGAATATGGTTTAGAAAAGGACCACGCCATAAGGCTACTGCCTAGACGCCCTAGACCATATTCGCGAAATATTGCATAAGAGTTCCCCAAACGAATACCGACCATGTGAAAAGGGCCTCTGCATGTCGTGCATTTGTGTTGGAACGGCCAGAATCGAAAGAGCTAAGTAGCTGTACTACATGCACCCCCATTCAAAGAATTATAAAATGACTCACCGTTCGCTGTCATCATCGGTACTGCATCTCTGCAAACTCGTAACCCTCTGACCAGCATCCCTGAGACCAGCTCCCCTCTGATCACCATCCGTCTGACCAGCATCCCTCTGACCAGCAGCTCCCAGACGAGCACCCCTCAACTCAGCCCCAGCTTAGCTCTCAACGTTGCAGCTGCAGTTGGACTCGTGCGTGACTCTACTTTCGCGGTGAAAAAGTTATTAGAGCACCGGTGCTCTCGACTAGCTTTACTTGCGCAAAAACACTGACTCTACGATCGCATTACGGGCGATCACAAACACTATAACTCAAACCGACAATTTATATTTAAACAGCAACTTTTAGCGCTCCTGTTTATTAAACGCGCACATTTCATCTATTTCACATTTCATCTATTTCACATTCCTTAGTTTCTGAATGTGTTTTTGTTGGGTAAGGTCTTTTTGCATGCATTATGTAGGAAGCTTATCCTACCAAATGCATTGCGTGCCTTAGGTATGATGCTTTTCCTTCCAAAATGCACGCACAAAGATTACGACCCACTTATACAAGGTACTCGTATTCTACATTCTACGGCATGCATGCAAGTACATCTTAGCTAGCTACCAAGCTAGCATAATTCTAGGCCCTCTCTAGGGCCCACGAGCTAGGCCCTCTCTAGGGCCCATGACTAGGACCCTCTCTAGGGCCTATGCCGAAGGCCCTCTCTAGGGCCCATGACTAGGACCCTCTCTAGGGCCCATGATTAGGACCCTCTCTAGGGCCCCTGTTCTGGGCCCTCTCTAGGGCCCACAAGCTAGGTCCTTTCTAGGACCTAGAATACCAAGCAGCTGAAAATTGAAGCTAATCGAAAATTTTACTTTACTTTCGCGATGAAAAAGCAATTAGAGCACCGGTGCTCTGGACAAATTTCCGATACGCAAAAGGTTGATTTTACTTTCGCGACGAAAAATCAACACGAGCTTCCGTGCTCTGTATAAATCATAGATCCGCAAAAATTTGACTGTAAATTCGCGGTAATAAAACTCTACACAAGAGCCGCGGCGCTCTTGAAAATATATGGACGCGAAAAAAGCGTGGACTCTACGATCGCATTACCGGCGACCATAAAAGATCTTGCTAGAATGCAAGATTGTTAGGAAGACTAGTTTCATTGAGACCCATTTCAAAAAATTTCGCGGTGACTCTACTTGACTCGATCGATCCGATTATTTTACGAATTATTATTAATCGATATAAAATTGTAAGAATCGCGAGCAACAATTGTATTGATTTATTTTATTTTTTATTTTGGGACAGACACATGCATGTCACTATCTACGAGTACCTTGTATGGTCAGCTCTATCGATGCTGCTCTTTCGAACACACATGCATAACGTTTAGTGGCGCATCTTATATAATTGGCATTTTTTTCGGGAACATTTCTACGATATTTCGTGAATATGGTTTAGAAAAGGACCACGCCATAAGGCTACTGCCTAGACGCCCTAGACCATATTCGCGAAATATTGCATAAGAGTTCCCCAAACGAATACCGACCATGTGAAAAGGGCCTCTGCATGTCGTGCATTTGTGTTGGAACGGCCAGAATCGAAAGAGCTAAGTAGCTGTACTACATGCACCCCCATTCAAAGAATTATAAAATGACTCACCGTTCGCTGTCATCATCGGTACTGCATCTCTGCAAACTCGTAACCCTCTGACCAGCATCCCTGAGACCAGCTCCCCTCTGATCATCACCCATCTGACCAGCATCCCTCTGACCAGCAGCTCTCAGACGAGCACCCTTCAACTCAGCCCCAGCTTAGCTCTCAACGTTGCAGCTGCAGTTGGACTCGTGCATGACTCTACTTTCGCGGTGAAAAAGTTATTAGAGCACCGGTGCTCTCGACTAGCTTTACTTGCGCAAAAACACTGACTCTACGATCGCATTACGGGCGATCACAAACACTATAACTGAAACAGACAATTTGTATTTAAACAAGTTCGAAAAAATTTCCTTTAAATTGCAAGGTGTCACGCAATTCAGACTTTGAGAAAAATTTCCAGCAGCCACATTGGGCGCTCAATGAATTCTGATTCTGTCTGATAGAAAAAAGGAGTGGCCTCTTCGGGCGTTTAAGGTTTTTCAATCTTAATGTATGGAAGGAGTAGCCTTTTTGGGCGCCTAATGCTTTTTAATTCTAATGTACCATCATCAGGTCTCATCCTTTTTAATGTTAATTAAAAAATACAGCAGCCTGTTTAGGCGCATGATAATTCCGAATTGTAAAAGGAAATAGAAGCAGCCTCATCAGGCGCTAATGGCATGGAATGCCAGAAAAATTCCAATTCTACTCTAAAGTGTTAGTAAACCCTAACCCAGATCTAATTCTTCCCTGAAACTAGCAACGAATCTCTTAGTGAATTCTTTATTAAAGAATTCACCAGAGAAAACCTCGGCGAATCCCTCGGCGAATGTTTCGATGATGCGCTTAAAACTGGACTTGCCTGGCTAAATTTTCTAAGTTTCGCAGCACACATATACACTATACTTCGTTATACTAACCCTTTGGACTGTGATTGCGGTATAAGGTAAAAAACTACTAAAATTATTTCCAAAGACTTTACTTTAAAGTCCAAAGGGTTAGCATGCGCGCGTAAGAAAGATAGACGAGAGGTTCTCGTCGATCTTTCTACACATATGCCATTACAATTTCTTTCGCATATTTTAGAGGCACACTTGCACTGGTTTCAAGTGACAAATAGACGCTAAGTATCTCATTGCAGAGATAGAAAAAGAATTGAAAAACGGACACGGATTCGCCGTCGTGAGAGATCTCGAGCTGCTCGATACACTCACGCATTGCAGTTGCACAGACAAAACGCTAATACGCGACCACCATTCATCCAGCCCCCCATTAACGGGAGTTCCCCACTAGGGGCCGCGCCTGAGGGGTCAGACTCACAGCAGCCCGCCTCACAATTAAATCACATGCAGCTGCAATACGCGCTCCCATCACAAAGCCGACAATTTGCACAGGCGAGTGTATCGTGCCCGAGCATCTTGTGCTAATGCAAGATCTCTCCCGAGAGCGAATTATATTACCGGAAAAAAAGAAAAGAGAATTGAAAGTAGGAAATAGAAAATACACTATGACAAGTCTGTAAAAGTATACTAAATGCGAAACGACACGGTGCACGGTGAAGCTAATTGTAAGCAAAAGCAAAGGTAAAAGGCGTCACTCTCAACAAGCAAGCGTACCTCTACCCTTAAATCTAGCCTATCGCACTCTTTACAATGAGCCCTAGAGGCATAATCTATTGCAAATATGCACTTGCGTAACTTTCGAGGGATATGCGAAAGCTAAGAATCTCCCGATTGAGATTGCAAAAGAGACTAAACGACTAAAGGACCGAAAGGCGCGGCGCGACGCGAACATTCACCCTCGATCCACCGAAATTTCGTTTCTACATGGCATGCTCCATATCACGACTTTACACAGCCATGGCGAGCGTGACCGAGAACGAGAACTGTCGCACATCTTCGTCTAACAATGGTCCTCTGTGTAAAGCCGTAATAAGTTGTACCCAGCACAGCCGGCCTATGAAGGGCGAGAACACCATGCGCGAAATAGAAATCAGTGATCGAAGGCGAATTGTATTTCTAGAAGGGTGTGTTTGGCACTCTTATATTTAAAAAGAACGAGGCGGAACAAAAGCTTATCGCTCGAAGTACGCAAGTGCATTTCTGAATAGATGTCCAGACCGAACCAAACTCACCGAATGTAAGTTTGGCTTGATCTGGACCCTTAAACTAGATCGTAGGCTTCAGCTTGACAACGTTTTGCAAGACGCAATGCATTGGAAAACGTTACCAAGTCCAGGCACACCAACGCGGAGGTACCTACGAAAGTGACCCATTTCTACGAAATATTTCTGGTCCATATTCGACCAATGCATTTTTGAAAATTTGGAAAAATTCTTACGACTAAAGTTCTTAAATTAAAACTTAATGGACTCTAGGACTATGGCTAGTTAAAACTAAGCACTTAAAGTTATTTTTATGCAAGGGAGAAAGAAATTTAAGTTCATATAGCAGCCACTTTGGCGGCAGTCATTTATTATTATACTGTTATTTTATAAAGGGACCATTTGAGGTCGAGATATCAGGTGGTAAGAGTGGCAATTTTTGATTTCTCGTAATATTACTACCAGTGTGTCTTAATATTTAGCACATGCAACGGGCAAGCAAAACTAGCGAGCATAATAACCAAGTAGTACCAAAAATTACTGTCATTGTTTATTAAGAGAATCTAATGACTCGAATGTAATTACTGTTAAGAGAGAAGATTTGAAAGAACTCGCACGAAAGAGTTCAACTTCAGAAATGTAACTCGTATTCGATACATTAAGCATCCGGAATGATTGTGAAATTAAAGAAAAGAAGTTTAGAATGTTTGAAACGCGATATTAAAACTCCTATCGCGAATTTAAAATTTATTCATTGTATTTTTCTACGTGTATTAAACATTTGGAAGTACACGCATTAAATTTTACTATTCGCGAGTACTAAGTACGTATTCGTGGTCACTATGCTCGCTACAGTAATCATTATGTTCGATAGCATACAGAAAAATTCAAAGAATGAAAAAGTATCACTCACCGTTCGTTGAAAATAGTCTCACTGACAAGCATCCCCTTTTAGCAGTAGCTATTCGATCTGCAGGCGAATGTCCAGCAGTTGCAGGGTCAGTACCCCATAGAATGTGTCACACTTCCAAATATGTCACATTACTTTCGCGATGAAAAAGCAATAGGAGCACTGGTGCTCTGAATTAATTCTAGATGCGTTAAAACACTGACTTTACGTTCGCGTTCACATTACTAATACGCAGGGCCACTGTGCACTATCGAATACTTTATCGCGAAATAAGCACTGATTCTACAATCGCATTGCACACGATTACAAAAGCAGTTCATGTTTTTAAACATATCTCAACAGTGGAAAGATGTGTTCGGACTCGAGTAAAGCGTTTCCAAAATAGTCCTCTAGGTACTAAGTGTAATGTAGTGGAATCTCGTTGAACGATCTCCCACATAGTCCAGTTATCGATGAAATTTATGCAGGAATCGAGAAATCACGAAATAATATGTACACGCACTCACTGATGCGATCACCGTCGCGAGTAAAGTCGAACTGACAGAGGTGACACCGCTTGGCAATGTTGTGACGTAGGGGTTGTTGGCGGTGTTATGGCGCTCGACCGACTCCCAGCTAACTGGAAATTCGTCAAGGCCAGAAATAATTTTATGTAGACACAGTAATTCCACGATGAAAAATCACTTAGAGCACCGGTGCTTTCACTTAAATAGTTCTGTATGCGCAAAACATTGACTCTGCACTCGCGTCCACACAGTGCTCTATGAAATACTTTATCGCGAAATATGTACTGACTCTAAAATCGCATTGCACGCGGTCACAAAAGCACATCACATTTCTAAACATCTCTCAGCAGTGGGAAGTAGTGTTCGGGCTCGCGTAAAATGTTTCCATAAAGGCATCTTGGTATTGAGTGTAATGCAGCAGAATCTTGTTAAACGGCCTCATACATAGTCCAGTAATCGATGAAATTGATGCACGAATCGAGAAATCACGAAATAATATGCAGGTACATTCACTGATCCGATCGCTGCCGCGGTTGAAGTCGAACTGTCAGCTTACACCTTTCGTGAATGTTCTCACATTGGTAGAGGTTGCTGTCGACCTCAACTGTTTCCCATGGAAGTTGAAATTTCACAAAGGCCGGAAATAATTCTATATCGCAATGTCCATTGCGAAATATGTACTTTTCGCAGCTGCAGCCATGCACCCTGCTCTTTCTATGTATACATATATGTCTTTCAAAGTTGAGGAGATGTGATCGGACTCGAGTACAGTGTTTTCAAAAAAGTCTTCCAGATACTTATTTTTAGTGTATTGCAGTAGAATCTGGACGATCGACCTCCCACATATTCCAGTAATCGATGGAAATAATACATTAAGATAGGTATACCATGGCATTTTAAATGTTCATCCGTCCGATCCGTCCTCCGACTTTGGTGAACGTCGTTATTGAACTCCATTATTTCACATATCTTGAGAATTCCACATTACTTTATTTTATATATTTATACATGTGGAAGGAAGGGAAGGAATGATTTATTCACACATTTCGAGTTACATTTATTTTTACATTATATCAAAGTATTACTATTTAAAGAAATTCTTGTATCTATCTACTTATTTAGGATATTTGACAATCGCAGCAATCGCATCGGCTCTGTTCTCACCAATTACCAGGTCTCACTACGAGGAGGTCGCAGCGTTTCGAGGCCCGTAGAGAGACTGCCTATTTATGTTTTATTCAGAAAATCTAATGACTCGAATGTAATAACTATTAATAAGAGAAGATTCATAAAACTCATATGAAATATTTAAACTTGAGAAGCGTAACTTGCATGCAAAACATTAAGCATCTCGAATGATTGTGAAATTAAAGAAAAATTGTTTAGAATGTTTAAAACGCGATACTAAAACTTTTATCTAGAATTTAATACATATATATATATATAATCGTTTTATTCGGTAGCATGTAGAAAGATTGAACGAGTTGAAAAGTTGCACTGCTATCTCTGCAGATCGCCCCCCCCCCCCCCCAAGAGTAATAAAATAGAAAATATTATGACATTGTGTATAATTCTGTATAAATAATTAATGTGAATTTAATTATTTATACAGAATTATAATTAATGTGAATTTAATTATTTAGGTTACAGTATCAGATTGAGATATTAAAACATAAGTTACAAGCAAATTTTAAATCTTGTGAAAGAGGGTTAAAAAATGTACTTATGTACTTTTACATATTTCGCCCCCTCCAAGAAAGGCTCCTGAATCCGCCTCTCCAGGTGGCTCGGCTGCATCGGGGGGAGGGGGATGGACCCGAGTTGAAACCCTGACCAGGTCCTCAGCAAGTCCAGGAAGTCCAGGAAGTCCAGGAAGTCCAGTAGGTCCAGGTAGCTCGGCAACTGCAGGGTCCCCGGAGGTCCTCCAGGCCCGGAAGACCGACGACGACTGAGTACATGAAGCTCTGTGAGCTCCTTATCTAGACTTCGAGGAACGATGTCTCCCGATCAAAACAAGGTCGACGGTTAATTACAATTGCGAAATCCAACGAATTCTTCGGCAAAAATGGATTTTCTGCTAAAATATACGTTCCATTGGCTATTGCTATGACAAATAATGTTAACAACATTTACCCTAACCGCCCAGTAGAAATTATTATTAACTTTGATCGATAGAACTTGAGATATCAAGCAATTAGTAACATTTGATCTTGAATTTGCAAATGATTTTCTACGCCGAATGAATTCTCTTTTATTCTCAATGTTTAATTGTTCGATACATTAATGTTAATGCTTATACATATCATCTAGTATTATTTATAATGAATAAATACATTTTAGTGGAACTTGGTGTAAATGAATAGTTGCAGGAATATTTGGAGAAATATGAGTGACATACTTGTTTCTCCCCCTTAGTTACTAAGATCGACGAAGTATACGATAGAACCACGGTACTCTATGAAACACTTTTTGGCAGGCACAGGCACTGACTCTACAATCGCATTGCACACGATTACAGAAGCACTTCCTGTTTTTAAACGTCCTTCAGTTTCTGAAAAAGTCTTCTAGGTAACGGGTATATCTAAATGGAATCCTGTTAAAAGGCCTCCCACATGGTCCAGTAATCGATGAAATTTATGCGCGAATTGAGAAATCACGAGACAATATGAACTATGACGTGCACACACTTCACTGAACCGATGAATTTCTCAGCGCTAGACAAAATTTTATTTCCCAATGCGGGTTTCAAAAGTAACTCGACTTGCAGTTGCATCCATGCACACCACGACACTCGTGCATCATGCAACCTTCTGCGAGTCTTTTAAGAATTAGATTTTACTGTAAATTTTAGTGTTGGCCATAAACTAATACTCGTAGCCAGTAATATCCAATTATTATTACTTCAAAAGTGCATTAGAATCTTGCGGGAATGTCAGTAACAGCGTGAATTTTTAATACTTTTCGGCGTACGATACGTGAAAAGGTTCTACTACACGCAAAGTACTAATAAACAATGTCATCTTGCAACTTATAGCTTGCATGGGCTTTGAAGAAATACCATTTTTGTGCTTCATAGTGTCTTGATCCCTGAAATGGATTTTCGGAGAAAAATCCGCGTGAGTCGTTGACAAACCGAGCCAAAGCATAGCGTAGCAAAAGCCTACCTGTGCCAAACTCTCTCTCTAAACGAGTCACACGTATACAAGTACGCAAACACCTTTCAGCCTTTCAACACATGTCAGAGTAGTTGCTGAGTTGAACGCTGTTCATAAGCAGATGCCACTACATTCAGACCTCAAATTATGGGTCGGTAATACAGTTTGGGTGGCGACACGAACATCTATAAGGTGATAGGTCTATGCTGTACCTCGTCTGTGTTGAAACCAATTATGGCGAGGTAAGAGATACTTTTTACCGTGGGTCGGTGATAAGGATAAAGAATGCGATCGTATTTGGATCGATTTCGTTTATTTAGTAATTGAAAAGTAATTTAGTATGCAATTCTTCATTTGCAGTGTTTTCATTTTTCTTAGCAGGGGCAGTTATTTTTCATGTCTATTAACTTTACCGACCTGTATGAATCGGTGGAATATGGTTCTCAGAGTTACCGTTTTTAAACATACAGTACGCAACACAAGTCACAGTTCTTTCACGAAGTTGTTACTTCAGAGGTGGCACCAGGGGGGCCAAGCTTCCCTCTTACGAAAGTTGAAGCAGAGTTTGTAGCGCCTCCTACCAATGAGGTGCGTACTAAACTGTGAATGTGTGAATTGGTGTGAATCGGGACGTATGTGTATGTGTATACGTGTAATGTACCGTTTACTTTAAAACCTGTCCACGGATCGTCGCGCCAGCGACACGTATGCAGCAGATAGAAGGATAAACATTGAAATTGAATATTTCTTCTTTTCTTAGGAAAAGAAAATATATTCAATTGCTTTGTATATCCTTCTATCTGCTGCATACGCGTCACTGACGCGACAATCCATGGTCAGACGGCCTTAGAAAGGGTAAACCAGGGAAAGTGAGGACACTTCCTCGTGTCTGCGCCAAACATTTCTAAATGACGACGGTCGTCATGGTAACATTTCACCAACGTCGAAAGGTTGTGTGTCGTGCTCACTGATACACGTAGGTATGTGTGTGTGATGTACCTAGCGCCTCCTACCAATACGGTGCTAACTAAACGGGAAAACTTCAGCCAAACAAAGACGGCTTGGTCCCCCTGTTGGAAACGGAACGCTATGAATGCGTGCAGCGACTGCGCTGCGATCTATGCGCATAATGCGTGAATCGGAACACAGCCCTATTCTGCATAATTACCAAAATAAGGTGTTGAAGAATTAAGTTACTATTTGAGCATATTTGAGTATGAATAGGTATGAATACAGGTATTCCTTTTAATATGAGCACCTTGATGCAACACGGAAGATTATAATCATTTCCAATAATGTTTAATTAATAAATTTATATTTAAAAACCAATCATAATATAATAGCAGTACATGCAATGGAATAGTTACGTTCGGCAGAGCATGTTTGACAATTCGAAAAAAATCACTCGAAGCATATTAAAATATCGTTAAGAAAAGAATGCATGGCTGCATACTTTTTTTCAGTAATTTAATTACAGTTACGCGAATGAACTGATCAACGTGTGAACAGTTACACATTACGTTAATGTTTTTTTGTCCCCGCAATAATTTTTTAAGGTTATATCTAAATGCAATTATTTTATAACAGCGTTTTATGAAGTCCAGCTCAACGTGTAATCTACAACTCTGCTACTTTATCGTCAAATGAATTATGATTCATGAGCTATTCATCTTTTAAAGTGGTTAAACAATGTCAAATGGTAAAAATCAGTTTCTTTCATTTGTCAATCAGGTAAGACTTATTAGAAATTAACCCTTCGTGGTTACACCTTCTTATAATCACAAGTTGGTCACACGGGGTTCACTGTATCCCAGCGTCATTTTGTGAGTTATCATTTTTCGTATTTTTGAATCTGTTAACTTTTCAGTGATAATGGTTTGTAATACATATAAAATCATGGTCTAATAGTCTTTTTCTATTAATGTAAATTTTGATATGATAAAATTTGTAGTTAAAAATGAGCGATTCTTCACGGTTCTCGGAAAATAGCGATTTTTTAATTTTTTCCTTGCGATAAATCCCCTTTGGAAGTCGTAAAGACACAATATTGTACCTCAAAAATTATTCTTGGGGTACAATACATCCCGTGTGACCACGAAGGGTTAACATTCATAAAAGAAAATAAGAAGTCAACGTATGAGTAATATAAATGTTAAATGAACTTCTCAAAATAAAAAATAATTAAGTTCGATATAACTATATTAAATGCGAATATACATAATGAATTTGATATTTTTTCAGGATGACTCTGTACTACGAAGAGTACAAAACATGCCTTCAGGGACTAATGATGTTGTAGCCTTCGATTATTTACAAAAGTACGTAAATAGTCTGGAAAGTAAAGATTCAGGAATGAATGTGTCTTCTATCGCTGCAAATAATTCAAACATCGCATTGTATTTGAATTGCAAAAATAACGATTACAAAAGTACCAATTTTAATAATGCAGATTACAAGTTTATAAAACTTGAGAATGCCCTTTTGCAGAATGCGATCAGTTCTCATACTGAATTAAAAGCGAAATACATAAGGCAAGACCATTTGAAAATGGAAAACATGGCTATAAAGTCTATTTTCTCGTTTGACGAACGAAATGATTATATCGATGATACAAAATTAATGTCAACGGCATGTAGCAATGTAATTGGTTCGCAAGATATCAGGAATAACAATAGACCTATTACTGTAAAAAAGCCTTTTATAATCGAGAAATGTATTTTTACACAAATTAAGGAGAAATCTCATGATACAGAAAACGACAATAAAAGTTCGAACGATGAGAACAATGATCCCGAGACTAAGTTTATAGCGTTGGCTAATCAAAACAAAAGTAAAATCAATGGGTCGGATATATTAGACAAGCAAATAAAAGCATGCAGCCAGTGTTCGATGACGTTCAGATACAAAAGGCATTTGGATCGACACCTGGAAGGTCATCAGAAAAATAATTGTTCTCATTGCAATGCTAAATTTGCCAGGCGCAAGCACCTTGAAATACATTTGTTCCGTTCGCACGGCGAAAGAGTAACGAAGTATCCGCATTCCTGCGACGTATGCTCTCGCAGCTTCCCTAAACGTACCTTGTTACACCGTCATCGAGCTAAACACAACTACGAGAACGGCAAGGTCTGCTCGGATTGCGGAGAAATGCTGAAGGCGGAAGAAGACGACAAGGAGCATAAAAAGAATCATTGTACGAGAAAGCAGTTCGAATGTAAAAGATGCTCGCAAACATTCAGCATCGAGCAAACGTATCTGACTCATATCCAGAATCATGATAATCACAAATGTTCGAAGTGCGACGTTGCGTTTGCATCTAAAAAGAAGACGCACGAGCATTATAAAATGGTGCATTCTACGAAATTGAACGATAATAAACTATCGAACGATGGTGAGTTCTTATGGCAAAGGAATGAGAAATATATTCTGAATTCATAAAGAATCTTTGTTTTATAGGTGTTTATTTCTGCGCCGACTGTAAGCATACTTTTTTCAAACAGGACGATTACTCGCGTCATTTAGAATCCACTTCGCACCTCAGCAAAATAAACAGAGAGATACCTTTAAAAGATATCTTCGCCTGTCCAATTTGCTCTAAGAAATTAATATCACGCAGAGCGCTCGATCAACACGTCAGACGTATACATAAGGGAGAGAAGAGGTTTGCGTGCAACATTTACGGTTGCACATTTCAATGCGCAAGAAAGTCAGACTTAGATAGGCACAAGCAGTTGCACGTAGAG